>NC_080865.1:80630425-80930425 GCF_030435755.1 Ochotona princeps | reverse complement strand
AGAAGGAGCAGCATGCAGAGAAGCACTGGCACTGCCTGACAATGCTTTTTTCTCCATGGCCTGAGGACGAGTGCAGGTGGAGGTGTGGCAGGAGATGAAGTAGGATAAATTGCTGGGGCCATGTCGGAAGAATCTGGAAGGCCATAAGGAATCTGGGCTTTCTAGGACAATTTAAAAAATTAAATTATCTGTTAAATTTTTACTTGAAAGGCAGAGTTACAAGGAGAAGGAAAGAAGGGAAGGAGGGAGGGAAGGAGGGAGGGAGGAAAGTAGGAAGGGAGGGAGAGAGGGAGACAGAGAGAGAGAGAGAGAGAGAGAGAGAGAAAGAGAGGTTCTTCCATCTGCTGGTTGACTCTCCAAATGGCTGCAATGGCTGAAACTGAGCCAACCCAAAGCCAAGAACCAGGAGCCTCTTCCGGGTCTCCCACATGGGTGCAGGGTCCCAAGGACTTGGGCCATCCTCCACTGGTTTCCCAGGTGACAAATAGGGAGCTGAATCAGAAGTGGAGCAGCCAGGAAATGAACCAGCGACCATATGGGATGCAGAGGCTTAGCCTTCTATGCCATGGTGCCTGTCCCAGAATTTTGACTTTCTGTCATTGACCAGAAGGAGTCACTCTAAGCTTTTATGGAGAGAGCAGCACAGGAAAGGGTCCCTCAGCATAGGAGCCTTGCACAGGGCCAGCTGGGCAGAAGAGATGGCATACTGGGAACAAGTGTGAGTCTATGGGTGTGAGTTGCAAGAGTCTATAGTACAGACGAGGAGGGCATGAGAGAGCAGAGCAGATGGGCACAGAGAAAAAGGGACAGGCTTGCTTGTTAGAAAAGATTTGAGTGACAGGATTTGGTGACTGAAGTGGAAATGGAGTGAAAAGACGAGCTGAAGTGACCCTTAGGTTTCTCTGGGTGAAAGGAAGCTGGTCTCAGCCATTAGGGATCTCAGAAGACAAGAGACTTATGAGAGGGCTTGAGTCCTGAGTTTGATGTGCCTAGGGCTGCATGGAGGTATAGGTGTCCAACAGTAGGTTCTCATTCTGCCATTGGAAACAGGTACAAACCAGTGGGGAAAAAACAAGGCTCTGCGAAGTTCTGCTATTTTCTATTTATGTGGCTTTGAATAAGTCACTTTGTTTCCCTAGCCTCACCTATAAAATCAAACCTTTAGAGGTTTGTCAGTAGGTATGAAGCCAGATAGGAGGAAAAGGTTCTGGTATTTCATTGCATAATAGAGTCAGCATATATAGCAATAATGCATTATATTATTCTATATAATATTGCTATATAGAATATATTAGTATGATTATATGATTATATACAACATACATTATACACATAGCTATTCATATATTATGCACTATATAATATATTGTTATATATTACATTGTTATATATGTAATGATGTGTTACATAAAATTGTTAGAAGAGAGGATTTTGAATGTTCTCACCACAAAGAAGTGATAGATGTCTGAGGCGCCAGATATGCTCAGCATCCTGATTTTAACATGATATAATATTTACATGTATTCAAACATCACAAGGCACACACATGTATGTACAATTATTAGATATCAATTAAAAATAGGATTTTAAGAATTAAAGTAAAATGAGGTTTAACTGAGAAGCTGGATGTAAAGCCCAGTTCCTGGCCCATAGTAAGCACCCTCAAAAATGGTTAGACATTATGATTTATGTGGTAGAGATTTTGGAGTCAAAAAGCACTGTGATGCTTGTCCAACTCATTATCTCTCTCTAACGGAAAGTATGGTTAGAAGCAAGCTCAAGTGAATGGGAAAAAGGAAGTTAAGGGAGGCACCCAGAGGGGAATGGCAACACATAGGGACTGGCCATACCAGATGACCCAGATAGGCCAGGTAAGAGAGAATTGTCGGAGAGCTGGAAAGACATCCAGGTGACTTGAGGAAGGGAGGTCACAGAAGCCAAGTTGCCAGAATAAGAGGAGACCCGTACAATCAAATACTGTGACACAGATCAGATAAAGGGTGAAAGGTCTAGCGGTCTGGTAACTTGGTGGTCCCCTGGCGCCTGCACCAGGTGGTTGCAAAAAGTTTATGGAAAAATGAAATTACAATAATGCACATTTTCCACGAACCATTAAAAACTCTCTCATTCGTAGACAGCTCTGACACAGGTTATAAAAACCACAGATGGTTGCAACTCTTGTGGTGTTCGTGTGTGTGTGTTTTTGTGTGTGTGTGTTGTGTGCATGTGTGTACTGCCAGACTCCTTCCACAGTCAGTTGGGGTGGAGTTGGGGGCTGTGATGGGGTTTGCTTTCCTATCAGTTTGCCCTGAACTCTCCATTCTCTGCCTCACTCCCCTCCCTGGGATGTGACTGACCAAAGTTTAGGAGTGGGACTTGTAGCTATGGAATCAAGTACAACTAACAATCTCCATATAGATGGAATCTACACAAACTGACCTTGGTAACACTCATTTTAATGGACACATTCCTATATATGGAAGAACACAGCCTTTTTTTGAATAATGTGAAAAATTCCATCTTACCTAAAACAGTGAGGGAAACCCCTCGATAAAGGGCCAGGAACCCTTCCTGTTGATAAATAGTAGAAAAGGCATGGAGAAGCCCCTTGTAAGATGGCTCCAGCATATTCTGAACCATCAACCGGGTTTTGATGAGGTCTGTAGGATATGTCACAATGGTGGAAACCATGCCTGCGAGACTCCCAGCCACGATGGAGCTCCACTGGGAAATGTGGCCTAGATCATCCATGAACAGCACGACAAACCTGGGAGAAAATAGGGATAAAACCCACAGGAATCAGCTGTGGACTGTGCCAGGGTACCCTACATGACTTCTTACAACGTTTTCCCAGACTGGACGCACTTTACAAGTGAAGATTATTATAGTACTGTATGAAGGGTCTTGAAAAAGGTCACAGAAAATATACCTTATAAAAATACACATGGCATTTTTGCACCAAAATATACTTATCTTTTACTTCCTTTTCTCATGAACTTTTGAAGTCTCTGATACTATTATTAATGGATAACATTTAAATGCCACCGTGTTTATATCACACTAGCTGTCTATAAGGAATGGATGCCCAACCTTCATATTTTACATCTACTGTAAGACCTTCCCTTTTCACTTTGTTTCTTCCTTTTATCTGCATAAATGCCAACCTTGGTTTGCCCGTGGGGTGTAACTACATAGAAGTACTTGGTCCATGCTAAACTGTGAGGCACTCATTTTGCTTTGTTGAGACCTAAAAAGAATGAAATGTTTTGACATGATGATTTTGATTATTCCAGGAATTGAGTTTCAGAAATGCACTGGCCAAGGTCACTAGTTATACCTGCAAAGTGACAAATACAAAGCATAACTAGATACCATTTTTCACACAGCAGTTTGGTAAAGATTATAAAGCCTGATAATACTGGTTGATGGTGAGGATGAATGGAAGGAGGACTTTCCATCCACTGCTGCGAGGAAGGTGAACTGGTGTGGTCACTTTGTAGTAGCTAGTAAAGTGTTAAGAGACATCTACATCTACTCAAGCTATTCCATCTCTAGGTGCACACCCTAGAAAAACTACTGCATATGTACAAGGGAAACATATACAGCATTATTGGTGAGTTTAGGGAAAGGAGAGGGAGAGAGATCTTGTATCTATTGGTTCACTCCCCAAATGTTTGCAAAGGCTGGAGCTGAGCTCATTGAAAGTCAGGAGCCTGGAGCTTCTTCTGGGTCTTCCACACGAGTACAAGGGCCTAAGGATTTGGGCCATCCTCTACTGCTTTCCCAGGCCATAAGCGGGGAGCCTAACAGGTGTCCATATGGGATGCTGGCGCCATAGGTGGAGGCTTAGCCTACTACAGCACTTAGCCAGCTCCATGAATGATGCATTTAACCACTCTGTTGCCTGATCATGTGGAATGTTTATTCTGTGTTCAAACTCAAGATCAAATGCTGTATCAGTGCCCAGAGTTAAGTTGAAAACTCACGGTCAGGCAAGAGTAAAAATTGGCCAGTATGATGCACCAAGAGTATCATGTTTATGTCAGAAAGAAAGCATTATATTGAATTGACCACGTTGCTTCCTAATTATGCTTTGCTATTCACTGGAATACTTCCTTTATGTTTCCCGAGAGAAAAAAAAAATCCTGCAGGAAAACAATTTATTAGCAAACCTAGCCGAGGTCACTTTCAGCTTTTCCTCTCCCACAGAGCACCTCTTCTCTGCTTCCACTGTCATCAGCCTATTTCAAGTACCCTCTGTTGCCACGTGAACTAGTGCAACAGGTTCCTAACTAGTCCTACCACCCTCAATCTTCTTTCTCTTTAGTCATGCTAATGTGCCATCATTGAAACTAATTGCTTTAATCACAGCACTGCCATGCCCTGTTAGCAAACAAAACAAAACAAACCAACCAAAAAAACTCCCACCCCCCCCCAAAAAAAAACCCACACAAAACAAAAATCCTACCACAGCTACCCTGGCATATCAAGTCAAGTCTAAATTTCTTGAGCTCACTCTCCAAGCTCTGATTGCAACCTGCTTTTCTGCCTGCGTTTCCAGTCATGCCACATGTGTTTCTCACCTCTGTGCCATCTCTGACGCTACCAGTAATATCTTTGTTCCTCATATTTGCCTGTCAGACTCCTACTCATTCCCCCAAGGTCAAACTGATGTTCCCCCTACCTCCCTCCTCTGTGACGTCTGCACACTTCTTCCTCATCAGAAATACAAACTGCCACAGCATGCTATCCAAGGCAAACAAGGTAACACAGCTTTACTCTCGTTGCAAGCTAGTTTTATTATCCTATCACCCTGTAAACTCCTGGGCCACTTTCATACCTGCATTGTCTGCAGCATCACACACAGTGAGTACTTCCTGTAGCCTAATGCAATTCACACCAAATGAAGACAAGGAGGAAGGCTAAGTGATGCAATAGAAAAAGTATGAGTTTTGGTGTCCAGGCTAGGTGATGGATTCAGCTCTGTTACTATGGTGTGAGCCATGTGAGCTCAATTCTACATCTGTAAAATGGGTATAAGGCTTTCTTCGCTATGGACCTTACAGCACAGCAGGTGGAGCTGTGAATATCAAATGATGTGTGCATGCCAGCAAAATAGCCACTTTAACCACAGGCCTTGTAAGGTTCTTCCCCGAGCCTCATCCACTCTCTAGCCTATCCACAGGGAGATTTGCACCCCAGTTTGTGGACAACACTGGGAAGTGGGGAAACATTCAATTACTCCCACTCAGAGGACATCTATTGACGGACAGTGGGACAGGTGCTATAGAGGGAAAGGAGGGCTGGTGAGGGAAGACAGGCTTGTCACAAATGCCACAGGACCCTACCCATGAGCCTCTTGGCAGAAGCACATCAGGGACTCTGCTGCCAGGTAGAGGCAGCGTGAAAGCTGGCTTAGAGCAGTGGTGATTCGGGTGATCCCTTCCAGCTTGTCAGTGGCTGAGAGGCCCTTTTGCCTCTGGTCTTTTCCAAGGGACAACGCCAAGGCAAAAGTCTTTGCGTGTTAGCCACCAAGGCTGAGCTCTGCGGTCAAGACAGACTGGCTCTCCCAGTTCCTGTAAGCTGTTTGTCTAAATCAGAGCCAAGTCCCTTGAGTAACGAACATAGGGATCACCCCCCCACCCCCACCCCACAAGACACCTCCTGTTTCTGGAATGCCGTCACCAGCCTTTCCCCGTCCAGGGAATGTTTCTGGCACACATGCATGGGTCTTTGTTCCGTAGGAGCAGCTGTGAGGTGAGCATGGGAAATGTAGGAAAGATCACAGATGAGACCAGTGGGCCGTTGGGGGGTGAGTGCATGCAGTGGGCTAAAGGGACATTGCAGTTTAGGGAGGGGAGACTGCAGCCCCTGGTTGCACCTTCCAGTTAAGCTTCTTTCAGGTTGGGAGGTTGAGTGGGTACAAATAGGTGGCACCTCAGTGGTAATAAAAATTTATTGTTATTGGAAAGGCAAATTTACAGAGAGCGAGAGAGAGAGAGAGAGAGAGAGCGCAAGTGCCAGTCCCAAGCCAAGAGCCAGGAGCCTCCTCTGGGTCTCTCACATGGGTTCAGGGGCCCAAGGACGTAAGCCGTCCTCCATTGCTTTTCCATGCCATTAGCAAGGAGCTGGATGGGAAGTGGAGCAGTTGAGATTAGAACCAGTGCCCACATGGGATGCCGGTACTACAAGGCAGATTAGCTTGGGGAGTGCTGGTGCTGGCCCTGTTCTATGCTCAAAAGCCTTGGGCCTCTCCCCTTAGCAAGTACTGCCTTCTTGGGGTGCTGGTAATAATACAGACACAGTTACACACAGATATACAGCTTTCAAAATGCTGTCTTTCCACCTAAGCCTGCCAAACCAACGTTTTGCACATTGTGGGATGGAGGGGATGGTCCAGAGTCATCCCTCTGGAGATACTGTCCTCAAATCTCCACTCGTTCCATTCCACCTTCTTGCCCTGCCAACTTAAGCAAATCTCTTTGGGCGATGGTACGTGCCACAAAACCGAGGCTTTCAGGGCACGAATCTGAAAAGGCAACAGAAAAAAAACGGGGCACTGTGCTTTGGGGGCCTTAGATAGGTGACCTCTGGCCCACGTGACCCGGAAGGGGCCCGCCCACCGACTGCGCAGTCTTGCAGCGGCCTCCCGGCTTCCCGATTCCCCGGCTCTGCCCGCGCCACCCGGCTCTTACTTGCGGTAGGCGGCGAGCTGCACGATGCTACAGGGGAAGAGGCGCAGGCACGCCACCGCGTTCCCCTTCCACAGGGCCCGGGGCCCCTCGGCCCTCCACACCCGGCGCCCTGTGGCCCACGGCCCCCGGGCGCGGCCTCGCGCCACGCCGCCGACCTGGGCCAGCACGGTGGCGAGCTCCAGGGGCGCGGTGAGGCTGAGGCTGAGCGCGCCCGCCAGGCCAGCGCATAGCAGCCGCTGGCTGCCGGTTAGCCGGCCGTCCCGCCTCCACGTCGCCATCCAGCCCCGGCCTGGCCCGGGATACAGCGCGTGGCTCGGGCCCTAGCCTCTGTGGCCATAGGCGGCGAGGGCGGGTGAGGGCGGGCCAGGCCCCGCCCGGCGTGGGGCGGACCCGCGGGGCGGGACTGGAAGCCTGGTTCCTGCCCGAGCTGGCCCGCAAGGCTGAAGGTGAGGTCGGGGCCCAGGCCTCGCAAGCTCTGCTCCTCAGCCACTCACTTTAAGTTGGGAAATAGTCGCCATGTTCTTGCCAGGCCCAGCCAGGCTGAACTTAGTTCTAGGTATTCAGCACTCCCACGCCACCTTCTCCTTTGCTGTCTTGGTTCCCTTCCCGCAGTCCACCTCGCCGTCTCCCTTAAGTCTCTTTTACCTGCTCAAGGAAAAAAAAATCTTGAAGCTTTCTCAATGCAGAAAAGGAAATTTTAACAACTACAGCTGCCACCTCTTGCATGCTTGTCAAATGCAAGGCCTTGCCTATGTTGTCCGAGTTAAGCCTGGAAACAGTTGGGCATGTCCTTATTTCGAGAAGCTGAAGGTATGGGTGCCACAACTGGATTCTGGAACCTGCTTTAGAATCTTGGTTCTACAGTTCATCAGCTGTGTGATATTTGGGAAGTCACTCAACCTCTCAGTGCCCTCAAATAGTTTCTTGCTACTAGGACACAATTTTAAGGAGTACATGAATAAGAGACTGGTAGAGATAAGCAGGATGTATGCATTATGATTAGACAATATTTATAGAAGAGGAAGCCAGGATACAGATATTGGCTTGCTGGAGATTGCACAGCTGCCGTAAGACTGAATCAGAATCCACGTGTAGGATGAGTTTATACCAACTTCCACTACAGGTTACACTTGGTGTCCTCTGGGCCTGCAAGGGAATATAACTCCAGTGCAGGCACCCAAGTGCTTGTCTTAGCTGGGAGGACAACAGACTAAAGTAACTTGATCAGAATCAAAGCTTTTAATTTATTTTATTTTTTTAAAAGATTTATTTATTTTTGTTACAAAGTCAGATATACAGAGAGGAGGAGAGACAGAGAGGAAGATCTTCCGTCCGATGAATCACTCCAAGTGAATCAATGCCCAAGTGGCTGAAACGGCTGGTGCTGTGCCGATCTGGAGCCAGGAGCCAGGAACTTCCTCCAGGTCTCCCAGCGGGTGCAGCAACCCAAAGCATTGGCATTGGGCCATCCTCGACTGCTTTCCCAGGCCACAAGCAGGGAGCTGGATGGGAAGTGGAGCTGCTGGGGTTAGAACTGGCGCCCATATGGGATCCCGGCGCGTTCAGGGCAGGGCCTTAGCCGCCAGGCCACGCCGCTGGGCCCAGAATCAAAGCTTTTTAAAATCAGATTTTTGGGGGACTGGCAGAAGAGCTCACTGGCTAAAACTCCACCTCCAAGTGCCGATTCTCATTCCTGCTGCTCCACATCCAATTAAGCTCCGTTCTTGAGGCTTGGGAAAGCAAAGAACAGCCCAAAGCCTTGGGTCTCTGCACCTGCGTGAGAGCCCCAGAAGAAGCTCCTGGCCCTTGGCTCAGATCAGCTCAGCTCTGGCCTTTGCAGCCATTTGTGGAGTGAATCAGCGGATGGAAGATCTTTCTCTCTCCATCTCTCCTTCTCTCTGCAAATCTACGTTTGCAATAAGAGTAAATAAATCATTTTAAAAGGTAAGATTTTTGAAAAGATTTTATTTATTTGAAAAAGTTACAGAGAGAGACCCAGAGAGTGAGATTTTTCCATCCACTGGTTCAGTTCCTGGATGGCTGCATGGCCAGGGCTGGGTCATACTGAAGCCAGGAGCTTCATCAGGGTCTTCTGTATGGCTGGCCCGAGCCCAAACATGCAGCTCATCCTCCACTGCTTTCCTCAGCCAGAGAGCCAGATCAGAAATGGAGCAACTCAACATGAACTGGTAACTGTATGGGATGCCGGTGTCATAGGCAGTAGCTTCAATTCTTGTGCCACATGTTGGCCCCTAAGAAGATAAAAAAAATTGCATTTTTCATCTCTTTTTATTTTATTTATTTTTATCTACAGAGAGAAGGAGAGACGGAGAGAAAGATTTTCCATCCACTGGCTAACTCCCCAAGTGGTCACAATGGCCAGAACTAAGCCGATCCAAATCCAGGAGCCAGGAGATTCTTCCAGGTCTCCCACTTGGGTGCAGGATTCCAAGGTTTTGGTTGGTCTGCAACTGCTTTCCCAGGTCACAGGCAAGGAGCTGTATGGGAAGCGGGGCCACTGGGGTACGAACTGGTGCCCACATGGAATCCTGATCTATGCAAGGTGAGGACTTTAGCCACTAGGCTACCACTCTGGGCTTTCACTGTTTTTTTAAAGCTATTTACTTTACTTCAAACTCAGTGTTATGGGGAGAGAGAGAGATCTTCCATTGATGATTCACTTCCCAAATGACTGCAACAGTCAGAGCTGGGCTGGTCTGAAGCCAGGAGCTAGTACCTTTTTCTGGATCATGCAAATGGGTGCAGGGATCCAAGACCTTGAGCCATTCTGCTTTTCCAGACCATTAACCTTGCTGGGCTGGATCCTACAGCTCCTTGTGGGAACCCCACACTGGGGGCTGAAAGCAATTAATGATCACCCCGTTAACTGCACATGCAGTCAACTGAGCTGTGTTATTTTGTTTTGTTTTAAGGCAACCTGTATGAACACTTCAACTGTAGCACCTAGGAAACCAGATACGCCATTTGCTCCAGCCCTGATGTTCTTTGGTCTTCAGCAGAAGGAAGATTTTCATGTGAACCAGAGGTGAGGCAGAACCCTGTTAGTCTTCTTACCTGTTGCCCAAAGGAGAAGGTGCACTTATGGCCTATTTTAACCCTGAAAGTGGAACATGTATGTTTTCCACTGCAGGTACATTGAAGGGTAAAATGATTAATAGCCAAGTATACACCTGATGGCTTTTGCCTTTACAAGGTAAGGTGCTAACAAAGTATGCTTATAATGGCTCGGCGAGGATTGCATGCTTTTGCTAAATGTTGGGCGCACAAGATACCCATTTTATTATTTTTTTAGTTTTAAAAGATACTTGCTTTTATTTATTAATATTTATTTATTTTTATTGCAAAGTCAGATTTACAGACAGAAGGAGAAACCGAGAGAAAGCTTCTCTATTCACTGGCTCACTCCCCAAGTGACCACAACAGCCGGAGTTGGACTAATCTGAAGCCAGAATCTAGGAGCTTCTTCTGGGTCTCCTGCATGGGTGCAGGGTCTCAAGGCTTTGGGCTGTGCTCTATTGCTTTCTCAGGCCACAAGCAGGGAGCTGAAAGGGAAGTGGAGCCACTGGGATATAAACTGGTGCCCATATGGGATCCCGGTACATGCAAGGCGAGGACTTTATCCACTGGGCTACCGTGATGGGCCTATATACCCATTTTAAATATAAACCCTTCAGGATATCCTATGTTTGGATTTTGACTCATTGACTCTAATTTCACTGTCATTTTTATATAATTGCTGAAAAGACTGAAAAATATTGTTGGTTAAACATCTTTAACGCTGGCAAATGTACATGACAGAAGATTGGGGTACTGTGCTAAAAATTAATATGTGGGGGCCAGCGTGTTGGCTGAACAAGCTAATCCTCTGTGTCTAAGTGCCAGATTCCATATGGGTGCCCATTGGTGTCCTGGCTGCTCCACTTCCCATCCAGCTCCCTGCTTGTTGCCTGGAAAGCAGTAGATGATGGTCCAAAGTCTTGGGACCCTGCATCCATGTGGAAGTCCCAGAAGAAGCTCCTGGCTCCTGACTTCGGATTGGCTCAGCTCTGGCCATTGTGGCCATTTGGGGAGTGAACCAAGGATGGAGGACCTTTCTCTGTCTCTCTCTCTGTAAACCTGCCTGTCCAATAAAAATTATCTTTAGAAAATATGTTAGCTAATCAGTGACATGATTAAAAAAGTTAATGCATGATATTGGAGATAAAAAAGGAAAGAGCCAGTAAGAAAATAGTAGTGGTATATGGAGAGGTGATTAGCTTGCTTCAAGCAGTAGGCAGCCACCTGTCACTGGGAGATACTAACAGGCCTCAGAGATACTTAGCAGGTTTTATTTTCAAGATGGTTTGATCTCTTCTTCCTTCCTTGCTGCCATCCCCCCTTCCTCCCTCCCTTTCTGTCTGAAAGACTGATCTTGTATCTACTGGTTCACTCTGCGAATGATCACAACAGCCAGACCTGGGCCAGGCTGAACTCAGGAACCAGGAATTCCTTTGCCAGGACTCGAACCTGAAAGAGATTCTGATGTGAGAAGTGGCAGAAAGCTTAACCTGCTCTGTACAACACTGCCCCTGAGTATTTATAATGCTCTATTTCTCATGCTCAGTTTCTCTTGTCACTAACTGAAATCTTCTGACAGCACATCACCTTAGTGTAGCTTATGGCTGTTTCTTAGATTATAGCTTAGCTTGATATGCTTATATTGAATGATTCCTTCTCTGTTTTTTTTTTTTGGGGGGGGGTGTTATTCTTGACTCTCACGGGATTTGATAAATTGCAAAAACAGTATACACCTGCTGTACCAAAACAAATAGAACAGATGTATAGTGAAGAAAGTTAAGTCCCCCTGCTTATGCTCCAAGGTAACTGCAGTTAAAAACTTGGTGTGTGTGTGTATATCATTCCTCACATTTTGTTTCATGCTCAGACAAATCACTATGCATTTATTTGGATTTTCCCCCCTCTGCTTCCCTCCCCCTCCTCTCTTACCTCGTCCCTCCTCTTTCCTTTTTTGCCTCACTCCCTCTTTCCCTCCTTCCCTTTTCGCCTTTAAAATAAAAATGAAATCATTTTTTACTGAAAGGATTATCAATAAAACTGACAATCTGGTTGTCTTAGGATAGGGAAGCTGGGAGACCTGGGAACAGAGGTAGAAAGGAGGTTGAATTTTAACTGTGTGCCCTCTTGTGCTAAACCTTTTTTTTTCTCTTTTCTTTTTCTATGGGCATGTATTATCAGTGAAAGAAATCCCTCTCTCCCCTTGATTGTCTCTGAAGTGTTCCATCAGGTGCAGTGTTTTCTATGACCTTGCTTTGCCATTAGTGAAGTGTTTTTTTTCCAAAATAGAAAGCAACTCTTGATGGAATTATAATGGAACAAAATTCAGTATTCTGTGTATTGATATGTTGTTTGTATTCCTGGAAAGTGCCATGTACCTCAACACTACGCAAAAATGCTTTATCTTTTAGGAATAAGGCAGAGTTGGTTTATTGACTCAGATCATTGTGAGCAGATTTTTCTCTTTTGTAATTATTTTATTTAAATAATCTTTATATAGTTAATTAGGGCACAAAGTGTCAATTATTATCATTATTATTTTCTGTACCTGGGGTAAAGAGGGAGATAAAGGGAGAAGCCCCACCCAGCCTCCCACCCATCCCAGGTTCCCGATGTTTGGTATGCGTGAGCAGATTTTTCAACCTCCATGAACATCTGGTGGGATCTTTGATGACCCTGAATGGTGCAGGATGGTGCTGTGCATTAAAGATATGTAGAAACCCTGGATTTTGTCCATTGAATGTTACTAGAGTACTCCAGTCATTATGCCCCTCCCCGCCCAATATCCAATATTTCTTTGGAGATTCACTCCTCTAAAGATTCGCTTCCTGGGGTCCGGCGGCGTGGCCTAGTGGCTAAAGTCCTCGCCTTGAAAGCCCCGGGATCCCATATGGGCACCGGTTCTAATCCCTGCAGCTCCACTTCCCATCCAGCTCCCTGCTTGTGGCCTGGGAAAGCAGTTGAGGACGGCCCAAAGCTTTGGGACCCTGCACCCACGTGGGAGACCCGGAAGAGGTTCCTGGTCCCGGCATCGGATTGGCGTGTACCGGCCCGTTGTGGCTCACTTGGGGAGTGAATCATCGGATGGAAGATCTTCCTCTCTGTCTCTCCTCCTCTCTGTATATCCGGCTTTCCAATAATAATAAAATCTTAAAAAAAAAAATGCCTGCAATGGCTAAGGTTTAAAAAAAAAAAGATTCGCTTCCTGTTTGGAACATTATTTTCCCAAATGTTTGCAGAGTTGATTCCTTTTTGTTATTAGAGTTCAGCATAGATGTTATCTCCTCTGCCAAGCCTTATCTGTACACTACCACTGCCCTATTCACTCTACCACTGGGCTTCATTTCAGTTTTTTGCATTTATTTCTTCTCCCCCTTTTAAAAATTTATTTGTTTTTATTGGAAAGGCAGATTTTTTATGGAGAGAAGGAGAAGTAAAGATCTTCTATCAGCTAGTTCACTCCCCAAGTGGCTGCAATGGCCAGAGCTGAGCTGACCCGAAGCCAGGAGCCAGGAACTTCTTCCTGGTCTCCCACATGGGTACAGGGCTGAAAGGCTTTGGGCTGTACTCAGATGCTTTCCCAGGCCTCAAGCAGGGATCTGGATGGAAAGCAGGGCTGCTGGGACACTGAACCAGTGCCCATATGGGATGCTGGTGCATGCAAGGTGAGGATTTAGCCACTGAGCCATCATGCCAAGCCTTTTGCACTTATTTCTACCCTCTATTTTTATGTTGTGTGTGTGTGTGTGTGTGTGTGTTTGAAGATTTATTTACTTTGTTGTTTGCATGATGGTGTTGCAGGCTATCATCTGCCTGTGGTACCAGCATCCTGTATGGGTGCTGGTTCTAGTTCTGATTTCTCCATTTCTGATCCAGCTCTGTCCTTACAGCCTGGGAAAGTAGTAGAGGATGGCTCAACCCATGTGGGAGATCCCAAGGAGGCTTCTAGGTTCCAGCTTTGGACAGGTCCAGCTCTGGCCTTTGAGGCTGTCTGGAGAATGAATCAGCAGATGGAGGATCCCTCTCTGTCTCTCTTTCTCTTTGTAATTCTTTCAAATAAAATAAATATATTTTTAAAAATGATACACACATATATATGATTTCAATATTTTTGTATCTAAATAAGCTATTTTTAAAAATTCTGTTCTCCATTAACATTTTGTCTTCTTGCTTTCTTTTTTCTGTAGAATTTATCACTATTAGATATACTATATTTTTTCCTTTAAAATCTGTTTCTTTTAGCCCACTGAAATATAAGTTCCATGAAGGCAGAGTTTTTAATCTGTTTTCAATCCTTCTACATTTTGGCACTTAGAGCAGTAATTACTCAGGAAACATTTGCTAAATATGTGAATGAGTGATCCAACTCATAATATGTGAACCAGAATTATTAATTGAGGTGAGAAATACAACTGCTGAGAAAAACTAAGTACTAACATTCTATATTCAGGCTAATATCTTCCCTTTGGGATTTCTATTTTTTAAGGGTTATTCGAAAGAGTTACAGGGAAAGGGAGAGGACAAGATAGAGATCTTCCATTTGCTGGTTCATTTTCCCAATGGCCACAGCATCTGGGGTTGGAGCAGATGGAAACCAAAAGCCAGAAACTGGTTACAGGTCTCCCACATGGGTTCAGGGACCAGAGGACTTGGACCATCATCCTCTGCTTTCCCAGGTGAATTAGCAGGGAGCCAGATTGAAAGTGGAGCAGTGGGATTTGAACCAGTATCCATATGGGATGCCAGCACCGCAGGTGTTAGCTTTACCTACTATGCCACAGAGCTGACCCCAAGGGGATTCTTAAAGCTTGAGCATATTACAAATTAATTTAAAGTTAGTGTAGAACTTAGCACCAAAACAAAGGAAATATCAGAATACGATAGTTGCTCCTCTCATCTTTGTTTTTTTTTTAAGATTTATTTATTTTATTACAAAGTCAGATATACAGAGAGGAGGATCTTCCATCCGATGATTCATTCCCCAAGTGAGCCGCAACGGCCGGTGCGCGCCGGTCCGAAGCCGGGAACCTGGAACCTCTTCCGGGTTTCCCACGTGGGTGCAGGGTCCCAATGCATTGGTCCGTCCTCAACTGCCTTCCCAGGCCACAAGCAGGGAGCTGGATGGGAAGTGGAGCTGCAGGGATTAGAACCGGCACCCATATGGGATCCCGGGGCTTTCAAGGCAAGGACTTTAGCTGCTAGGCCACGCCGCCGGGCCCATCATCTTTGGTTTTAATTTTTGTTATTTCATTTACCTGTGATCAGCTGTGGTTTGAAAGTATTAAATGGAGAATTCTAGACGTAAGCACATTTGTAAGTTTTAAGTTGTGTGTTGAGCACTATAAAATCTCACACTGTCCTACCAGATCCTGATTTGCACATAAATCATACTTTGTCTAGCATATCCATATTGCATACGCATGCTGTCTATTTATTAGTCATTTAATAGACATCTTGGTTATCAGATCATAGTGCCCATGTTCAAGTAACCCATATGTAGCAGCCTAACACTGCATGTCATTCGCTTCAGTTCATCTCATTACATAGTCATTGTGTCATCTCATATCACAAGAAGTTTGAGCAGAGTGTAAGATACTTTAGATGACACAGAGAGGGATCACACTGATTTTTTTCTATAGCGTATTGTTATAATTGTTCTATTTTATTATTGTTATTAATATTTCACTGTGATTGGTCTATAAACTTAAGTTTATCGTAGGAATGTCTGTGTTATATCTGTCGGCTTCAGTACCATTTGTAGTTTCAGGTATCCACTGAGGGTCTTGGAACAGCTTACTCTTTATAGGTAATACTATCAAGCCATTTTCAGTTTAGAGTTATGCCTTTGACTGGGAAGCTACTCTGAGATCACCCCTGCACAAAGATCTGGGGGCTCGCTTTCAACTAGTTTCCATGTAGAGGAAGCCAGAATAACTTTTGGATTTTAGACTTAAGTAAACGGGTGGATGGAGACACAATTAGCTGAGGTAAGGAAGAATTCTAAACTTATATATGATTTTTTTGAGTAATTTAGACTGAAAGATATGTATCAGGATAAAATAAGAGTGTTAGATATAAGCTAAATCCAACTTTGAGGGCTTGCTTCATGTATCAAGCTGTTATACCAAAAGCAAAGACTAGTATGGGAGAGATCATATATAACACAGTGCAAATACTGAATGTCATATCCACATGCTCTGCTACATTTCTTTCCTTTTATCTAAGCAGGGCTGTACTGTTTCCTTCTGACAATGGAATGAATACGGAATCAGTAACTTCCACTTCCAGGACTTCCTTCTAGAATAACTCTCATGTGTTTTCATGCTCAGTTTCTCTGTTGTTGCTAGAGCTGGAAGAAAAGGATTATGAAATGGTAGAGCATCATGCAAGGCACCCAGATCCCTGAATTTGCCTATAAAATGTTCCCCCATTCTCTTTTTCTGCCTTCTCTGGCTTTTCATATGATTATAGTTTAACTCCTCTCTTACTGTATCAATGATAATGCTTGGCCTAGAGTTTTTTAGTACACATTTAAAATAATTTAAGCTCACATTTCTTTTTTTTCTTTTTTTAAAAAATATTTTTATTGGAAAGGCTGATATACAGAGAGAAAGAGATACAGAGAGAAAGATCTTCCATCTGCTGGTTTACTTCCCAAGAGGTCGCAACAGCCGGAGCCAGTCAGAAGCCAGGAGCTTCTTCGGGTCTCCCATGTGGGTGCAGGATCCCAAGGCTTTGGGCTGTTCTATACTGTTTTCCCGGGTCACAGGCTGGATGGAAAGTGGATCAAATTGGCAGCTGGGTTTTGAATTGGTGCCCATATGGGATCCTGGTGCATGCAAGGCGAAGGCTTTAGTTACTAGGCTACCGTGTTGGGTCCTTAAGTTCACATTTAACTAATGTTCAACTTCACATATAATGCATGTACCTTATCACAGAGTATTTCTGATTGTTATCTCCCATTCCTCTGACTTCCAAAATGCTCTGGTTGCAGATGTAGCTTGTAGTTCAATGAAAATCCTGCTGTACCTACAACAGGCAAACACCTCTTACCCTGAACAGCCCAGTTGTAGATATTGAAAGCATGGTGTCTCCTCATTGGTGACAATGGTGGTTACTGGGAATGCTAGTACTCCTGCTTCTACTCCTTGGTTCCTGAATGCAAGGTCCTTTTCTTCTTGGGGAGAGTGCCATATAGAGGTCTTTGACTTAATATTTACAGTGCATCCTGGAGGATGATACCACATCCTTGCCAAGTATTACCTATGAACTGGTGTTCCAGCTGTGCCACCATTCCATCAGCCCGCTAGGTTAGCTATTTAGGAGCAGTGTAGAATGTGACATGCTAGGGATCCTATTGTCATGGACACATTTCCACACTTCCTTTGCTGTGAAAAAAGTCCCCTGGTTAGCTGCTCTACTGTATTGGGTTCCATGTGTGGATCAGGCATTCCTTAAACTTATGGATAATGGTACTAGATGAGATTCTGAGGCCAAGAAGGCAAAGCCACATCCAGAATAAATTTCCATTCCCAAGAAAATGAATGCCATTGCAGGAAGGACCTAATCATTCCCATTGCTGGTTATGGACCCAGCTCTGCGATGTTCCTTCCATCATCATGCCTGGCCTACAAAGCAGAGTCCCATTTAATATCTAGTGATGCTGGTGCCCCTCTCATCGACACATTCCTTTTGGACTGGGTGAACTGTATGTGTCCCTAGTCCCTCTGTGCAACGTAATGCTTTGGTGGGTCTTGTTGCCTCACATATGACATATACTTCAGGATGCCACCTTCGTGAGGCTTTAATTCCTTTCTTCATCATCTTCCAGGGCAATTCAGTCATCTTTACCTGACTTGGTGTCAGTCAACATGTTTTCATGTTGTGAAATTCATCCTAGTTGTGCATTTGCACCATCTCTTAAGATCCTTGCCAGGGTGTTCATTCTTGTAGCCCAGAGAATACTTCTATATTGGTAGACTATCTCTTAGCTAAATGTTTGTGTTCCACTTCCCTACCTGTTATCTGGAACCCCTTGAAAGAGTATCCTTGAAAGAATATCTTGAAAGAATTACCTTGTTGGATGTTCATTTCTTTTGCCTTTAGGGACACTGTATTCTATTAATTCTCTGAAACCCCTGAAGGTCAGGTTTCTGTGCTTGCCCCTCTGACCGCCAGCTATAGCAATTGCAGCCTCCTGGATTTGGGACACAGCCACCTGATGCTTACTCCTTTGGTTTCCATGAGTATTAACAAGCTGCTTTGGTCTCCAGGAAACAGCCAAACTTGCAGGACTTCTTGGTGCTGTTGGCTCCCTTCTCCTTGTGCATTCCTCATGGCATTGATGCACAGTGCATTTCACAAGTGCTCCTGGACAATATTTTTTCTGGTAGGTGTGTAGTATCTGGTAATGTATCCACTCTAGGATGCTAACTTCCCTTAGCCTTTAAATTTCTTTCTTTACCATCTGCCATGGCAATTCAGGCATTTCACCCTCACTCAGTGTGGATCATCAATTTCCCCTGGCTTCCAACAGCCACTGGAATTATGAATTTGTACCAATCCCTAGGGGCTTCACCAGGGTCTTCAGTTCTGTATTTACAAGAGAGTACCCCAAAATCACTAAGCTCTCCTTATCTAGCACTATATTTTGTCTCCACTGATCAAACACCCTTGAAATCTAGTGCATGGGAACTCTTTGATTCTTTTCAGTATATTTCAACTAGGTCTTACAGCTCCTTTAGAATACAGATATTTTCCTACAAGGCCTAGGACAATCCTGCCTGGGCGACATCTTGACTTAATTGATTACTAGTATTGTATCCAGCAGATGATATTGGGGTAGATATTTCCTGATATGGGAGAGGCCTTTATACTGTCTTCCAACAAGCAGAGGAATGAATGCCAGCTCTTAATGGGGAGGAGTGGAAAACCCCTGCAGGCTCTTAAGTGTTCCAAGAAGTTTGAGGAGCCAGAATTTTGGAGATGTTCCATGTTATATGTCCAGACTCCAGATTTGCCCAGCCAGAGCCTTCATCTTGGCATAACAACCCTGACTTGGATGGGCATTTGGTCATCTATGAAATGTAGTGACTCTGAGTTCAACTTTGATCTTTAGGTTTTTCTGCTCTTCCACTGAAGGAGATAAGTATCTGTTGGTGAGCTACCAAAGATGTCCTGTGACCTTCACACTTAGTTTTCAATTGTTAACTGCCCTTGGAAGTTAAATTATCCTTCCACAATACATGGGCATAACTTAACTATAGCCAGCTAGAACATTATCCCAAGCCGATACATGTGAAAATTTTAGCAATTGGGAACTGGGATGCAATCTTTATTTTAGTAAGTAATCTAGTCCCAGAGTCTCACTTTGCCTTCATAATCTGAGGTCAATCTGCTACCATTTGTGCCAGTTCAGCTCCTCTAGGAAGAGAGAGAAGGAGGGAGGGAGGAAGGGAGAAGAGAGGAGAGAGAGAGAGAGATAAAGGAGAGAGAATGAAGGAGAAAAAAATAGAAGTGCAAGACATTTATTGGGATATTGCATGTGAAACTAAGTGGGGAGGATGCATTGTTGAGCAGAAAGGGCCCCAGACCATGGTGCAGAGCTGACACTTGGGCATGGAAAAGGGAAAGCATTAGAATTGGGAAGGGAGAATCTCCAACTACAGGGCTGCCCAGTCAAATCTTTAAATGTCTGATTGCCCCATAACTGTGTCCCTATTTTCTTCTCCTTCTCTAGCCACATTCTCTTGCTCATACTTTTTTTTTTTTTTCAGATTCATGGCTTTAAATGCCGCCTATAAAGGCTGGTACTGTGATGTAGTAGGTTAAGCCTCCAACAGTGGTGCTGGGCACCGGTTCATGTCCCAGCTGCTTCACTTCCATCCAACTTCCTGCTTATGGCCTGGGAAAGCAGCAGAAGATGGCCCAAGTCTTTGGGAACCTGCACCTATGTGGGGGACCTGGAGGAAGCTTTAGGCTTTTGATTTCGGGTTAGCTCAGCTTTGGCCATTGCCGCTCTTTTGGAGAATGAACCAGCAGATGAAAGATCTCTCTTATCTCTCCTCTTTCTGCAAATCTTCCTTTCAAGTAAAAATAAATCTAAATTTCTCCTCTATTGGTGGCTCTCAAATGTGTATCTCTAGACTTTTCCTGTAACCCCCAGACTTAGATATTGTTTGGCACTTGAAACTTTACTACTTGCCCCACGTAGCATACGCAAAACTTGGCTTTTTATTCTGATTTGTTTCGTTTTTCCTGGAATCTTTCTAATTTCACTAAAGAGCTGTCACTGTTCACCTCATTTCAGAATTAATTAAAGCAGATTATTTTCCCTCCCTGATTTCCCATGCATGTCCAGTGCATCCATCATTTTGCTGTCTCTTCTCTTTTAATGCCAAAGTATTTCTACTTCAACACCTCTATACATGTAATTCCCACACATAGAGCTCTTTCTTCAATTTACAGTTTAAATATTGTCACAGCAGAGAGGACTTGGGCCATCTTCTGCTGTTTTCCCAGGCCACAGGCAGGGAACTAGATGGGAAGTGGTGCATCCAGGGCTCGAACCGGCACCCATATGGAATCCTGGCACTTGCAAAGTGAAGATTTAGCTACTGAGCCATCGTACCAGGCCCCTATCTGCTGTTTCACTACCCCAATTCCCTGGATGGCCAGACTGGACTAGACTGAAGTCAGGAGCCCAGAACTCAGTCTTTATCTTCCGGGTGGATGACAGGGAACCAACTGCATGAACCGTCACCAGGTGCTTCCCAGTGTGTTTACTGGCAAGAAGCTGGGATTGGGAGAAGGGTGAGGACTTTGAACCCGAGCACTCTCTTGTGGGATGCAAGTATTTCAAATGGTATATTTAAAATTTTTTCCCAAATAAGTTTTTCAGACTACAATTTCCTGAAGCATAGAATAATCCATAAATTACTTTGTATTATAGTCAGTGAATACTTTATAATATTCATTACACAGAATCACAGAAATTTTGGGTGAACTAATTGTTCACATTTTTTTGTAAGTACTAGTTCATGCAATCAGATAGCCTCTTGGTAAGTCAGTCAGCTGATACACAATTTTTAAAAAAAGATTTATTTACTTTTACTTGAAAGGTAGATTTACAGAAAGAAGGAAGGGTGGAGAGAGAAAAATATACTTTCTATCCGTTGGTTCACTCCCTAAGTGGCTGCACTGGCAGGAACTAAATCTCCAAAATTGAGCCTCCTCTGTGGGAGCAGGGTCCCAAGGCTTTGGGCTGTCCTCTTCTGCCTTCCCAGGCCACAAACAGGGAGCTGGATGGAAAGTGGAGCAGCTGGGACATGAACCGGCACCCATATGAGATGCCAGCACTGCAGGCAGAGCATTAGCTCGTTATGCCTCCCCCATCAAGTGGTATCTTAACTACTGTACCAAATGCCTGCCTGATGAGAACAATTTAAAAATATTTTATACTTGCATTTTAAAAAAGAATTCATTTATTTTTATTTTAAAGACAGAATTACAACAGAGAAAAGGAGAGAGAGAGAGAGAATATCTTCCATCTGCTGGTTCACTCTCAGCATAGCCACAGTGGCTAGAACTGAGCTGATCTGATCTGAAGGCAGGAGCTAGGAGCTAGGAACCAGGAGCTAGGTACCAGGAGCTAGGAGCCAGGAGCCTCTTCTGGGTCTCCTGTGTGGGTGCAGAGCCCCAAGCATTTGGGACATCTCCTGCTGCTTTCTGAGGCCATTATCAGGGAGCTGGATCAGAAACAGAGCAAATGAGACTTGAATCAGTGCCCATATGAGATGGTGGTATTACAGGGGGAGACCTAACCTGTTACACTATGGCACTGGCTGTATCCTTGGATATTTATAGTTATCTGTTACATGGGTGAAAGAGAAAATGTACTAGAAACTGGAAAATTCAAGGAACAGATTATCTCAATACTTTAGGAACCATTGCACTAAATCCACCCCACCTATTATTTTCTATGATTAGAAAGGCAAAACTGGACAAGGATACTGACAGGAAAATTACAGACTAACTTCACTTAATGACCATATGTGCAAAAATACATAATACTAACAATCAGAATACATTATGACAAAGTTGAATTTATTGCAGTAATAAGAGTGATTTAACATTATAAAATTAATTTAATTTGCTGCAATAACAGGACCAAAAAGCAAAACTAACACTTCTATTCAACCTTGTGTTGTGGTTCCCAATAAATGTGGCAAGAAAATGAAAGTAAAGGAAAAGCAGAGTTAACAGCAAGTGAAACAGTGCTTGTTATTTGCAAGTTAGATGATTGCCTGCATAAAATGTGAAAGGTTGTATATGAACTATTGAAATTGGGAATGTAAGAACAATACTAAAAAATCAATAGTGTACTAACTAGATCTTAGAATATCAGCAAAAACTAAAGGATATCCAGGAACAATTCTAAAAAAAAATGTGTAAGGCTTCTGTGCAGAAAAGTATAAATCTTTATTGAATAACATTAAAGAATATCTAAATTCTTGGAGGTACTAAATAGTTTATCTAGAGGAATACTTAATTCATTTAGAGATTTATTCCAATTCCAATTAAAATTCTAAACAGGGCCGAGAACAGTTAAGACAGTATGAAGCCATACAATATACTGTATCAGATGTCAGTACCTCTTTTAAGCTATAGTGGTTAAGAGAGTACAGAGATAAATAGAGCAGAGGAGCATAATACAGGGAGCCTAGAAACAAAGTACAAAGTGGAAACTTGATATATGATCAGTGTAGAAATGGTGAGCTGTTTAATAAATGTTGCCGTGTTGCTGGAGCCATTCGTTATTCATATAGAAAAAATATAAGTAGATCCTGACCACATGTTGTGTATAAAAACAAGCTCCAAGTGGTTTCAGGATCTTAGTGTGACAAGCACTTGGAAATGTTGGGAAGCTAACATAAACAAACATCTTTATGACCTGTGGTAAGGAAAATTTCACAATAGAACACTAAGAGATAAATTTAATAAATTTTTCTACATTAAAATTGTAAAACTTGCATACAAGAAAATTAATCAAAAGCAAAAAAAAGTTCACTGACTAGGATAAGTACTTGTAATATGTTTGTTCCTACCGCTAATCCTTGGCACTTTATCTTCCTTTGTCTGGAACCCTTTTTATCCAAATATAGATTCGACTCTCTCCTTCAATTAAATGTCAACTCCCTAGAGAGGGCTTCTTGGATTTCCCTACTGAAAATAACAGCACCTTTACTTTATCTTCTTTCTTTGCTTTATTTTCATAGCGCTTGTTACTACCTGACATACTCTAGTTATTTGCTTTTTAGTTATTGCCTGTCTCCCCACTAGAATTCAAGCTCCTTGCTAGCACAGCCTTAATTTTATTATCTGCCATATCCTTTGGTCCTCAGTTTCTGCTACAGGTGTATACTAAATAAATGCTATTGGATGAATGAATGAATGTTAGTGATGATGATTAGTATTCTATATAAAGAACCACAAATCAGTTAAAAGCAATGAGTTGTCCAATGGGGAAATGTTCAAGGGCTATCGACAGGCAGTTCACAGAGGTGCAAACCTGAATGAGCAATAAAATTATGGAAATATATTTGATATAATTTGCTATTATGGAAATATAAAATTAAACAATAATGTATGTTTATTAATGTATGCCCCTGACATTCCTGGCCCCGAATGTATACACATTTTATCTCAGTGACTCAATCTAGTGCTAACCTAAGTGCTGCTGAGAAGGAATTTTAGAGGTGTAATTAATATCTCAAATCAGTTGACCTTGATGGCAGATTATCCTTGGTGGACTTGACTGAATCAGGCAAACATTTAAAAGTGATGGAACTCTTGCAGGAAAAAGATTCAAAGTGTTAAAGAGGTTCAGTGTGAAGGGGACTCTATTACTGACTTTGAAGACGGAGGTGTAATGTGGCAAGGAATGTAGATGGTATGTACAAACGAAAGCGGAGTGTTTGGCTGATGGCAAACATGAGAATGGGACCTTCAGTTGTACAATGGCAAGGAAGTGAATTCTGGTAACAATCACATAAACATGAAAGAAGTACTTGAGCCTTAGATGAGACTGCTGGCCCAGAAAATACATTAATTTCAGCCTTATGAGAAACAGAACAGAGACCCCACCTAAAGCCTGCCTGGACTTGTGACCTTATTTTAAGCCACCGTGAAGATTGTGATAATTGATCATTTGTTACCTAGCAATAAGAAACTGATGCAATATGTAGATCAAAGAGAGAGGCTATGTGCAATAATACTTTGATGAGGATACTGAAACTTGGATTTCACATAATTTTAATGTGTCACAAAATATTCTTCCTCTGTTTTCCCTATACATTTAAATACATGGAAACCATTCCTAGCTTGTGGACTGTACAAAAACTAGTGATGGGATGAATTTGGCTTGTGTGTGATAGGTGAACACTCCTGATCTAGAAACTGGTGCATTTTCTAACTTTTCTAACTTTTCAGGATTTTTATGTTTCATCATAATATGAAAATCTCTAAAATATTTCTTTCCTCAAGACTTGAAATGAACTACAGCTCATTTTCTTCACACAGCACCATATGCATTGTAGCATTTTTCAAACACATGATGTGTTTTAAAATAACGTTCTCTAGTGGTCTAAATATTGTCTAAATATCAAATACAAACTATAAACCATTTAGTTTGTACATCAATTTGTAGCACTCAGTTGGGTTCAAAGGAACATTGCCAGTTCTAATGAAAATAATGTAGTTATTTATTTATTTTTCTATCCCCCAAGGAAGTGTTCTTTATTCTTTTGATTGTATGATTTCTAGTTAGTTGATAAACATGCATGCCCTTTCTTAAGATATGTTAATTATTATGGATGTTGCTATAATAATCTTTTCAGCAATTTATATTGCCCAAATATCTGCTGTATCATGCATTAATTTTTATCATTTAATTGTTAAATCAGGAATTTAGAATGCTGTGCTTGCACTTTAATTAGAAATGGAGTTATAAAGGCAGACAATACCTTTGGAAACAGCAGTCTGGTAGTGCATGATGGACTTTTATGATTCATTTTCCAGAAAGTGGTTGGCTTAATACAACAGAAAGATATTCCTTCACAGTTTTGGTGGCTGGAAGTCTAAAATTGAGGGATCTCCTGGGTCTGCTACTTCTGAAACATGCAGGGGGGAATACTTCACTGCCTCTTCCTGGCTTCTGTTGCTTTCAGGCAATCATCAATATTCCTTTGTAGATATATCAATCCCAACTTTGCCTGTATTATCAGATAGCTCTTTCCTCACCATGTGCAACTGTATGTCATTTACTATTTTTGCAAGGACATCAGTTATATTGGACTAGGGCTCATCTAATGTCTTCATCTTAACTTGATTACATTTGTAATTATTTCCAAATAATGCGGCATTTGTTGATACTGTGAGTTAAGACTGTAGCAGGTGTTTTTTTTTTTTAAGATTTATTTATTTTATTACAAAGTCAGATATACAGAGAGGAGGAGAGACAGAGAGGAAGATCTTCCATCCGATGATTCACTCCCCAAGTGAGCCACAATGGGCTGGTGCGCGCCAATCCAAAGCCAGGAACCTGGAACCTCTTCTGGGTCTCCCACGCGGGTGCAGTGTCCCAATGCATTGGGCCATCCTCAACTGCTTTCCCAGGCCACAAGCAGGGAGCTGGATGGGAAGTGGAGCTGCCGGGAATAGAACCGGCGCCCATATGGGCTCCCGGGGCTTTCAAGGCAAGGACTTTAGCTGCTAGGCCACGCCGCCGGGCCCCTGTAGCAGGTGTTTTTTAAGCAAAAGATCAAAATGTAAGATGAAACCAAAATGTTAGAATAGGAAAGATCTTAGAAATTTTAACTGTGACTACTTAATTTTACATTTGGAGAAATTGAGGCATAGTAGGCTTGTTCAAGGCTACACAGGCTAGGATAGAGCTAAGGCTGAAAATAAGAAACGACAGGGAAAGTTACAAGGCATATGCATATACTTTTTGGTTTAAACACCTAAAATACTCACAGTTGGTTCTAGGGAAAAAAAGCTTATCTGAGACTTTCTTGCCTCCTTTTCTTCCCCCTTTTCTTCTTATCAGAACCTCCTTGAGTTCACTGTCTCCTCTAGGAGCAGGTTATCTTATAGAGTGTTTGTGTGCTGGCCATTGTGCTTATGGTACTCCATTGTCTCCTGGGGTACTGTCTTATGTATTCTCATGATATAGTGATAAATGCTATTATGATCCCATTTTACAAATGAGGAAACAGCTTCAGAGATGTTGATAAATTTTCCCAGAATCTTACAGCTTGTTAGAGGCTGAGCTGAGATGCAAATATAGGCAGGCCCTGCATTCTTCATTACTTTGCCAGTCTGCATCTTCCTTCTTACATTTGACCTTTTCTGTGCCAGACACCCAAGGTTCCTCCCAGGAGGGACTCTTCCAGCCTGCCCTCCCCACATAAAGTCCTGTGTTTCAGAATCATCTCTTGAGCTCTGCTTGTTGCCATGATGAAATGGTAAAGGAAGAAACTAGATAAATGAACAGGACCTTTCTGCAGGGTAGGGTCTGTTTCCCAAATTTCAGGATTCCAGAACTTTATCTTGTTGGTTTTTCCAGGAGTATTCAGGCCTAGGGACAGAATAGCCCTATGTAAATTTAAAGCAATTGATTGCTTATCTGGAATACCAGTTTGGAAATTTACACTGGCAAAAAAATGTGCCTTCCAAGTGTTGCCAGCAGAAAGCAGGAGAGAGGGACTCAAACAGGGCATTGCCAGGAATCTGCTGATGACGTTCTCATGCCTGTGATCTGAATCCTTGCCTTCTCACGGTGTACCAAGGAGACCAGAGCAAATGCGGAGGGAGTGCTGGCCATAGGCTTGACTTCTGGGCAAGCTCTGGATTGTCTCAGGTGTTTTTCTGCAGACAACCTGAGGCAGAAAGCCAGTTGGTGTGTGGAGAAGAGCAGGAAACACAGTGTCCTGGATTGATTTCACATGACAGAGAGCGGCAAGTAAGGAGGCCATTTCATACACACACCCCCAAATAAAAAATAAAAAACAAAACAGGCTGTGGTAACTGGTCTTACAGAAAAGCTATGAGCTATATATATATATATATAGTGTGTGTGTGTGTGTGTGTGTGTGTGTGTTTAACTACACAGGTAATGCATGAATACAAATGCAGAATAATCTCCCTCATCTGTGGAAGTGAAATCACTAGTCAACCTGAAGTTGAAATGATGATTATTAAACGGCTAGGATGAGTAAGGGAGGCTAAGGAAATGGAGGGGGGTTTGATAGGGGGCATCAAAACGGAGTCAGATAAAAGTGGCAAGTTCTAGTGTCACATAGCAAGAGAGATCTATAACATGCACTGTATAAAGAACTGGAAAAGGGGAGGGTCTAGGCTCCTAACACAAAGAAAAGATGTGAAAATGGAAAAGCTAGTTGCCTCATTTGATTAGTTTATGCTGTATGTATTTCTTGGGATATTGCAACAAACCACATAAAAGTGGGCAAGTATTATATGTTAATCCAAAATGAGACTGTCCAAGGCTGTTGAAATCTTGGTCAGGAAATCACACCTTCAAGTGAGCAGCACAGGAATTGCTAGAGAGATCACCAATAGGGAAAGTCTTCCCTGCAGGTTCCCGTCCAGACAAGGAAGAGTCAGGGAACACTTAACCCAGGACACTTGCTTAAACCCCCTCCTCCCATGTCTTTCCTTCTCCATTCAAGAGCCACCTCATCTCCTGGATCCCTCCCAAGAGGTGTCCCCTCCCCTTTTTTTTCTGTTTCACAGTTCACTTTGCAAATAAAAACTTTTTTATTTCTATACTAAGTTGAGGAAAGAACCAACCAAACTTTGCTAGTAAACACAAAACTTAAAATTACTTCTAAAACATGTGGCAGGTTTTTGGCCTACAGGTTAAGATTTGCACATCCCTTGTCAGAGTGCCAGAGTTTGATGCCTGACTGCACACCTCATTACAGGTTCCTAGTAATGTGTGCTCTGGGAGGTAGCAAGTGATGGCTGTAGGTTGAGTTCCTGCCAACCCATGTTGGAGAGAGACCCAAGTTGACTTCCTAGCTTCTGGCTTCAGCCTCAGTCAGTGGCTATTGCAAGCATTTGAGGAGTGAACCAGACGATGGAGGTGCTGTCTCTTTCTCTCTACTTCTCAAAATAAATTTTTACAAATTTAAGAACATATTCTCATCATCAAATGTTCAGACATAAAAGTATACAGTACAAAACCCTTATCCTTGTTACCCTTCCTCCCACCACCTACACACTGAATCCCAGGTTCCCCCCGGAGGGAACCATTGCTATCAACTTAGTGAAGATAATTCCCATCTACTTCCCATGCATTTGCATAATACAATGTGTATATGTTGTGTTCATATGTGCATTTGACTTTCTTACAAAAAATGTGATTACATTAAATTTATTATTTGGCAACTTACCTTTTCAGACATACAATATATTATTTTTTTTAAAGATTTATTTATTTTTATTGAAAAGGCGGATATACAGAGAGTAGGAGAGACAGAGAGGAAGATTTTCCTTCCGATGGTTCACTCCCCAAGCGGCCACAACGGCTGGAGCTGAGCCAGTCAGAAGCCAGGAGCTTCTTCCGTGTCTCCCATGCGGGTGCAGGGTCCCAAAGCTTTGGGCTGTCCTCGACTGCATTCCTAGGCCACAAGCAGGGACTTGGATGGAAAGCGGGGCCACCAGGATTAGAACCAGGGCCCATATGGGATCCCAGCGCATTCAAGGCAAGGACTTTAACCACTAAGCTATCATGCCGGGCCCAATACAATATATTATGAATCATCTTTCTACGTCAGTCTTTTGTTGGGGGAGTTCTTCCTCGATCCAGGTTAACCTTATCATAAGAATAGCAACTGGGCTGTTAAGTGGAGCCCTTACTGGAATGTGGATTTTGCCTCCCTGAGTTCCAGTTTTATCATGAAACTAAAAAGGGTCAGAAAACCAATTGAGGGAAATGGAAAAGGACCCCCCCCCAAAAAAAAAGCTATCTTTGGATAAATCAAAATGTTAAGCCCCATCTCTTTGAATTTTTATCATGAGGAAGCAAAGAGATGGTGCCTGAGATTTTTGCTTATTATGAGAATGGAAGAAGAGGCTGTCAGTCATACGCTTCTGGTAGCCTTTTGTTTTGAGCAAGTTAGACAGCCTTAAAATTTCAGCCTGTGATTGTTAACTGCTTTTCTCTCTCTCTCTCTCTCTCTCTCTCTCTCTCTCTCTCTCTTAAAATTGTGCTTAAAAGACACAGGTTCCACCATTGTTGTTTTCTTGGATCTTTCTTGAAAAGCCCTTTCCGGCTGCAGCAGGAGGTTTCAATTTATACTATCTTTAATAAATCTTGCCTTACTCACCGACAGTGTCTGCATGAAAGTTCTTCTTTCATGTGAGACAAGTAGCGTATGAGACAAGAAGGATATGTAAGGGAAAAGCAAGATTTTAAGTGTTCAAGGGGAAATTTCACCAGGAACTATCACCCCAACTATCTTTAGAAGTACAGCTACTTCACTATTGTTAATGACTGCTTAGTATTCCACAGAGTGTTTTTAAACTAATCTTTTATTGGTGGGTATTTTAGTAGTCTCTGGGTTGTCTCTAATATAAACATTACTGTAATAAACATCCTTGATATCTGTATTTATTGCCTGTTCTTTAATAAGACTCTCCCTACCCCATTATTCTTTTTCAGGAATTTTCAGGTTATTCTTCTTTGATTATTTTTCCATAAAATTTCTAGATATGATTTTGTAGTCTCCTGAATAGGTGATTTTACTGAGATAATGTTACATGTATTTATGTGTTTTTAAATTTTATTTCAGAGGGAGTGTGTGTGTGTGTGTGTGTGCGCACACACTCATCTACTGTTCCACTTTGTAAGTGCCCACAACAACCTTGGCTGGGCTAGGTCAAAGCCAAGAGCCAGAAACTCAGTCCAGGTCTTCCACATGAGTGGCAGAGACCCAAGTGCTTGATCCACCACTGTTACCTCCAGAATCTATATCAGCAGGAAGCTGGAGTCAGGAGTCAGAGTTGAGAATCAAGTCAGGTACTCCAGTGTGGGACAGGGGCATCCTCACCTCTGAACTGTCTAACCCTGTATTAAATTTGTAAATCAATAGTGCCTGTTTTTGCATTCTGACATTTTCATGTTGAAACTTCAAAATATGTCTATTTACGTTTTACCAGAATTTTCTAAAAATCTATTTTATTTCAAATTTATACAAATAAGTATGTGTTGTAGAAACTTTCATTCTCATATAGTTTACTTTCCATTAATATAAATACAAAGAGAACAGATTTCTTTCATAGATTCAGTTGTAAAAGTATAATATCTCCCTCCCTATCCACGTAGAAACTTTAGACCACTTAGAACTGTATAGATTAGCAAGCACAAACCTTGTTTCTCTCTTCTGCACTTGGGCTATCTTCCTCTGCTCTTCCAGGTGCGTACAGGGAGCTGAGTTGGAAGTGGAGCAGCTGGGATTTGGACCAGCACCCATAGTGATACCAGCTTCACAGGCAATAGCTTAGCATGCTGTATCACAATCCCAAGTCCTCCCCGCTTTTTCAAAAATAGGATGATGGCGATTCCTGTGATCTGCAACTTGCCATTTTTAGTTAAAACTTCTCCCTAATATCTTTACCTGTGAGCTATTTGAGTTGCCAATTTCTGTCTTTTGTTAATGTGTGTTTTCCTGATTTATAACCATCCTCTGTGCATTACTGTTATCAGTCATTTTCTTTTAATATTTGCTACAAATTATTTTTTCTAATTTGATGCCTTTTGGCTTTGTTTATGACAAATTTTGGCTGCTTACAATTTTAAGACATTTTATATAGCCAAATGTTTAAATTTTTTCCTTTTTGGTTTCTAGATTGCAAGATTATAAAAATATTTTCCTTTATTTTGTTTTAGTCTCTGCATTTTATTTTTTTAATTAAAATCTTAACTACATCTGGAGTGTATTTTTGCATGGGCAGTGAAGAGAATTCAGCTTTATACATTACTACATGACTCTTTTGGTATGGATTTTTATCAGCTAGTAAAGGAGTTAACTCAAGCTAGCTTATTGAGGGAAAGGGCTTTTATTTATGACAATATGGAGTATTTCCTGGAACTTGAGGTATGGGATGGAGCTTCAAGTCCAAAAGGACTGGAATCTAAGAAGAAAAAACAGTGTCAGGAATTCAAAGAAAGGTTTGTTTACATTTCTCAACTCTGCTGTGCTCTGAACATCTGCCTCATTCAACACTGGGGATTGGCTTTCTCTGCTTCTCAGTCCTGTTGGTGGAGGCTGGCGTGACTCAAGTTCAACAGTTAAGGTTAGAAGTGTCTTTGCTTCAAAATGCGAACTCTGGAGACTAGTAGACTCTGATTAGCCTAGCTTGGGATTTGGGGGTTCCTCTCTGAACTGATCAGCTACACTTGGGAACTATGGGTCGCTTAACGTAAGCATGGCTATTGTAGACTCTAATGAAATCTTACAGTCTAAAATTGGAGATAGTGAGCGTGGAAGTTCTCTAGGAAGGATCATTATGACCTGGGCAGACACATTTGCGCCACCATTTGCCTCAGCAGTAGTTTTAAACAGTGAGTCTTAGTCCTACTTGTGGTCTCTTCCATTGTGCCGAATGACTTTCTCACACTGCATTAACAGTAGCACTGAGCAGGGTTCAACTGCTGAAGGAAACCTAGACAGCAGTACGTACAAATGTACACTTTATTAAAGGAAAAGGATACAGCAAGAGATCTGGAGAGGTCAGGTGTGGTAGTCTATTGGCCTGCTCTATAATGGTGAAACCAGGAAACACTGACGTGTACGTAACATCTCAGAACCTAACTGCAAAACCGATTGGAATTTTAAATATATATATTTCCAGTCAAGTAGACATATTTCTGCCTAGAGTCCTCGTGGGAAGTGGTAAATGTTACAGGGAGTACAGGTGCAACTAGTCTCATTATTATCTATACACATTACTGACAAGTTGGTGCAAACCATTTTAAATCTCCTTGAGACCTGTGTTATTAAGCCACATCATTGAATGCCATGTTCATGGCTTGAAAAGGGGTCAGTGTTTTGCAGGAAGGTTAGTAAAATAGCTCAGGGTGATTCCAGGTCTGCTTGAATTAGCCTCACAACTATATACTTTCTCCCCAAGCCTCTGCAACTCCTCCCCGGTATTCACTCTTAGCAGCCAACTGCACTTCCTATTTCACTAAAAAAATGAGGTAGCATGCTTCCCATTTCTTTTTCTTTTCTAAAATTTTAATGATAATTTTGTCAAGTTCCCTGTCTTTCCCTTCAGAGAAGCTTTCTCTGTAATTTTGGTTGGTTTGTTTCTTCTTCAATTTACAGAGAACTAACACTGTTATAATGCTGAATCTTCCTTATTTAAGGAAAGATATTTATTCTGGTCTTATTTTATGTCACATTGTCCTACAATACTTTCACAGCTTTCCATATTGAGATCCTCAATAGATTTAACTATTATAAACTGGTGATTATTTTATGTAGTATATTCTCATAACCAGCCATCTCAACTAATATGTATGAGGAAATAATTTTAAACAGAGCATGGCTGAATGCTTGAAGTGTTTCTGCATTCTTATAACTTAACAATTTAGTTTCTTGTGATTGAAAAGATTCTGCAATTTTTTTTTGCAATAATTGAAGTCTGCATTTGTATTTGATTTTCCCTACTTTGGACAATTGTTGGATTCAAAATTTATGTCTGAAACACCTGGACTACTTTGGGAAAATAAAAGAACTGAGAATTCTTTATTCTGTGGGTAGTTGACAGCATTTTTTAGCTGTCTTGTTAGTCACTAAGAAAAGTACTTGAAGAATCAGTTCATATCAAAATTCTTGTGTCACTTTTTAGGTTTAAAGAAAGTTCAACTTGAATATTTCCATATTGTGCGACTTGCTTCAGTAAATGGGTTAATAGTGATAGGTTAGTGACTTCTAACCTATCAAGGGAAAATATCTTGCCTGCAGAGCTTTCAAAATATTCATGACTTTAAAATATTCTGGGATAAAATTGCTTTATTTCAATTCTGCTTTTTAAGTGGAATGAGCTGAAATACATTCAAAACTAGAAATCTGTATTGCCACCATTTGATGTAATTCACATATCTGCAAATGTTGTCTTTTACAGAAGGACTGAATAAGCCCATAAAATATTGTTTTTGTAATGTTTGTACTTATTTTTGTTAGCGAAGGCACATGGTCCCATTAGCTCCTGGGCATTATCAGGCCAAATACATAGAAACCTTCATTGAATATGCAGAAGTCTCAAACAGTATTTTTCTCAAAGTGTATTTTTCTTTTGCCAATAATATAAAGAGAAATACATCCATCTTTATTAAAGTTTGGGGTTGGGAGGGACAGTTGTGTTCCCATTGCAGATGTCTGATTAGCTATGAAAGGGATACGTGTTCTCTCTAAGCTTTGGGTTAATATTGTTAAAATCTATTTCTGTGGTGCTTGTTAAAAGACAATCAAATGAGACACCAAAGGCAGAAATCATTAAAAGGAAGGAATAAAAGATTAGACCATATTACAGAAAGCTCCATTAAATCACTATGAGTAATGGTGAAAGACAAACAATGTAATCAGAGCAAATATTTGCAACATATATGACACAGTTCTTACAAATTGACTAAAATAAAAAAAAGACACACGCTCAAATAGAAAAATTAGCAAAGGACCTAGCTGTAATGTAAAAGAAGGGAAACAATGGGAAATAAACACAAGAAGCTGTTCTGCTTCTCTGATGATAATAACATTGATAATAATTGTAGATTAAAATAACATTGCTATTTAAAAACCTTGTTGGGGTAGGAAATATTAAAAGATCATTAGCATCTAGTGAAGGGCATTCTTACATATTACCAAGGAAAAAGTCAATTGAGGGCAATTTGGCAGGAATGTGTCAACATAGAAAAAGTACATATTCTTTAATAGTTCCAGAATTCAGAAATCTATATTTCATGTCTACACAAAAATGTATATCTAAAGATATTTTTTGGGGTGAGAGTTTGACCAAGCAGTTAAGGATACCAGTTAAGAACCTGGGTTGGAGTCCTAGCTCCACTCTTAATTCCAGCTTCTTATTAATGTGCACTCTGGGAGACAGCAAGTGGTGGATGAAGTGCTTGGGTCCTTGCTACCTATGTAGGAGACCTGAATTGAGTTCCAGGTTCCTGGTTTCAGCCTGGTCCAGCCTCAGCTATCATGGGCATTTCGTGAATGAACCGGAAAGTAGGAGATTCTATCTTTTCTCTGTCCCAATTCCCATCTCTCTGCTTTTCAAATTATGTATTTCAACTTAATTATCTAATTAAGACATTATTTGCAGCGTTCTTAATAATCTCAAAGAAAATAACATCTTAAATGTCCTTCAAAAAGGGATTGGGTAAACAATCCAGGAACAATTACCAGGGAAAGAAGGCTCCAAACCATAAAGTCTGTTTGCTGTCTCTCGTTCTACATCTTCCATTCCATTTGACTTACTTCAACAAGTCAGTGGAAAGTTCTCAATTACTACTGACCTTAGATTTAGCTCTCACATTCTTTGAAATAGTTTATCAGTTTTTGTACTTTGAAACACCTTTTCTCTTGGCTTCCAGGACCCCAAACTTTCTGGGGTTCTTTTGACTTCATTGACTCTTTTCTTGGTCTCCTGCATTCACCCCTCTTCTTTTCCCCAACTTCTCCAACATGACAATTTACCAAGGGATTTGTCCTGGTTCTTTTCTCCTCCTTGTCCATCTCCCTTTCTCCCTCTGTCGTTACTCTATATGGAATCTAACGGTTGCAAAGACAATCCTTGTACTGTTGTCTCCCTAATTCCCTTTGGTCAACCTTCTTTCCTGAATTCTACACTTGGATATCCATCAGTTTTCTGGTTGACATCTCTCCTTAGCTGTCAAAAGAGCTCTTAGATGTTCCTTATTTGCAGGCCCAGCGCATTGGCTCAATTGGGTAATCCTCCCCTTCAAGTGCTGGGATCTCATAGGGGCACCAGTTTGTGTCCCAACTGTACCATTTCCCATGCTTGTGACCTGGGAAAGCAGTGGAGGATGAGACAAAGCCTTGGAACCCTGAACCCATGTGGGAGACCCAGAAGAAACTCCTGGTTCCTGGCTTCAGATGGACTTAAACCCGACCGCTGTGAACATTTGGGGAGTGAACCAGTGAATGGAAGATCTTTGTCTCTCCTCTCTGCAAATCTGCCTTTCCAATAAAAGTAAATAAATCTTTTAAAACAATTTCTTATTGCAAAGAGAATTTCTGATTTTCATCTGGAAAGTTCTGTTTTTCCATTTCAGTGAATGATAGCTACACTCAGTCATTCAAGTCAAAGTTTTGGCTGTATTTTCAACTCCTCTTTCTCTCACATTCCACATTAATATTAAACATACTGCGAAGCTACTGAAACTTAAACATCAGAGCTCCTCAACTGAAGCATCTCCTTAGGAGACCCTGAGAATGGGATAATGTAGTCATATGTTTGTGTAAAATTTATATATGTAAACTATTGTAATTAAAATAAGTCAAGAGAACTGTCTCTCTCTACATCAAGTTTCCCTCTGTCACTCTTCCCTCAGCGTGGTTAGCATTGGAGTGACTGTGGATATTTTTAGGATCATTCAAAAGGGAATTTGAAGTGGATCTATGTTATTTTGGATTTGATCAAATATATGACAGGGTCTTCAAAAAGTTTATGGAAAAACATTACAAAAACATATTATAAAATATGTTTTAATATTTAATTATAGCAAATTTACATTCAATATTAAAAACATTCTGAAAAAACTGTTCATGAACAATTTTGCACCAAAACAAACTTATCTTTTAGTTTCATTTTCCATGAACTTTTGGCAGTATCCTTGTGTTTATATAAATATCAGTCACTGCTATGACATTGCTGGCCACCTCAGCATAGGAGTGGCTTCCAGGAATACTATTGTTTGACACTGTACTAATGATACAAGCCAAAGATCATGATCTTAGTGCACACTACAGCATCTGGGATTAGAAAAAAAATGTGTAGTTAAGGAGAAATACATTTTAGAATACACAAAGCCAAAACCTAGTCTATGGAAAATTATTCACTGGCCATGTTTGCAGGTATAAATGTATATGGAAGATTTCAGCATAATCACTATGAAAGTTCCTGTCTTTAATATACTCACTAATACAACATACACAACTATAAATGCAGCATGCATTGCTTATTGTGGGAATAACACTGAGCAGGAGTGTTTTGACATTTTAGATGTACAATACTGTGTGGTTGGCTGTGGGTACAGTGTTGTACAGCAGATCTCTAGAAGTTACTTCCCTTGCATGACTGAATTTTATAAGCACTGCAAAGCAACTTATTTCCTCTGCCTCTCTATGCCTAGTCCCTGGGAACCACCGTTCTACTCTCTGCTTCTATGAGTTTGATCTCTCAATATGTGTTTAGATAACACATATAAGTGTAATTGTACAATATTTTTCCTTCTGTGACTTATTTCACTTAATATGGTGATTTCAAGGTTCATTCTTGTTTTCAACATATGACAGGATCTTCTCAATCTCTTCCTCCTTTCTTCTCATTTTAATATTTCTTTCTTTCTTTTTTTTTACTGTAAAAGCAGTTAAACACACACACACGAATCTTCCATATGCTGTTTTACTTTCCGAATGGCTGCAACAGCCAGAGTTGGGACAGCTGGAGCCAGGAACCAGGAGCTTCTTCTGGGTTTCCCACATGGGGGTAGGAGCCCAAGTCCTTGGACCACCCTCGACTGCTTTCCCAGGCTATTAGCAGGGAGCTGGATCAGAAGTGGAGAAGCAAGGACATGAACTGGTACCCATATGGAATTACTGGCACTGCAGGAGTTGACTGTATCTGATATGCCACAGCACCAGCTCCAGGAGTTCCCTTTTTTTTCCTTCTTCCCCTCTTCTTTCTCCTACCCCTCCTCCTCCCAGTTCCCCTTGCATTTTCCCTTCCCCTCGTTATCCAAGACTATCCTCATACTTCGTGACTACCTGCACTACATCGGCAAGTACAACCGCTTTGAGAAGTGCCACAAGAACATGTTCGTGCACCTGTCGCCCTGCTCCGGGGATGTCCAGATCGGGGACATCGTCACAGTGGGCGGCAAGTGCTGGCCCCTCAGAAAGACGGTGCGCTTCAACAGGCTCAGGGTCGTCAAGAAGCAGTTCCAGAAGTTCTGAGCTGTCGCTCCCTGCTCCCTGACATGAAAGTTATTTTCACATTGCCAGGCTGGAAAAAAACAAAACAAAACAAAACAAACAAAAAACCAGAAAAAAATCTGGATTTCAATTTTTTGATTAAAAACCCAGAAATGGTATTGCTGGATCATATGATAGTACTATTTTCAAATTTTGAGGAAACCCATACTGTAGTTACACTATTAATGAGAATGTTGTGAAATAGAATTTGTCAGAAACACTGTGTTAGCTGAACCACGCCTGTGGCAGTGCTAAAAGTAGTGGTTGTGCTTATAAATGATTTTGTATGTTTATGTGCCTTCACATATTGGAGCATATTTTGGTGTAACTGACTCATCATGTGCTGATGAAGTCTGACAGTTACTGATGAAATGGCACATGAAGGTGTCAAAGATGCAGGAAAACAATCTGCAGAAACAAGTGTTCCAAGCATAAAAAGCCTGAACCTACTAGTCAATACATCAGTATATGTAGTGTTAAGACTGATTTAATTGGGGCCCTGCAATCTGTCTTTCCTTACTTTCTCTGTAACTTTGATTTTCACATAAAAATAGATTAATCTTTTTAAAAAGTGATTCGCTTATATAAATGCATAAGACAATACAATGCAGTGTTAATTTTTAAATGTATTTTGTTTTCATAAATGCATCATTTCCAGATAAATTCTGTATTGCTTTTGAGAATTTAAAAAGACATGTACTGGGACTGGCATGGTGGCTCAACAAGCTAATCCACATCCTATATGGGCACTAGTTTCCTGTCCTGGCTGCTTCACTTCTGATTCAGTTCCCTTCTTATGGCTTGGGAAAGCAGTGGAGGATGACTCAGGTACTTGGGCCCCTACATCCATGTGGGAGATTAAGAAACTCCTGGCTCGCAGCTTCAGACCAGCTCTGCTCCAGCCATTATGGACATTTTGAGTGGTGGAGTCCTCTCTCTGTCTCTCCTCTCTGTAACTCTGCCTTTGAAATACAAATACATAAATCTTTAAAAAAAAAATACGGATTCATTTATTTGAAAGGCAGTAAGGGGGGGCGGGGTGAAAGGGAGAGAGCATACTGCCATCTCCTGTTTCACTCCCCAGATGGTGGCACAGCCAGACCTGGGCCCAGACAAAGCCGTAAATCAGGGACTCCACCCTCCCGCATGGGTGGGAGGGGCCCAGGTACTTGAGCACCTTCCATTGCTTTCTCAGGCACGTTAGTGAGGGACTGAGTCAAAAGCAGAACGGCTGCTGCCCTTGAGAATTTTTTTTTAAATGTAGACAAATTCTTTCTTTTTAAAAAAATTATGTAAAAGGAGTAGGTTTGACACTTTCACAATACAGATTTAGGGGCATAGAGGTTCCTCCCTTCCTCTTCCTCTCACCCCATCTCCCTCTTTTATTATTTTTCCCAAGTTATTACAATAGCATAATCATTTATTTCACAGTAAGAGGATTAACTTTCAAAATATAAATGTATCATGACATTGACACTGATAATTTTTGATACAACACATTTTAAAAATGATAGGAAGGGATCCAAATACATAAAGTGAAAAAAAAAACTAGCTTGTTAGGACACATCTTATTATAATTATATAATATACAATTATATAATATATAATACGAAAATTCATATTTATAAAAATAGAAATATATTAAATATATAATTATATAATGTATGATTATAACAAGAACCCTCTGAACCCTCAGCATACACTGTATCAGGACCCTGGGTTGATATTGGGTGGCCGTTTCTTATCTTCAGCTGCTGGGGCGGTTGGGAGGCTGGGTGTGGCTTCTCCCCTGTTCCTCCACCCAGATACAGGAAAAAGAAATGGAAAACTTGGAAACAATGATCACACCCACTTTTCTCTTACCCATGATCCTTCCCACCCTGATCAATTATGTAAGCATTATCTAAAATAAAAATTTCTTTTTTTAAATATATGTATATATATATATTTATTAATTACATTGCATTATGTGACATAGTTTCATAGGCTCTGGGAATCCCCCAACCACTCCCTGTACCTTCCCCCCATGGAGGATTCTTCCACCTTGTTGCTGTATTACATTGCAAATTCATCAAAAAACGATAAAATGTAATTATAATGGTAGTTTAAAATATCAAAGCAAAAACAATAGCAAAATATAAATTTTAATAACATGCTGGAGGAAAATTTTATTTGTATTTTTAATAGAGAATGTTATAATGGGCCTGTGAACAAATAGTATGCAATCAACACTGTAGGAAAATTATAGGGATATATCAGGAAGTCAGTGTTAGGTTGGTTTTCTAAATTGTTGGTTGTTTGAGTATTTGTAAGCTCTTACAAGCTTGTACATTATGCCTTTTCTCAATTCAAATTTTAACTTTTGCATCTAGGTGTTTCTGTCTTCTTAGTGGAAAACTCCCCAAATTGAGTAAGTGGTAGGCCATACCCAGCCAAGAGTGACAACCCTTGCGTAGACACAGTGCTTTAGCAAATGCTGAGGGACTGCCTTTAATCTGTGTCCAAGTTCCGAGCCTGCACCATTGTTGCTGCTATTGTCCTCATCTCAGTAACCATCATTTTATATCTGGATTATGATGATAGCCTCCTAATTTTTGTCCCCTGATTCTTGTTTTGCCATCTTTCAGTCTATTCTCAAAGCAGAAGCCCGAATGACCTTCTTAAACTCAGGTCATATCCATCCCTGTAGTGGTGAGAATTCACAGGGGTTTCCACACTTGTTATGGCCTTCACAGACTTATGTGATCTGAATTGCTCCAAGCCTATTACCTGCTTTTCTACTCTTCTCTAATTTACTCCATTCTGGTTACCCTAGGTTTTTAGTTGTTTCTTAAATTTCCTAAACATGCATCAGCCTTGAGACTGGTCCCTCTGCCTGTAATGTTCTTTCACATCTGCATGACATGTCCCCCAGTTCTTTCAGATTGTTGCTCAAATGTCATATTATCAATGAGATCTTCCATATATAGCCATCCCTTGGCACTTCAGCAGTTAGTTCCAGGACTCTTCAATCTCCCAGGATATCAAAATCTGCAAATTCTCAAATCCTTTATAACATTGCTTAGTATTTGCATATAACCTATGCACATCCTTCCATATACTTCAAATCAGCTGCAGGATAAGAACACTATTTCATATAATGTAGATTCTGCAAATAGTTATATTTTTTTCCTGGGGAATAATGAAAACAGAAAAAATTCTGTATATGATACAGTATAAATGCAACATTTTTCCAAAATATTTTGACCCAAGATTGTTTGAAATCATATGGATATTGATGGTTGATTATGCAGTTAGCATCATCATTCTTTCTTCTCTTTCTGCACCTTTTGGAATTCCCATAACTCTTATATTTGGCCTTTTAACAGTGTCTTTCAATTCGTGAAATTTTTTTTTTTTTTTTTTTAGCTAGACACAGCTCTGCTTCTAGCTTTTTGTTGGTTTCCTCCCCCTGGTGACAGGACATATCTTCCAATTCTGAGAATCTTTCTTCTGCTTCCTTCATTCTATTTTGGAGACTCTCCACTGTACTTTTAATTTGCTCCACTGTATTCTTCATTTCTGATATATCAGCTTTCATTTGATTTATTTCCTGTGTGACGTGTTCCTTCAGTTTTTTGAACTCCTGTATTACGTGCTTCTCATTGTTGATAAGAAGCTTTATGACAAGTGTTTAGAATTCTCTATCCCCCATTTTCTCTTGATGTCTTCCTCAGTTAACTCTAAGGTTGGCAAAGGCTTTTGCTCCTTTGCAGGGGTGTCTTCAGTGATATTCACTGTGCCTTTGTCTCCTCTTTTACTCTTGGTCATTGTACTTCTAGTTAGCAGATTCTTCCCCTTGGGGCAGGTTTCTAAACTGTGTCACCCATGGGTCTACAATCTGATTTTACTTATTGCAGTTCGTACACAGCTCTTTGTTTGTAGTCACTTGTGCCACTCCCTCTAGTGAGTTCCAGGTCTGGGTTCTTGTGTTAGATTTCCATCATGGTCTCCATAGCCCCAGCTCCTGGATCACCAATCTCCACCTCCTGTGATACCGTGCTGAGGTTGCACTGTTGTCTGTGCAACCTTTCTCCCACTTCCTGTTAGAGCAGGTTCCAGGATTAGGGAGACACCAGGTGGTCTAGACAACTAGATTGTTGGTGGTGCTGATCTTGCCAGAACCTGTTGGCCTTTACATGGACCCATTTTGACCCGTACAATGCCAAAGTCAGTATTATTTTCCCTGTGGGACCACTGCTATGCACTGAGCTCAGTGAGTTCGCTCCCAGCTCACGGCATGTGCAGCTCACTGTTGTCCCTGCAGTCTTAAAGCCTTTGCATGCTCTACAAAATGGCACCTGGTGTGCCACTACTAGAATTCTTGATTTGCTGGCCATTAGGTCTGAGGGTTACCTGCACCTATCTTGGTTGGAACCTGTAGGATGCCACATTGTTGCAGTTCACTGAATCAGAAATGAGTTCACTCCCAGCTCAGTGTTTGCACCATACTGTCCTCTCCTAGTCCCTGGAATGTGCCCTCTCTGCCTCACACTGGCTAATGTTTCTGCATCTGTTTAATCTTGTCCTTACCCTATGCACCATATTGATTTGTTTTTTTTTGCCTTTTCTTAGCGATTTACTTTATTTTTATTGGAAAGTCAAATTTACAGACAGGAGGAGAGACAGAGAGGAAGATATTCTGTCCATTGATTCACTCCCCAAGAAGTTGCAATGGCTGGAGCTGCGCTGATCAAAAGCCAGTAGTCAAGAGCCTCTTCTGGGTCTCCTACATGGGTACAGGGTCCCAAGGCTTTGGGCTGTCCTGGACTGCTTTTCCAGGCCACAGGCAGGGAGCTGGATGGGAAGCAGGGCTGCTGTAATTAGAACTGGTGCCTGAATGGGATCCTGGCACATGCAAGGCAATGTCTTTAGCCGCTAGGCTACCTCACTGGACTCGAGCTGAACCAATTTGAAGCTAGGAACTTCTTCTGGTTCTCTCACACAGGTGCAGGGTCCTAAGGTTTTGGGCCATCGTCCACTGCATTCCTAGGCCACATTAGATAGCTGGGTGGGAAGTGGAGCAACCTGGACTTGTACTGGCACCAATATGGTTTCCCAGGCATGCAAGGCAAGGACTTAGCCACTGAGCCATTATGCCAGTCCCTTCCTTATTTTTCTTTTCACCTTATTCTCTCTACTTATCACCATCTAGGACATATGCTTTTTGTTTAGGGCTGTATTTTCTTTCTCCAACATTAGAATTAATCTTTGCAAAGGGAAAACTGTGTTCTGTTCACTCAGTCTCAACACATGTAGATAAATACCAAGCATTCCATAAGTATCTGTTGAATAACTGAGTTAAAAATTGAATCCTGTATGTTAAAGTCAGACCAGACAGTGATCTTCTCCACCTCCTCTTTTAAAAAAAATTTTTTTAAAAATTTGCTGTGATATGCATAGCATAAAATCTGTCATGTTTAACCATCTTTAAGTAGCGTTAGGTACGCTCAACAGAGTGGTGCAACTCACCTCCAACCATTACCTAGAATATTTTTCATCTTACACATTGAAGCTTTGTCCTGTCTTCTTCTTTACATGTTAGGTTAATGCCTGAATTTCTTACAACAAATACTTCTTATTATAATGGCAAGGAGCCATTTCCTTTTTTTTTGGGAACAGACTAATCAGAAATTTAAATTCATTTTATAAAATGATAATTGATAAAAGACAGTGTTTCAATTCCTTGCACAGATTTAATGTGAGGCTACCCAGCTTTAAAAACGATTCATTAACGTATTCCTCTGGGAGCTTGGATATTCAGTACCAGCTGTTTTCCTCGTTAATATTTGAATTTAATATTTTATCTTAAGAAATTTGTCACCAAAGGAATAGTAAATATTTAGCTGCTTATGGTTTTATTTTAATTCATTGATGGTTTTTAAACCTGGCACTTGTGTAATTAGCAGTACTACTGCAGTTATACAACGTCATAAACCGGAGATAGGTGCCAGGAAAGTAGCACATAAAGAGAACCTAGAGCGTGTTGGATCTCTGTAGATTTGTCAAGTGACTTCCATCTTCTCAGACCCTACTCACCTGGCCATACACTGCAGGCAGACCTTCACCATATCCATTTCATAGCAAATACCCTTGAAAGAGCATCACAGGTCAGTTAGTTGCCTGTCACTAAGACCTGAGTAGACGTTTAGACATGTTTGGTCTTTTAGTCACCTGACCTCCACACAGATGACCCCTCCTTTCTAATCCAAACTCCTCCTTCCCTTTGCTCATCATTAGAGCTTTCTCATTTGACATTTTTTTTAGGATTTATTTATTTTTATTGCAAAGTCAGATATATACAGAGAGGAGGAGAGACAGAGAGAAATGTCTTCCATCTGATGATTCACTCCCCAAGTGACTGCAACGGCCAGTACTGCGCCGATCTGAAGCCAGGAGCCAGGATCCTCTTCTGGGTCTCCCACACGAGTGCAGGGTCCCAAGGCCTTGGGCTGTCCTCGACTGCTTTCCCAGGTCACAAGCAGGGAGCTGGATGGGAAGCAGAGATTAGAACCGGCGTCCATATGGGATCCCAGTGCATTCAAGGCAAGGACTTTAACTGCTACACTGCCGCGCTAGGCCTTATTGTATTGTATTGTATTGTATTATCATGCCATTCCCCTGGTTATAATTTTCAATGGCTTTTCCTTGCTGCAAAGTTCAGTATCATTACTCTGGTCTGCAGAGTCTCATCAACTTCTGGGCCAATATCCTTTTTGTTTTAGGTTTTTAAAGATTTGTTTATTTATTTAAAGCAGAGAGACAGAAAGATATGTTTCATTTGCCAGTTCACTCCCCCAATAGCCTCAATGGCTGGAGTTGTGCCAGACTGAGGCTGAGAGTCAGGAATTCTATCTGGGTCTCCCATCCTCTGCTGATTTCTAAGGTGCATTAGTAGGATACTGGATCGGAAGCGGAGTAGGGGGTATCTGAGTGTTGCATACAGCAGCTTAACCTACTGTGACACATTGGTTCCCCCTGCCCCCACACTCTTTTTTTTTTTTTGATGTTTCTACATAAAGTTTCTTTAATTTCCTTGAATAGCCACATGTGGTTTCATCTCAGAATCTTTTCACATGGTGTTAGACCACTATTTATTCACTTATTTGCTCATTAACACACTATTTTTGAGTGCTTACTGTGTGCCAGGCATAGTTCTGTGTACTGGAAATAAACCAGTGAACAAAGTAAAGAATCCTGTACTTATGAAACTTGCATTTTAGGAGGGGAGAAATGAAAACTAATAACTATACTACTTGAATAAATGGTACAGTATTTTAGATGAAAATCACTATGGAGAAAAGAAAAAGTAGAGAGCAAGGTATCTTTATATTCTTAAAATTGTTGTCTTTGAAATGCATGAAATTTACATTAATAAAATGTATTAGTAAAGAAGGCAGAAGAAGGTGGATAGTAGACATTTTCACTGGGGGAAGTCAAGGTAAAGTTAAGGGAGAAGGTGGAATGAGTATACTTTAAAAAGTTCGTGGGAAAAATGAAATTGAGCTGGCGCTGTGGTGCAGAGTTCAGCTGCTGCCTGGGACACTGGCATTCTGTATGAGTGCTTATTTGAGTCCTTGCTGCTCCAGTTCTGATCCAGCCAGCTGTTAATGCATCTGGGAAAGCAACAGAGGGTAGCCCAAGTGTTTGGGCACCTGCTACCCATGACAGAGATGAGACCTGGATGGGGTTTGGGCTCCTGAATTTGGCCTGGCCCAGCCTTGGCGTTGCAGCCATTTAGGGAGTAAACGAGCAGATAAAAGATTCTTTCTCTCTCTTTGCTTCTGTCTCTACCTCTCTGTGTCTTTACCTTTTAGATAGTTACATACATTTTAAAAAAAGGTTCAATAAAAATTTTGTAATCTATGAATAGCTTTTTCATAATATGTATTTTCCATGAACTTTTTGAAGATTCCTTCAAATGCATGTTTTTTGTGGCATCACAGTTAAAGTACACTGGTGTTGAAACAAAGACTTGGAGGAGGTGATTGGCTGTCTGAGGGGAGAACATTCTAGAGAGTTGAAGCAGCCAAAACAAGCCTTGAGGGAGACACCTGCATGATACATGTGAGAGAAAATATGGCTGGAGTGGAATAAGCAAGGGCAAACTCTGTGACAGGTGATGTTCAAGAGACAATTGGAGGCTAGATTTTGGTGGGACTGATAGGACACCTTCTGGGGTTTGACTGTTTTCTGTAACTGAAGGTACTGGATGATTTTAAGCAGAGAGTTACACTATTTATTGTATAAAAAATTTCTCTGATAAATTGAGAATAGATTGTAAAAGGGAAGATAGAAGGCAGGGAGATGAAATAGGGGAACTGGTCAGGAGGCTATCACAATTATCCGAGTGAGGTGATGACAGTTTGGGCCATAGCAGTAGCAGCCGAGATGTTGAGAAGGGAGTGAATTATGAACACATTTGGACAGTAACTATCAGTATGTGCTGGTGGGATAGAGTATGAACAGGGGCATATACCAAATGTATGGCTGGACACTTGTAGGATTTGTGGAGCGTTTTTTAAAGAACTACAAAATCAAGTACAAAAGTGAGCATGTAGGGGCTGGAACAGTGGAATAGCAGGCTAAGCCTCTGCCCGTGGCATTGACATCCAATATGGGGGCTGGTTTGTGTCCTGGCTGCTCCACTTCTGATGCAGCTCCCTGTTTATGGCCTAGGAAAGCAGAGGAGGATGGCCCAAGTGCTTGGGCCTCTAATTTCATGTGGGAGACTTGAAAGAAGTTCTTGGCTCCTGGCTTCAGACCTGCCCAGCTCTGACTATTGTCATTTGGGGCGTGGACCAGAGGATGGATGATCTCTCTGTCTCTCTGTAACTTTGCCTTTCCAATAAAAAATAAAAATAAATCTTTAAAACAAGTAGCTAAAAATAAAAAAAAATAACAGTGAGCATGTATTATTATTATTAAGGAATAGTCCATCCACTGCTCGCTCCTCAGTGCTGTCAACAGGCAGGGCTGGGGCCAGGCCAAAGCCAGAAGGTACCAGGAGCTCAATATAGTTCTCACACATGTGAGGGACCCAACCTCTTGAGCCATCACCTTCTGCCTCTCAGAGTACACAGTAACAGGAAGCTGGGATTGGAAAGCAGAACTGAGACCCAAACCCAGGCACTCTGATATGGGATGCAGGCATATTCACCAGAATCTTAAACTCCAGGTCTTGCCTGAGTATACGTTAAAATGAGAAAGAAATTACAACAAGCGGGCAGACTTTATCAAATCAGTATAGGTTAGATACTAGGAAAGGATTCATAAAACATGTGAATTCATATACACAGTGGTATTATGCTGCTGCATGCTGGTGCCCTGCAAACAGAGATTTTGAGAATCTTGTCAAAAAAATTTAAAAAGAGCATGGAATATTACACTTACAATTGCTTATGCTGCATTGTCTGATATATTCTAAACAAGAAAGAAATTCCATTTTTTTTTTCTATCTAGGCAGCAATGTGCAAATCTTTAACTGCAAGTCCGTAGATTGGAAGTCAATTTTCCATAGATTAACTTTGCATGGGCTAACCTTGTGTTACCTCTACTGCCTGTGCTAATACCAAATATCATCAGACAGATTCATACCACACTATGATTTCTGGTTTTCTACTGTTCTTTCATGATCCCATGTGAGTAAGCCTAGTAGACTGTAAGGAGTGTTCCAGGAAGCAAATCTTATATGTGTACAGCAGATAGAATGCAAGGAAAGGAAATGAGTGCAAATCACATAAATATATTTTACACAAGTCCAGCTGAATAGATATTCAAGCCAGCTTCACCTAAACAGGACCCTTAAAATGTCCACAGTTCCAACAGTATCTAACATAAGGAGAAACATGATGAAAAGGAATTTGGAGTAGAAAGAAGTAGTAGCTTTAAATGACCTACAACAAAAGTGCTTTGTGTTTCTAAATTTACAGAAGTACATGACAGGCCCTGTGCAATAGCCTAGTGACTAAATTCTCACCTTGCATGACTGGGGATCCCATATGGATGCCACTTGGTGTCCTGGCTGCTTCACTTCCCTGCCAGCTCCCTGCTTGTGGTCAGGGAAAGCAGTCAAAGATGGCCCAAAGACTTGGAATCCTGCATCCATGTGGGAGATGCAGAGGTCTCCTGGTTCCTGGCTTTGGATTAGCTCAGGTCCAGCTGTTGCAGCCACTTGGGGAGGGAATCAGTAGATGGAAGATCTTTCTCTCTGTATCTCCTTCTCTCTATATATCTGCCTTTCCAACAAAAACTTTAAAAAGTATGACAATGGGACATTTTCAAGACCTTGATCTTTGAGAGGGTCCTTGAAGTGAAAACTACATTGGTTTCAAGTAAAGCACTGGATGTGGGGTATGGCAGAAAGAAAGACTTTAGAATGATACCAGAGCTTTAAATCTGAGGAATGAGGAGAAAGAAGTTGCCATTGTTGAAATGGTAACAAGTGCAGAAGGATCAGTTTGATCAAGTGGAGAGGTGGCAAAAAGGGAGATCATGAGTTCATGATCAATTGACTCTGATCAAATGACTCTGATCAATTGAGATGCTGATTAGACAGCCAAGTACAGATACCAATTTAGCTCTTGTTACCATTGCTCTTGCGGCCTAGTCCTGCTCATGTTTCATAGTTTACGTAAGTGTCTCATCTGTACCCTGGAACTGCTGGGTAATGTTAAGTTGGCTGTAATACACCCTACAGTACCTTGTCCATCTCCTTTTTGTGAGACTCAGCACCCTGGGGATGATGTTTTTAATGGTTGTCTCCTGCACTGCAGTAGACAAAGCTGGGGCTCATGTTGTTGCGTGCTTGTAATATTCTAAATGCAGAACACTAGATCTGGCACTGGATAAGGTCTCTGTAAATGTTTGTTGACTAAATTAACAAAGATCAAGTAACTTTGCCAACTCACGACCAGAAAATGGCAGAGCTAGATGTATGAGGGCACAGTTTTTTCAACACTTAAAAAAAGCATGTGCACAGAAAAGGGTACATGTAGCACACCAATGAATGCTCACAAATTGAACATTCTTTTAGCCCCATGCATCCATGAATTCTGCATGTGTAAACTCAACCAATTGCAGATGGAAAATATTTGTAGGAAATTGTATCTGTACTGAACATGTACAGACTTTAAAAATGGTCATTATTTCCCAAAAAAGATAGTATAACAGCTATTTACATAGCATTTGCATTGCATTAGGCAGTATAAATAATATACAGATGATTTAAAATGTGGGTTATATGCAAATAATATGCCATTTTAATAAGGAATTTGGGCATCTGCAGCTTTCAGTCCTGCAGCTTTCCTGACAGCAATCCCCAGCAGATACTAAGGGTAACTGCATTGCATAACTAGCACTAAAGCCAAAGACTGGAACTTTGGCAGCATCCCATAAACCTCCTGGGGCAGCCATTCTAAATTGCTACCCCTCTTTCTTCCCCCAGAATCACCAACTTCTTGCTTTCTACAGTCATCAATTTATTTTTCCTATTTTTGAAATTTGTTTATGGAATGTAGTGGTATGGATGATGCTTGTGTGGCTGGTTTGCTTTCTGCTCGGTTTGTGAAGTATACAAATGTTTTGAGTAGCTATACTTGCTGATTGTTATTGCTACATAAAAGTTCTCAAAAGTTTTGGTCTCATGACCCCATTACAACTTATATAAATTATTGGGGAACCCCAAATCCTCTTGCCTATGAGGGTTATATTTGGTGCTTGCAGTACTAAGAATAGATGCTCTAGGACTCAGCTGCCATGACTCCAAAAGAATGGGAGACAGGCCTGCAGCCTGGCCCATCACTGGTGGTTATAAAGGCATTTTGGGGGAGTGAATCAGGGAATTAAAGATTTCTGTTTCTCTTTAATATAAAAAATGACAAAAATAATTATACTGAGTAAAATAAGTGATAGAAAAGTAATGTACTATGAAATTGCATTTATACATGATTCCAGAAAATTTTAGTTTATCTATAATAAGGAGCACCTCAGTTGTTGCATGGAAATGGCTGAAGGAGAAGTAACTTACGCACTTTGGATATGCCTGATTAACTGCACGGCAACTGTTCTTTTCGCTCATGTTTGACTTTGGAGCATCATGCATTGGTCATTTGGAAACTATTGTTTTACTGAGGTATACCAGTCTGCCAAATGTTGACCCATTTTACTACATGTTATCCAAAAGAAGCACATTTTTAGTGTCACTACAGACTTCATCAGGAGAGTCTTTAAGTATCCAAAAGCTGTCAAACTGCTATTGTTTTTCCAAAATGTAGAATTTTTGTTTGCAAGCTCCCTTAATGTCATTGGTAGCAAATATTGTTAAGTGACAGACACACATTGTTTCTTTTCATAAAAGTGCCTGCAAATGCCTAAATCAGAAAAATCATGGTTTATCTGTTGGCCATTATTTTAAGTAAACATAGTATTTCATGAAAATGTATCTAATATATTCAATTTTATGTCATTTACAGTTTTAAACAGTGCTTAAAGATTTAAAAAATCATATAGTTAAGCTCCTATCTCAAGCAAGTACATTTCCTTGAGACAGCAACTATACTTTGGCATGTAGTGGGCTTGCATGCTTCCTGATTCATCACATGGAAAATAATTTTCTAAATGTACTCAACTATTGCCATTTGATAAAATTCATTTCTGCTGTCTCATAGAAGACTTTGTTTACAGTGAATGTGTGGGATGAAGGGTGCCATGAATGCTAATATTGTTGGTACCACTCTCTTAATTTGTGCTAACTTGCTGACATTTAAAAAAATTGCCTTTTTGCACCATTGGTACAAATATAAACATAGTGAAAAAGGCAAATATCCATTTAGTAGTGTTTCAAAATTAACCTTGACTTTGAGCACACCCTGTGAAAGTTCCACAAACTCAGAAATCCACATATATTTTAAGCTATGTTATTGTAGGAATATACCACAATTTATTTATCTGTTGTATGGTGAACATTTAGAATAGTCTTTTTGAGATATTACAAGAAGAAAGGAAAAAAACATTTTTGTACATCTCTCTGAGACCAATGTATACAGGAATATATCTGTGTTGGATATACTTAGAAGTAAAGTTGCTGCCGCAAGTGTTGTAAACTGTGCCGGTGTTCCAAAGTACATGGATTGTCTCACATTTTCACTGGCAGTAAGTTTCTGAGACTTGAAAAGTCTAAATTCAGATGTACCTGATTGCAAAGCCTGAGTTCTGTATGCTGGCATGTTTGAGCTTTTGAAACAGTAAAATGGATAGTTCTCATGTAAGAAATTTAAACAGTATAGAAGAATACAAAGTGAAAAGTGCCGTGGAAGCAAGAGCATCATTATATATGCATGCAGGGTATCATGATGTTGGCAGTGTCTCTGACTGTAGTGGTGACAACAAGGAAAATAATATGAATGCCCATTAGTATTTAATTCTCTATCCATATAATTGAATATTAACCATTAAAAATGAATTTGATCCATACCAGCAGAATTAAAAGGATTCCTCAAAGTATTATTAAATGGGGAAGATCCAGTACTGAAAAGCATATGTAATATAATCTCATTTTTATAAGACAAGCAACAAAAATAGTCTATGCCTGTAAGAATGAGTTTGTATATTAATAACCATATGGCTAAATGTGCTCAAGGTTTAGTATGAGGCCATCAGTTATGTTTAGGGATGGAACAAAAACAAGTGTAAATAAATGGGATTTTCCCATCCTTGTAAAAAGAGAGAGAGAGAAAGAGAGAGAGAGAGAGAGAGAGAGAGAGTGCGTGTTTGTGTCTGTGTGCATGCATAGGGAAGATAGAAGAATATAATCATCAAAACATAATTTGTGATTATCATGGGTGATAGAATTTTCTTCTTCAGTCTTATAAATTTATTATTAGAATGTTTGAAAAGTATATGTGTGTTACTGAGGCAAAGATGGATATTTAAATGATGTTGAATATATTGATTAGTTACCTGGAAAAATGCAAAATGAGATCCACCCTTCACACCATACATGGGAATTGGCTCCAAATAGAACAAGGATCCAGATGGAGAATACAAAACCATATAAACATTAAAAGAAAGCATGAGCAAATTGCTCTTTAATGTCAGTATAGGGAGAAACTCTTTAACTGTAATTCACGAACTATTGGCAGTAAAAGAAAAAACATTGATTACTTTGCATAAAAAATTGCATAGCAAAGAGGCCCATCATCGTCAAAATCAAAAAACAGCCAACAAGTTGGAAGCGGATATGTACAACATGTGTAACAGACTGAAGAGCTAAAACTATGACAACAACAACAACAAAATAATCTTCAAGATTGATGGATGGGCTAGTGCCGAGGGGTAGTAGGTTAAGCCTCTTTTTGAGGCACCGGCATCCCATGTGATTGCTGGTTTCAGTCCCAGCTGCTCCACTTCTGATCCAGTTCCCTGCTAATGGCCTGGGACAGCAGCAGAGGATAGCCCAAGTCCTTGGGCCCCTGTATTCATGTGGGAGACACAAGGGAGCTCTTGGCTCCTGTCTTAAGACTGGCCTAGTTTGGGCTCTTGTGACCTTATAGGATGTGAAACAGTGGATGGATAATCTGTTTCTTTAATTCCTTTTTTGTTTTGTAACTCTGCCTTTCAAATAAAAGCAAGTAAACTCTTTAAAAAAGCATAGCATTAAAAAATAGAAATATAGCAAAATTTGGACAAAGATTAAGAAAACCCAGTAGAAAAATGAGGAGATATGTGGACAGTTATCTGTTCATCTATCCAGGAAATAGGAGAGGAAAAAACGACAGCAGAGGGGTATCTGGAGACTGACTGACATGGGAAAGCAGCGGACACAATGGTGTGGTGTTGCAGTGACTGATACCACAGCAGCATTCAGCAAGCAGCAATCTGAACTGCACTGGCAGCTGGTACTCCACCAACAACAAGGTGGGAAGAGACATTCTTCAGAAGGTGAACCCAGACAAAGAACTGCTTGTCCAGCTGGTCTGTTTGATTTGACCAGGAGCAGAGACAGAGTGGCAGGTCACAGTCGGGCAGTACAGGAACAGGGTAGATTTCACAGCCTAGTTCATGCCCTAGAGCTGAATCGGGCACCATTTTGTATAGAGAGGCAAAGGCTATAGGACAGTATGGTGCAAACACTGAGCTGGGAGTGAACTCATTTCTGATTCAGTGAACTGCAACAATGTGGCATCCTACAGGTTCCAACCAAGATAGGTGCAGGTAACCCTCAGACCTGATGGCCAGCAAATCAAGAATTCTAGTAGTGGCACACCAGGTGCCATTTTGTAGAGCATGCAAAGGCTTTAAGACTGCAGGGACAACAGTGAGCTGCACATGCCGTGAGCTGGGAGCGAACTCACTGAGCTCAGTGCATAGCAGTGGTCCCACAGGGAAAATAATACTGACTTTGGCATTGTACGGGTCAAAATGGATCCATGTAAAGGCCAACAGGTTCTGGCAAGATCAGCACCACCAACAATCTAGTTGTCTAGACCACCTGGTGTCTCCCTAATCCTGGAACCTGCTCTAACAGGAAGTGGGAGAAAGGTTGCACAGACAACAGTGCAACCTCAGCACGGTATCACAGGAGGTGGAGATTGGTGATCCAGGAGCTGGGGCTATGGAGACCATGATGGAAATCTAACACAAGAACCCAGACCTGGAACTCACTAGAGGGAGTGGCACAAGTGACTACAAACAAAGAGCTGTGTACGAACTGCAATAAGTAAAATCAGATTGTAGACCCATGGGTGACACAGTTTAGAAACCTGCCCCAAGGGGAAGAATCTGCTAACTAGAAGTACAATGACCAAGAGTAAAAGAGGAGACAAAGGCACAGTGAATATCACTGAAGACACCCCTGCAAAGGAGCAAAAGCCTTTGCCAACCTTAGAGTTAACTGAGGAAGACATCAAGAGAAAATGGGGGATAGAGAATTCTAAACACTTGTCATAAAGCTTCTCATCAACAATGAGAAGCACGTAATACAGGAGTTCAAAAAACTGAAGGAACACGTCACACAGGAAATAAATCAAATGAAAGCTGATATATCAGAAATGAAGAATACAGTGGAGCAAATTAAAAGTACAGTGGAGAGTCTCCAAAATAGAATGAAGGAAGCAGAAGAAAGATTCTCAGAATTGGAAGATATGTCCTGCCACCGGGGGGAGGAAACCAACAAAAAGCTAGAAGCAGAGCTGTGTCTAGCTAAAAAAAAAAAAGTATTCACGAATTGAAAGACACTGTTAAAAGGCCAAATATAAGAGTTATGGGAATCCCAAAAAAAGAAGTATGGGAATCCCAGAAGGCCCAGAAAGAGAAGCCGTGTTTAAAAATGTGTTCAATGAAATAATAAGGGTTATTTTCCATGATCTAGAGAAAGAATTGGGAAACTACATCCAGGAGGGGCACAGAAGTGCCAACCGGCTTGACCAAAAGTGATCTTCACCAAAACACATGATAATCAAGCTCTCTTCAGTTGAACATAAGGAAAAGATCCTTAAATGTGCACGTGGACAAAATCAATTTACATATAAAGGAATGCCAATTAAAATCACAGGAGACCTCTCACAGGAAACTCTACAGGCTAGAAAACAATGGAGTGACATATTCCAGATTCTAAAGCAAAAAAAAAAAAAAAAAAAAAAAAAAAGTTAACTGCTCAGGATAACGTACCCAGCAAAACTTTCCTTTTTCTTTGAAAATGAAATAAAATTCTTCCACAGTAAACTAAAGTTAAAAGAATGTGCCTCTTCCAAACTTGTCCTACAAAGGATACTTATAGATGTTCTCTTGACAGAAAAGAGGTATAGCACCCACCAAAATCTAAGGCAAATTAAAGAACATCCCAGTGAAATAACAGAAGAGTAAATCAGTGAACAACCCATTGCTAAAATGACAGGACCAAATTAACACCGATTCATATTAACCGTGAATGTGAATGTAAATGTCTTAAACTCTTCAAACATCATAGATTATTAGACTGGATTCAAAAAACAAAACCCACCTATTTGTTTCCTACAGGAGATGTATCTCACCAACAAAGATCAGTAGAAAGTATGTCTAATGGATTTGATTTTTGAAGTTTAATTTCATCTCTTTAGAACACTTTCTTTCTCATTAAATTCTTCACTGAGTCATAAATCATACAGTAGCATCATTTTATTCAAGAAGATTCTTGATTTTTCCTTTCATTTCTTCAGTGACACATTAGTCATTTAGTAGCGTATTATTTATCTTCATGGTATTTTTAATTTCTTCTTCCTGTTGTTGATTTTGTTTTGTGGTGTTTCATTTAAGGGCATGTATAGTAACTGTGTCATGGAGTCTATCATATCCAGATGTGAGGATACAATGTAGTATGCATCTCTATTTCCACACCAAAGATGGACTTGCAATGAATCTGTTTACTATATCTTGACAATAGAATGCTGGACTCTGCCATTGTCCATGCCCACAATGATGAACATATGACTGTGTATGAAGAACTATACTTTAGTAATAATATAGGGCAGCTCAGTGGAAGAGGGAGGGAACATGGGGAGAGAATAATGGAAATCCAAGCGCCTGTGGTACTGTATCATAAATTGATAATAAGAATAATATAACAAATAAAATTAAAAAAAGAAACAAAGACAATACCTGTCCTAGACTAGAATTGAATGAGGAAACCCAGATTGTATTTTGGACTAGAATAAAAGCAGGAATGGGGCACATGGCAGATTTTGCCAAATTTTGCCAAAGCAATGTAAGTTAATCAACAGTATTGTATCAGTGTTAATATCCTGCGTGTGATCATTTTATGTGGTTATGTAAGTGATAACATTTGAGGAGGTCTAGGAAAGTCCTTTGTACTCTTTTTTGCAGTCTTGAAGTTACTTCAAAGTGAAAAGTCAAAATTTTAAAAGAGAAAACACATACTGCCTATGCAGTTAGAAAAAAAAAATTCTTAATTTTATTGAGAAAATAAGCCAACATAGTAACTCACTCCGAAGTTGAAAAGGGAAATCTCACTTTTCCTTATCTGTAGTGCTGCCACCTTTTGGAAACATACACAGGCACAGATCACGTCATTCATAATATTCTGCCTCTAGTTTATTCCATGGTACAGTGTATTTTGGCAATATATTAGCACACTCATGGATGGACTGCTTGCTTCCATCATTTAGATAACTGTTTATCAGTTGGCTAGTACGTGGTTATTGCCATGTATATTGGCTTCTGTTTTCCATTATCACAAGAAATGCTTCAGTGCACACTTGTGTCTACACGAATTTGAGGATATGTAAAGGCATCTCAGGAAGGAAGTTCTTACTTATTTGAGTTTAAATCACTTTGTATTCTGGCTGAACACTAGATAAACCTGCAGTTTACCACTGTGAAGTCTGGTCTTTTGTGAGAAAACGAGCTTATCTTGTGTCTTAATTCATTTGTCTTGCTTTAACAGAATATCAAAATTTGAGGAACTTATAAAGAAAAGAAATTTTTTTGACTTGTAGTTCTGGAGGCTAGTGAGTTGGAGATGGGGGAACCAGCATATAGCAACGACAAGACCTTTGTGCTATCATTATCCATCTTTGATAAAAGGTGGAAGGACAAGACAGAAAGAACATGGACCAAGAGAAGGTTGAATTTGCTTTTATACTAAGTCTACTCTTTTAAAAAAATTGTTTATTTGAAAGGCAGAATCAGAAAGATTGTGAGAAATATCATCCATTCATTGGTTCACTTTGCAAAGGGCTGCAGTGCCCAGGGCTGGATCAGGCTGTTGCCAGGAGCCTGGAACTTCTTCCGGGTCTCCCATGTGGATATAGTGGCCTGCCCTTCTGCTGCTTTTCTTAGACACATTAATTAGCAGAATGCCGGGGCCCAAAGACTTGAGCCAAATTCTGCTGCTTTCCCAGACCAATAGGCATGGAGCTCGATTGGAAGTATTGCAGCTAGGAAGTGAACATGCACTCATATGGGATGCTGGTATTGCAGGTGGAGGATTAGCCTACTATGTTACTGTGCTGGTCCCAATAGTGGGGATTTAAATGGACGTTCAAGCATCCAGAGCCTGTGTGCTTTCTGTCACACTGTATATTTTTCTTCTCTGCTCAAATTCTAACTGGCAAAATGATACTTGAACCCATATAGTCTGCCTAGGAAGCCTGAGCTGCCAATGCCTTTAGGCCTTTGTGAAGGTAGCTGTATATCCTCAGAGCTGACTTTGAAATGATTGCGTGGTATAGCCTTAAATTGCCAGATGTGTCCCTTCCCCCTTCTTTAAGCAGAAGTGAGGCAGTATAAATGTTTATGCTCCTCTTGTACAAGCAAACCCCTAAGGATCCTCTCCCAATGGCCCAACTTGTGAAATTGTCTAGCTGTGGAGCAGATGAAAGATGGCTGGAGTTTTTATTGTTTGGTTTGGTTTTGTTTTGGCATTTTTCCCTGTGGCTCTCAGCAGAGGACATGGAATTTGTCCTGGGAGCAAACCTAGCCTTTCTCTGAAACAGACCATTTCACTGAGCCTTCTTAGTAATACATGTATTAGTTATCACCTGACAGTGTTTTTAGGAGAAAGCCTCAGATGCTGTGGGCAGAAAATGGAAAAACAGAGGCTTCAAGCTGGGGTTTATGTACTCTGTTTAGTAATGCCAAAGGTGGTCTTTCCGGGGTTTTGCTTCAGCTGGCTGGATCTGCAGCTTTGGTGAAAAGGGCACCATTTTTGGCCAAGGAAGAGGGATCTGGAGGCCATTGCCACTAAAAGGGCACTTCACAAAGTTAGGTAAAAACAGAATTAAAAGCTTAGTTTAGGAGTCCAGGTAAGTCTACTCAGAGGCATGGGTGTCTAAATCTCCCAGCCATGTGGGAGAATCCACGCTGGCCAGGCTTCCTTCTGGGAATCCTAGTTCCCCAACCACTGCTGCCAAGCTGTGAGTGGATCCTGGGCTTGTCCAAGCTTTGAGGTCTAAGAATTTCTTCTGTCTACAGCAATCATGCTGTGGGCAGTTCTCAGACGGCTCTGGGCATGTTCAGGATCATGAAACCACCCACCGCTGTCATGTTGGTGGGCAGAGTCCAGGTAAGTCTGCTCAAAGGCACAGGTGTCTAAATCTTCCAGCCATGTAGCTGTGGCGGGGGAATCCATGCCAGGCCAGATTTCCAGCTGGGAATCCTAGCTCCTTATTCACCACTGCTAGGTGGTGGGAGGGCCCTGGGCTTGAGGGTGGCCAGAGCACCAACAGCACTGGGCTTTGCCTGCCCGCAAGCCCGGCAGCGAGCTCTAAGATTGTAGGGGTGTGTAATTACTGCCTAGGGACATCCATGGGTAAGGCCACTGTATATGTAGGTCAGGAATGAATCCTGAGGGACACTCAACAACAGGGCCACATTACTTGTAGATAAGTGAGGGAACTGAGAACTAGTCGTTTGGAGGGGAGAGACCGGAAGATCTATTGGGTCAGACTGATATACCAGCGTACATGGGAATCCTGAGATGGGTTTGTTAACGCAGAGCAGCTCTGACCACCATGCTAAAGCTAGGACTGGGGGTCTAACAGGACTAGATCCTAGTACTTGACTAAATGTTGACACAGGGGATGGGTCACTTTGGCAGGGCCATGACACTAACCAGCACGCGAGAGAACCAGGTCTAGAGGTAGATGCTGTGGAGCATATGTGGGCTAAACCTTGTGAAAATACAAGTCCTGCTGGTTAGCTCAAGAGTTGGGGTGGTGATGGGCTGACCTTGGCGTGACCATGGAACCTGCCAACACTCACTGGTACAGGGACCGAGAACAGTCTGGGCAGGTCCAGGTTGCAGCACCCGCATGCTCATCCTAAAACAGGGTGTGGAGCGGGCCGGACTACAGCATTCATCAGCTCATACTAAGTCAAGATGGAGAGGCAGGCTAAGCCAGGCAGGGGCCTAGCACCTGCTGGCATGCATAAGATCTGGGTTTGAGAGTGGGCCGAGTGGGGGAACTTGGGAAACTGTACTCAGGGACAAGCTCCTGCTGGTGAAAACATAGTCCAAGCCTGGGGTTCAGACAAGCTGGGCAAGGTAGCTCCAACTGTTGGCTAATGTCTAGATTGGTTTTGGAAGGGTGTTAGGAGCCACAGACTTATGGGCCTTAGACTTGGCCTACCTGACAGTCTGTTGCATTGCAAACGCCTGCAAGCAGGGCTACAGCAAGCAGGATATTAGGCCAAAACATCCTCTGTGGAGCAAGCAGAATAGAACCTCCACCCTTGTTCCTGTTCAAATAATTAGTTCCTCCCCTGTTTCAATATAGCTGATTAGTTCCTTCCCTGCTTCAGTGAAGATAATTACTCCCAGGAAACCCCTCCCTTTTTCCCCCTCCCCTAGAGAAGAAGGTATATATATGAGGAGTAAAAATAAAGAGAGGGGCACTTTTTTCCGCCAAGTACGAGTGTCCCTGTGTTTCTTGGGCCAGCAGCCTGGGGCAACCAGCCCGGCATTCCCAGTCCACCCTCAGGGTTTGAGCGTCATGTCCTGCAGGTCAGGACAGAAGGGGAAGGACCAGGCAAGGCCAAGCAAACCTTAGCCCACTGGCAAATGCAAAAACCAGGCTGGAGCGCAAACTGGACAGCCAGGTTAGGCTGTCACATGTAAGGTTTGCATAAGCCACGTTGCAGCACCCACCAGCAAGAGTTGGAAATGGGGGCTGGCCGGGTCAGGCCAGGCTGCAGCATCTGAAGGCAAAAGTCAAGACAAGTGAGGGACTATGCCAAGCTGGGTCGGAGCAACCACTGGCATAGGTGAGATCTACGGCTGGGAACAAGCCTGGCTGTGGAGCAGAGGGCACACCCTGACTGGGTTCTGGTTCCCACTGGTAAGTGTGAGGGTTGGAGTTAGGGCTGCTCTCTTGTCTGGATATGGCTGCAGTGTCCCTCAGCACAAGCGTGGACTGGATCTGGGATGTGACGGACTGGGCTAGACTCCAGCACCCACTGGTGCCCATGAGAACCAGGTTGGGTAAAGGATGGGCTGGGCTTGGTGTCTGCCCCTGCTGAGCCATATGTGAGCTCTGTCTGGGTGTGGACCAGGCTTGGCTGGGCTGTAACAACCAACAGTAAAAACCGGAATGGGTGAGGGCCGGTCAGGAAAGGCCACTGTTCCTGCTAGGACAGGAGGTGGACTAAGTAGGGCTAGTCCATGGACCCACTGATGGGCACGAGATCTGTCACTGGGAGAGGTTCTGATGGAGGAATTTGGGGAACTCCTTTCTTTGGGACACAGTTCCTGCAGGTGAGCACAAGAAGCACAATAGGGAGCAGCTCAGATCAGGCCAGGCTACGGTACCCACCAACATATATTTGATGCAGTTCGGGGCAGGCCAGGCTGAATTAGTCCATAGCGCCCACTCATGAATCCGAGCACCAGAATGGTGTGTGGGTCAAGCCACAACACAAGCCAGTTCACATTAGGGCCGGGACTGGGGGTCAGCTGGCTGGGGTAGGCTGTAGCCCACACCAGCATGTGCTGGAGCTGGGTTGACCTGGGCTCGGCCAGGCTACAGCACCCACTGGCAAATGCCAAGGTGAAGCGGGCCATGACAGACTGGGCTGCAGCACTCAACCAGCACTTGTGAAACCTGGCGGGGAGGGGGCAAAGCTGGTAAGGGGCTGCAAGGGGCTCCCCTGATGGATCAGCACTCCCACTGGAGAGCTTGAGAGTTGGAATGGGGAGCAGACCAGGCTCGGCAGGGCTACAACACTTGTTGGCCTTATGTAAACTGGATCAGGGAAAAGCCAGGCTGGGTTGACTGTTCCTACTGTTGCATGCATAAGTCAGAGTGGGTGTGGGTTGATTGGACTTTGCCACAGCATCAACTAGCAGATGCTGGCATGGGGGGCAAATTCTGTCAAGTCAAACTGCAGAACCACCTGGAGAATGCATGATCTGGGAGTGGGAGTGAGCCCAGTAGGGAAATAATGGGCACCTCCCTCTTGGGTTTCCACTCCCACTGTGAGCATGAGAATCAGGACAGGGTCAGGGGTGGCTAGACACTGAGTGGCACCCACTGGCACATGTGTGAACTGGATAATGGGACTGGTTGGGTTGAACTAGGCTTCAATGCCCATTGACATGTATGAGAGTTTAATGGGATGTGGGACAGACTGGACCAGTCTGCTGTACATACTGGCAAGCATGGGAACCAGGGCAAGGGTGGGCCTGCTGAGAGTTATTGCGGTTCACTCCGACTAGGCTGCAGCTCCACTGGTTTGTGTGAATGCAGAGCATGTGGTAGACAGGATCAGGCTGGACTTCAACACCCATTGGTTATGTAGAAGACAGGGCTGGAGATAGAACTGACCCAGCAATTGCAACTACCAGCCTGTGCATAAGCTGATTGGGGTGACAGTCTGTGCCGACCCTGTACTGGCAAGCACAGACAAGAATCAGGTCTGGGATGGCCTCAGATGAGGTTTCTTTGGGGATCCCACCAACCGAACTGCTGGACTCAGAACCCCAACCATGAGAGAATTACAGGTTCTGTGGTCTGACCATGGAGTGCATGTGTCAGAGCTGGGCCTCCTCACTGGCTTAGATTGAGCAGTGGACAGCATATTCTGATGCACATGGAGGATATGGCAGTTCATTGGCGTCTGCTGAGATCGCATAGTACCATAACAGAGAACAGAGGATAGAACAAATTGATCAACTACCCTAGCCAAGTGTTGGCAGTGAGTATTTGGGCAAACGGAGACTAAGGTGGACTGTATCAACCCGTCGATTCTGGAGAGATTTAATCATATTTGGAGTTGCAAGATCGGCAGTAGTTCAGAACTGTTGAACTATCAAAGCCACTTGAGCAGGACCCTCAGAGAATGCCCCGCATCGGGGACCCTGGTGTGGTGTCAGGTGACTGTCCTCCATCCCATGGTATAGAGGCATTTGGGAGGCTGGGTGTGGCTTCTTTCCTTATCTCTACTCTTCCCCCAGATACAGGAAGGAGAAAAAGAGAATGTGAAAATAATGATCCCACCCATTTCCTGTACCTCTAATTTACCCTGATCAACTATGTACAAATCAATCAATCAATAAATCAATAAATATTTTTAAAAAGCTTAGCTTATTTTGGTAGAAAAACTTGAAATCTGTACATTAATTTTTCTTTGTAATACATTTTGCATGAACTTTTCCCAAAAGACCCCTTCAAATATGTTAGCTATCTAGTTGGGGGACTGATCTTGTCAGCCTAAAAAAAAAAAAAAAGATCAGTATTGGACCCCTCTGTCTTTCACTCCCTGCCTTCTAATTGGAGTGAGTGACTTGCTCCAAAATCTTTTACGTCATATCTTTGCTTTTCTGACTTTGTAGCTTTAGATGTTAGGATGAAGGGTACAGGGTGGGGTTGTGTCAGCTGGATGTAGTTAGGAGTAGTGAACGAAAATGTGATGCTAGACATGAAGGTGATAGGGTTCATAATCTCTCAGGATGTGATTGGGCTTAGGGAGTGGTTCGTAAATATGCAGTAGGAGTAGGTGGAGCACATATTATAGGAGGAGAGCTAGCCAAGACCTTTGGCAAACTATCCTCTTTGGTAACTATCCTCTTCACCATTCTAGGAGAACCTAGAATGCTTCTGGTAAGTGACAAGATTATTTTGGGGAGCCTGGCATGATAGCCTAGAGGCTGACGTTCTGGCCTCGCACACACCGAGATACCATATGGGCATCAGTTCAAATCCCAGTGGTCCCACTTTCCATCCAGCTCCCTGCCTGTGGTCTGTGAAATCAGTCAAGGAGGGCCCAAAGCCTTGGGACTCTGCACCTGAGTGGGAGACTCAGTAGAAGCTCCTGGCTCCTGACTTCCGATTGGCACAGCTCCAGCCATTGTGGTCACTGGTGGAGTGAATCAACGGATGGAAGGTCTTCCTCTGTCTCTTCTCTCTGTATCTAACTTTCCAGTAAAAATAAAATAAGTATTTTTAAAAAGATTATTTTTTTGTTGTTAAATTCCTATGGACTTGCTGAGTGCAATTGTTCACTGCACAAGGGAATCTGCACAAGAGGATCAGTAGGGGCTGAGATTCAACTTTCATTGCCCTCACCAAGTAGTCAACTCTCACACAGCAGTGTCAGTTTGAAGCAGGAGTGTTTTTAAAAATATTTCACAGAAGCAGCTCATGTCCTATGGGAGCCCATGATGCCTTGCATCCAGCAATGTTTCATGCATGGTGAGTTGCCAATATCTATTGACCAAAAGCAAAATGTTATGATACAACTGGTTAGTGTGAGGGAAAAAGTTGCAATCGCTCTTACAGTGGTACTTTTACAGGTGGGTACTAGAGAATGGTCAGCAAATTAAGCATTTGGGAAATGTGTAGTTGTCATCTTGTTGGTTGACAGCCAGAAGTTTCCTGCAAAATCTGTTTTATATGCTGTATCTGTCTGTCAAGTTAGCTCACCATGGGCAGTGGATATGTGGATTTGGACATGATGCATCAGAAGCATTGGACCAATTGAGGTCCTCAGTCCTTTAGATGCCCGTGGTGATGTTGGAACTATTCACTGGAGAATAAGAGGGAAGTTACTGGGGCAGGAAGTGATCCAGCTGACAAAAGAGAGCAAATAGTTCTCAAGAAGGTGTTTACTCCAATGATCATTGTACTGTGGTAGAGAGTTGGTAAGGAATGTAAGGAATGTCTGTTCAGAGCACTTGGTGATTGAGGGTCCCTGTAGGAGCGAGTACCAGAGCTGCTTAAACTTTTATGTAGGGAAAAACATGCCTCTATGTAATAAAAGATGATGACTAGGTTATGGAGTACCACAAATCAAGGCACTTCATGGTATGTTTTTAAGAGTGTTGGAAACTTGTTACAGTAACACCATAGAATAGACTTTGAACCTACATAGAGGGTTGGTTGTCAGGCATGACCAGGCAACTGTGCCTGTAGAAGGCTGTCTATTATTGTGCTTCTCTGGAGAGTTGCTTGGAGGCCTAAATCTCTTTGAAGTGATGCTGGGTACAAGTTAGGGAAATACTAGGGAAAGGAAGTACTTCCCAATAACTCAATTTGGGGCATTTCCTCCTTTCTATTGGAATAATCACTTAAAAAAAACCTGTGGTAAACATGAGTCAAGTAGACAATACTGCTTTGGGATAATGGTGTAATAAGACTTTGTTTTTAAAAAAGATTTATTTATTTTTATTGGAAAGTCAGATATACAGAGAGGAGGAGAGACAGGAAGATCTTCCATCCATTGATTCACTCCCCAAGTGACTGCAACAGTCGGAGCTAAGCTGATCTGAAACTAGGAGCTAGAAGTTTCTTCCGTGTCTTCCATGCAGGTTGCAGGGTCCCAAGGCTTTGGAACATCTCAGTTGCTTTCCCAGGTCACAGGCAGGGAGCTGGATGGGAAGTGGGGCTGCCGGGATTAGAACCCGAGCCCATATGGGATCCTGGTGCCGTTCAAGGTGAAGATTTTAGCAGCTAGGGTATTGCGCTGGGACCACAAGAATTTTTATTGTTTCACAAAGGCTGTCTCTTCCAAAATACCTTGATTTGTTGAACTAGTACCTTGGATGAAGGTATATAAATTTGTATATGGGCCATGAAACCTCCTGGGAAGAAAAAGGGACCAAGATCATATACATTTTGTCATATAAAAAAGTATTTTAGCTCAAAATTTAGTTCTTCAGAGTGGCCTTCAATATTGCCTTATCTTATAATTTGCGTTGTACTAAATAGTACTTGTTCTTATTTCTTTTAAGAAGAGATTTACTTGTTTAATGGCCCCACTAGAATATGAGCTCCTTTTGTTCAGGAACATTCTTTGCCTTGTCCAACCCTGTATTCCTATGCTTAGAAACATACCTACTATAATATCACATGTTCTGCAAATATTCATTGAAGGAATGAATGACTGAATGGACACAAATTCTTCCTGTTCACATTCCTACTCTTACTAAGCAATCTTGTTTGATACTCTTGTGGGGTGGGAATTGAAAGAGAAATTCCTGACCCTACAGAATTGTATCATAAAATTCAAAATTTAAAATAAAAAATTTAAAAAAAGAAATTTATTTATTGGAGAGGCAGGGTGGTATAAAAACATAGTCCCTTCACTGGTTTGCTCTCAAAAGCCTGCAATGGCCCCCAGCTGCCATTGAAGCCAGGAGTCAGGAGTGAAATTAATGTCTCCCACATGGGTGGTGGAAACCTGATTACTTGAATCTTCATCTGCTGTCTCTGGTATTTGTATGAGCAGGAAGGTGGAGTCAGGAGCAAGAGCTGGAAGGTGGAGTCAGGAGCAAGAGCTGGGAATCAAATCCAGGCACTCCAATGTGGAACATGGCTGTTTAAACCACTAGACTAAATGCCTCCCCACATAATTTTTACTAAAATGCTTTTATGTCAAAATTTTGAGTTACTTTTGGCTCCCGACTATGAAAGGTAAGGAACTTAGATCCTCACATGTATTTTCTCTCTCTCTCTTTTTTTTGCTAACCATTTAATGGTTTATCTTTAACCATTCGCACAATGTGCTCAAACATCCATTTACAGATCCTTTTCTGAGGCTTATTATTTTGGCAGATGAGGAAGTTACTCCCGATTTCTGCCAATTAGTTGATGAACTGTACATTGTTACAGTTTACATAGTTTTCATATTGACATGTCACTCTGTAGTGGTATTTGTTGCTCATGTTTTGTCCATGGGTCCATTCTGAAAGTCACTTAGCACGTGACTGCTGAGTTTCAGAGTGTGATTTGATCACTGCAGATGTAATCCTACAGCCCTCTACCTGGGCCACTTGTGGGGAATAGTACAAACTTGTATTTCAAATAATTTTTTTCTTTATTTTAAAATTTTGGATTAACATGGAATATTTGTTCATTTTGAGGGGTTCAATACACTTTCAACATATATGCATGGATTAAATTGACCATACCAGCCAACTAGCCTTTTCATTTCCTTATATTTGTGTTTGGTGCCTACTAGCTCATCTATTCCAGATCTTTAAGCAAAATATCACACATTGCTGTGAGCTAAAGTTACTCCACTGTACTCTAAAACACCAAAATCTGCTGTACTTACCCTAATGTGGTTTGGGTCCATTATCCAACCTTTCCACATTCTACTCCCTCTACCTTTACCAACTTTGGTAATCATTATTTTAAATTCAGAGAGAATATATTTGTTAGTAGTAGTAACTTCTGAATATGAGAACATGTGATCCTTGTTTATGTCTGACTTATTTCACTGTACATGATGATCTTCATTTCTGTCCATTTTCCAAAAATACCAGAATTTCATTATTTAATAGCAGAGTACTAGTCTATTGTGAATATCTACCATGTTTTCTATAGTGCATTCACCAGAGAATGGCTATTGTGAATAGTGCTACAATGAACATGAAAGTGTAGGTATCTCTTTGATATGGTCATTTAATTTCCTTCTGGTATATATCCAGAAGGGGTCATAGGATAAATTTACTTTGAATTTTTAAGGAATCCTCATACTTGTCTACATAGTGGATGTACTAATTTGCATTCCCACCAACAAGTGTGTATATATATTACTTTCTCTACATTTTCACTAGCATTTGCTGTTTTTTGTATTTTTCATAATAGACATTTTACTTTATTTATTTTTATTGGAAAGTCAGATACAGAGAGGAGGAGAGACAGAGAGGAAGATCTTCCATCCGATGAATCACTCCCCAAGTGACTGCAACAGCTGGAGCTGTGTCATTCCGAAGCCAGGAGCCAGGACCCTCTTCCAGGTCTTCCATGCAGGTGCAGGGTCCCAAGGCTTTGGAACATCTCAGTTGCTTTCCCAGGTCACAGGCAGGGAGCTGGATGGGAAGTGGGGCTGCCGGGATTAGAACCTGCATCCGTATGGGATCCTGGTGCATGCAAGGTGAGAACTTTAGCTGCTAGTCTACCATACAGGGCCCCCAAATAGCCATTTTAACAGAAGATGATATATCATTGTGAATTTAATCATATTTCCCTGATAGCTAGTGATGCTGAGCATGTTTTCATGGATTGATTGGCCATGTGTATTTCTTGTTCTGAGAAATGCCTATTTCAATGCTTTTCCTGTTTTGTAACTGGATTAGTTATTATTTCCTGAATTTCTTATATATTTTGACTGTTAGTCTTTTGTCAAATGAACAATTTGCAGATATTTTCTCTCACGCTATAGGTTATCTCTGTGCTGTATCTTTTTTTGCAGTGCAGAAGTTTCTTGGCCTGATGTGATTTCATTTATCTGTTTTTAACCAGTGCTTTTGGTGTCCTATCCAAAAAAATCATTGCCTATGCCAGTACTTAAAGCGTTTCCTTTATTTTTTTTTCCCTGGCAGTTTCATATCTTAAATTTAGATCTTTGATCCATTCTGAGGTTATTTTTCTTTTTTGGGAGTGGGAGAAGAATATTAAAGTTCAGTCTTTTACATATGAATACCCAGGTTTCCAATCCATTAGTATAGAGACTGTCTCTTCTCCAGGATGTATTTTAAACACCATCGTCAAAGACAAGTTTGCTATAAATATGTGGATACATTTCTGTGGTTATTATTATGTTGCATATGTCTACATGTCCATTTTTTATGTTGGTACCATGCTGTTTTGGTTACAATAATTCTAGAGTATGTCATGGAATCTGATATTGTATTGCTTCTAACATTGTGCTTATTGTTCAAGATTGCTTTGGCTAGTCATTCTTTCATGTTTTCATATGACTTTTAGGATTTTTTTTCTAATTTTGTAAAGAATGTCCCCTCAAAACCTAAAGCAATCTCGAACAAGAAGAATAAAGTTGGAGGCATCAAGGTATCTTCAAAACCTGCTTATGTCCAAAGTAGTCTAAGCAACAGATATTGGTGTGATTCCATACATGTAGCTCAATAGATACAAGTAGAAAATCCAGAGATAAATCCATGCCTTTATGGTCAATTGGTGCCAAGAATGAGTAATGAAACAAAGGACAATCTATTCAATAAATGGTGCCAGAAAAATTGGACATCTATTGCAGCAAATGAAACCAGTGCTCAAAATGGATTAAAGACAAATTTAAAACCTGAACTGAAACCAACATATCCAACAAAGGACTAGAATATAGAATATATTAAGAAAAGGCAAAATCCCTAACAGCAAAAACAATACAATTAGAAAATGGCAAAATACATGAAGAGGCATTCCGTGATTAAGAAGTTACAGATAACATATAAACACAAGAAATGATGTTTAATATTGTTAGGTGAATGCATATTGAAACCATTATGACTTGTCAAAATGAAGAAATTAAAAACAGTGGCAACACCAAATATTGGTAAGAGTGTGAAGAAACTTATACATAGATCACTTATACTTTGTTGTTTGAAAGGCCAAATACTACCATCACTTTGGAAGAGTATGACGGTATAAATGTGTTTTTCATATGATCTCACTAATTTTATGAAATTGTCGCTCTTCTCAGTTATTTTTCAGGCCTAAGTGATGGAAGGGTATCTGAAACAGTAAGATACTTGAGTCAATGCACATGGGTGTTGAGAATTATTAGATTACCTGAGAACTCTGGGCTCCCCTATGCCTTGCTGACCATAATGAAAAGCCTAGTTTCTCCTCCTGGCTAGCCTTTGAATTTGAGGAGGTGATTTTTTTTTCCTGCTCTCATCTCTCTATCTTGCCTGGCATGATAATGCAGAACCCCAGGTGGGTTCTTTTTCATTCCCCAGGCCCAACACCAGCTTTGGCAAGAACTACCAAACCCTTGCTTGAGGCAGGCAGGAAATACCCATTTCCTTCTGCTGCCAATTACGCTGCCTGGTGTGCAGTGGGGGGCTAAGATGCTGCAATGGATCCTCAGCTGAGATCTCAGCAGCATTTTCCCCACAGGTCCCGGGTGTGATTTGTAGGAGTAGCACATTTTCTATCCCACTTGATTGTCGTCCCTTTTCCTCTGTTCCTCATTTGGAGTGTCATTTTTACAGTCTCTTTTGGGGGCCTCCCCTCTCCAACCTAGGGCCCCTCTTGTAATGCCTGGTTATCTGGGACCAGTTAGTTGATCCATATGTTGTGTATGGAAACCTTTTAGAAACTCCAGCACCTTATGTAATTGCAAAGGGTCATGATTGTTCATCTATTAGGTGGGCAAGATCTTGTGCAATGTGCTGACTCACCCTACATGCAAGTAGCATATAGTTACTAGGAGGTAATTAATACAGAGAAACACATGACAAGAGCCACAAAAATTATGCACCACTGTGAATTCATATCTGTTTCACTAATTTACCAAGAATCAACCGCTGAACAGGAGTCAAGGGGGCTTGGCAGGGAGTCTTTTCAAATATTGCACTTGAAGTTGCCATTATTTTTGTATCCATTTCCTGTTGTTGTTATAATAAATTACCAACATTTTAAAACAATATGGGTTTAGTATCTCAACAGTCCTGGAAGTCAGAAAATTTTTTTCCTTCTTCTTCTTCTTCTTCCTCTTTTTTTTTTTTTTTTTTTTGGAAGTCAGAAATTCTACAAACAAGATGTAAGCAGGATTGTGTCCCTCCTGGACATGCTAAGCAACAATCACTTTCCATATTTTTTCCCAACCTCCAGAGGCCACCTGACTTCCTTGCTTGTGACCATTCCTATCACCTTCAGAGCACATCACTGCAACCTTTGTTTTGGTCATCACGTCTTCTCTGACTCCGATGCTTCTGTGTCCCTCTTTTAAGGACCACTGTGATTATGCACTGTCCCCATCTCAGCATTCATAACTTCGTCACATCTGCCAAGTCCCCTTTGCTACATAAAATAGTGTAGTTTCCAGGGAGAACCTATGACATCTTTGAGGATCTACTTTTCTATCTTCAAGTTTCCTTCTCTCTCCCTTCTCTTAGTCATCTCCAGACTCTTTCTCCCATGGTGCCTTGCACACCACACACTCCAGGCTGTTTATATTTGCTTTACAGTTATATAAGAAGCAGTTAACTTTTCAATGTGTTGTTTTTCTGTTCTGCTTTTAGTCAGAGGCCCCTCAGGCTGACAGGAACTGTCTCAGTCTTCAGTGATAGGGGCTTCGCTAAGCCTGAATGTAAGCCAGTCAACTCAGGAGTGGGATGCAGGGGAGTGAGGAGGGGTGGAGTTGATTCCCTTCAGCGAGGAGATATCTGGATTTAATTCAATGTAGAATTTCAGGAATGAAGCTGACTAAATGTGTTATCTCAGAAATGTCTGCTCTCAAGGACAGCTTGCCACAGAATCGATGCCATAATCCATTTTTCTAAAGGTCAGTTATTTTCCAAGTGGCTAACAGTTTTGCTGTATCCCCTCCAGCTTTTGTGTAATTTAGTAAGCAGTTTTCCTTTAATTGTTTTTACATTTTATATTGTGATTTTTATCTGAGAAACCGTTTTACGTTTTACATTGTGATTTTTATCTGAAAAACCATGAGTTGGATTTACTAGTTATTTTTTCCCTCTAGCAGATGTTAAAATACACATGAAATCACCAAAATCTTCCATGAAATGATGCAAAGGGTACATACTCCATGCTCGGAAATGTCATGTTCACACTTCAGGCAATATGGAAGAATGTGGGGCTGGTGTCATGGTATAGCTGGCTAATCCCCCACCTGCAATGCCAGTATCCTATATGGACACCGGTTCGAGTTCCAGCTGCTTCACTTCCAATAATGACTAGGAAGGCTGTGGAGGATGACCCAAGTGCTTGGACCCTTGAACCCACGTGGGAGACCCAGAAGAAACTCCTGGCTTGTGGCTTTGGACTGGCCCAGTTCGACTTTTGCAGCCATTTAGGGAGTGAACCAGTGGAAGGAAGATATCTCTGTCTCTCCTTGCTGTAATTTTACCTTTCAAATAAAAATAAATGGAAGGATATCAGAGACATTTTTTGGTTGCTTGTCAGGAGTATCAGAAGACAATTTCCACAGTCTGTCAAACCACATGTATCTGCGTTGCTGCCCACAGTCTGCCTTCATAATGTTTCTGTAGATGATCTATCTGCATAACACTTGTGCTCGTACTCCATACCTCTACTTCTTACTGCTCAGGATCACTGCTCTGGTGATCCCTTCCCCCTTCTCCACCTACACACATATAGGTAACCTAGTTTGCCTTCTTATTGGACAGTTCTCACCAGGTATAAACATAACAATTTCCTCTTGGCCCTTCTTCCCCCTCTAGCTAATATGTCCATTTCTTGGCTCCTGTCTGCAGCCAAGTTCCTTAAAAGGTTTATATGTGCCTAATGACTCCAATCTTTGTTCTCTTTGTTAAGCAAACTCCAGTTAGGCTGTCACTCTTAACCATTCTACTAAACTGCTTTGGTCAGGAACTTGTTGATATTATCACATTCAATAGACAATCCTAAAAATTCGTCTTACACAACTTAAAGAAGAATTTGACACAGCTGATTACTTAATCTTCCTTATGATACTTTATTTCTTTGGCTTCCAGAACATCACATGCTATTGGCTTCCCTCTTAGTCCCCTGGCCCCTCCGCCTCCTCAGATTCTGTTGATTCCTCTTCATCTCCCTTACCTCTTTTTTTTTTTCTAATTTATTTTATTGTATTGCTGTTGACAATCTTTACATAGTTAATTATGGTTAAAAAAAAAAAGGTTCAGGGGGCATAGGGAAGTGGGTAATACTATTATGTCCATATTGTTTCCATCATGTATCTGAGGTAAAGGGGGATATTGAGGGAGAAGCCCCACCCGGTTTCCCGCCCACCCCAAGTCCCGGATGTGGGGCATGCTCTGAGATATTTGCTCAAGTGGTTTTAATAGTTCTCCAGTTATGAATCGCTGCCAGTTTCGCTCGATGAGGTCGTCCACTGATTGATGTGGTCCATCATAAAGTCTCCGTTTGCCCCATATTTCGCTGCCAACATATAGCTGAGGTGAATGATTGACCTGTTCTGTCTTCTGTCTTTTCTTGGTTAGAGTTCTGAGTCCAGCAGTTCGATTGGGGCATCTCCCTTACCTCTTAATACTGATGTTCTCTGTGGCTCAGTATTATTTTCTGTGAACATGATTCCTGTAGAGGCCCTGTAAAATCTCATAACTTTTTAAAAAAATTTATTTAATTTTATTTGAAACAGATATTTTTTACAGAGAGAAAAGGAGAGACAGAGGTCATCCATCTACTATTTCACTTCCCACATAGCCGTAACAGTCAGGGATGAGCTGATCTGAAGCCGGAAGCCAGGAGCTTTTTCCAGGTCTCCCACACATGGGTGCAGGGACCCAAGGACTTAATCCATTCCCTACTGCTTTCCTAGGCCATAAGTGGGGAGCTGAATCATAAGTGGAGCAGCCCTGACACAAACCAGCATCCAAATGGGATGCTGCACCACAAGGTGCAGGATTAGCCTGTTGCACCAGCGTGCCAGCCCCCCAATTTTATACCTTTAAACATGCAAATTATGTGCTAAGGACACCATAACACACATCTATAATCCAGGCTTCTACGCCAAACTCCAGACTCACATATCCAAACTGCTTGTAGACTTACAGTAAGCAGAAATCGAACATCCACCCAAGTGATTCTTGCCTCCATGTATACATGCCTCATACAATTAATTTCTTTCCATAAAATGAGAGTGAACCTGTGTATATGCTGGATGCCACTCTGGTGATTAGCCTATTTTATGGTTAAGATGAAGAACTTTCGCATATATAGTTAAGATATCTAATTAGAAATTAACTTCAAGTCAATCAAGTGGCAAATTATGTAATCTAGTCAAATGAGACATTTAAAAGGGGATTTAGAAATCAGATCCGTTCTCTTGTTGACCTTAAAGAAACAAGCCGCTGGGAATTCAGCTGCAAGGGAATTATGTGAGCAACTGTGTGAACTTGAAAGGAAAGCCCTTTATAGCACTATTCACTATGTCATGTTTCCTAGCTATCCTTTGCTTCACTCATCCCTGCAACATACACATTATGTATTCCCAAGGGTGGAAACTTTTTTTCTGTTTTATTCATTGATTACTTCCCCAGTATTTTTCTCAGTGCCTGTAGCATAGATTAGACAAATGAACAAATGAAATTTATTTGTTAAATTTGTTATGTGTGCCCCACAATTTTTTACTCCTATTGGATATTCTATCAGTCAATTCTGGCATCGCAAACTTCTACCTCTTTCTTTAAGACTTGAGTTTACTTTGTATTCTCAAATGTAATAACCCAGAATAGCCTTACCTCCACTAAGGGAAGGTCAAGTATTCTAACCAGAAAGTTGTCATTCTTGGCAGATACCTTGGTTCGGGGGCCAGATGGACTTGAATAGGAATGCTGGCTCTGTCACTTGGTAACTGTGTGTAAGACCTAAAGCATGTGGCTTCACTTCTCTAAGCTTCAGCTTCCTCTCAGGAGAGTGAGAGTATTATCCACAACCACAGGGTTGCTGGGAGGACTGAAAGCAGCATGCAGTTATGCTAGGAACAGTTACTGGCCTAAAAATGGTATCATGTTATACACACTGCCCTGCAACTTACTATCACTGTAAAAATCAGTTTGTCGGTTTGCATATCCTTGCACAATGGTCTTTGAATTTCTGTAAGACAGATTCCCAAAGTGGAGCTGTTGGCCTCAATGATACATGCTTTAACAAAGTTAAGCAATGCTGGATTATTTTCCAAAAGGTTGTAACAATTGATATTCATGACGAGTGTGTATGAGAATGCCTGTTTTCTCCATGTTTACCAGTAGTTATGAGTTTCTTTCATTTTTGCCAATCATTGGTATCTTATTGTGTTGATTTCTACTTTATGCATTAGAAAGTTGAAAATCTCTTTCTATGTATATTCTTTTGCATTCCATCTTTTATGAATTGCCTTTCCTTTCAATCTTCTTTTCAGTCATTTGTATTTTTCTTACCAATTTATAGCTCAGGCGTATAAGGAATGATTACTAATGGATACAAGTTATCTTTTGGGGGTGATTCTATGTTTTAAAATTAGATTATGACATTTCCACAACTTAATAAATATGCTAAAAATTTTTGAATTTTACACGTGATATGTTTATAAGTTCATTATTTTTAGCTTTAAATTTTGATAATTTTAAAGACTGCATATTCATGTGTAGACATTATATACATATACATACATGCTATTTTTCTTGAATGCAAAGATATTAATGTCACAAAGTGAAGGATTCATCATAATGATCACAACATGGGGTTAGAAGGGTATATTGTCATATAAATGGTCTGATTCAGTGAAGCAATATTTATAACTATATATGTAATTGTAAAAAGTAAACTTTATGTTTGCTATATCAGAAAACTTAAAATGAGTATAAATTGAAGATAATTTAAAATAAGTTACTAAATTTCCTTTTTATGTAATTATAATATTCTACTTAATTACTCCAATAGCTTTTAATTATTTCCAATGTTTTACTTATAATAATTGTAAGGAATATCTATATATGAACCTGCTGCTTCTTAACATATATCATTATAATGAGAATTACTGGAGAGAAAACAATGTTTTTATGGGGGATTTATGATTTCTAATAAAAATATGGACATAGTAACAGTAAGTCTATATCATATGAGCATTTTGGATTTTTCTGATTAAGCTTAGAATGCCATATTCAGCACCTCAAAATTGTTGCTGGTTGTCCCTTCTTAGTAAGGGTGGTAAGTGGCACTAAAGTTGGTTTTCAGTTCTCATCACGAACGTGTATAAAGTATGCCTCACTCTTTTCTACCAGTTCCTTAATTGTTACAAGCTGATTGCTAAGAAAACAAGATGAGAAGCTAAATAGCTTTCCCTGGCTCAAATCCATGGGGATTTGAGCCTAATTTTAGCACATTTTTTGGCAAAAGCAGAAAGCAGTGTCTATGTGATTTCATCTCTTACGGTTTCATACCACCTTCATGTCTTGCTAACATATGTAGGAGAAGATAGAATAGCTATAACAGTAGCAGTTATGATCAATACTATTGGCTGCTAACCATAAAGCCCTTCTCTGGACATAGAAAACCCTATCTTATGGTTAATTGTACAAAACACTATTCACTCAGAAGGAATGCGAAGGTAGAAAGGTTATTTCCTACCTGTACTTTTTAGACTCACCAAGCCCTTCCTCTACTACCAAATCTTCAGGTTTAGCTGAGTGAATTGATTGATGATAGTTGATTTGCTGATCTCCAAGCATTAGCCGTGCCTGAGACAGGTTCTGTGCTGTCATGGGAACGGATTTGGCTTGGAACAAGAGTCTTGGGTTTTAGGTCTGAATCAGCCATTAACTTGTTATGTGGCCCTGGGAAAAACACACACATCCTATCAGGATCCCAGTTTTCGCATTTCTAAATGATTTTTAAGGGCCTTTCCAAATTTCTTGTGCTGTTGTACTAAGGAAACAATAGATTTAGAAGTTTTTTTTTAGTGTAGGGCAGGGAACAGGTTTAGAAGTGGAGGTCAAAGGAGAGGAGCCCTATTACTGTCCAGCATAGTTTTAGTTTGAGTCTCAAGATATCATGAAAAAACACATGTTAGAGGCTGGACAGCTACTCACACTTACTACATTTTTTTAACTGTACATGTACAGTGGCACGTTTTGTGATAACTATATTATATGTTGATGAAGTCACTAGAAAGTGCATTTGACCATCTTCAAATAATCGTAGGCAGAGTGCATGAAAATTGTGTGAATTGAAAATCTGTTGATTTATATCCATGTGTGAGAAAATGAGAGCAAAAAGGACGTGTTAATAATCTTGGGAGTTGTGTTGGCTCAGAGAAGTTGCAGGGCTCTGGAGAGATTGATGGAGCTAAATGTCATTGTCGCAAGGGACGCAACTATTGATTTCACTGACAAACCCTGTAGTTATAGAGCACAATTCCTAGTTACATTAATTAGAAGGCAGTGAGAGAGAGGAGCAGGAGGCTCTCCCAGCAGGAAGGGGGAAAGTGAAGATCAGGTTTCTGAGAGGTATGGTTGGAGCCTGCAGGGATTGGAAAGGGGGCGTGGGGGGGGCGTGGGGCGGGTGTGAAAAGTAGATTGGAATTGGGGCCAGTTTGAAGGTCTCCATGAAAAAGGAGTGCTGTTTACTACCTTGCATTTTGTGTATGGTCAATAAAATCATATGGATGTATATGAAAAAAGTCTTCAAGAACGTTCATGGAAAATTATTATGAAAAAGTGATGCATGGATTTTTGCAACTTTTTTAAAAACAACTAAATAGACTTATGTTTTAATTCCCCATTTTCATGAACTTTTTAAAGTTCTTGTGCATATAAATCCTTTAAAAATTGTAAAACACTGTAGAACTAAAAACAGTTTTACACTGGCACATGGTAAAGATTCAAACAGTATTGGGAAATAGGGTAATGGGAAAATAAGTTTCCTGTACACACCTGTCACCCTTTTGCCCTCTCCAATAGCATCCAGTATTTCACTACTTTGTGTATCACTCCAGAAATATTCTAGAGGTCTTCTATTATATAAATGTGCAGTTGTGTGTGTGTACGTCACAAATTATAGGACATTCTTTACACTGTTTTGGATCTGTATTTGCGTGTTATTTATAATATGGTTTAGAAAACACTTCTATTAGCACTTATTGATCTGTCACATTCTTTTTTTTTAATGTCTATACAGTATTCCCCTTACTGCAATTTAATTACTCAGTCTGATTTGAAGGACATTTAATTTGTTTTAAAGGCATCTGGTTGATGTTCTTAAATTAAATTTCACCACTGAACAGGAAAATCAGCTTTCAACACAAAGTTACTGATGAAGGCTTTTCTTTTAAACTTGCCGTTTTATTTCGATTGTAATATGTGTTAATAATTTGTTTTTATCTAAATATTTTCAGTAAGAGCAATAATCTCAATATCCCGATATTATTTTAAACCGTATTTTGATGATGCAATGAAGAATCACAGGAAATTCAAGTAAAAAACACTTCTAAAGAGCTTATTTGGCCTGGCTGAATGTACAGTGTCTGCCAAACAACCTAGCACAGATTTCTACCTAGTCAGGCTCTGATTTGGAAGAGGAGCTCCAGCATTAAAGAATACTGCCTGTAGGGCTGATGCTGTGGCCTTATGGGCTGATTCTCTGTCTTGCAGCACCGGCATCTCATATGAGCGTCAGTTCTAGTCCCAGCTGGCTCCACTTTCGATCCAGTTCCATGCTAATGGCCAGGGACAGCTGCGGAGGAAGAACTTGGATAGAATGATTGAGTGGACCTGGAGTCAGAACTTGAGTTAGAGCCCCAGTTTTGTGCACTAACTGGCTGTGTGGTCCTGGGTAAGTCTTGCCCTCTGAGGGTCAATTATTCCTCGTGCGTTAACTAGGGGCAAAAATATTGAATAAAGACTGAGTGTCTTAATAGCATCACATAACTTGCTTCACCGGTAGGGTTTAGAATATTTTGTTAATTTGAAAGAGAGAACACTTATTTGTTGGTCACTCTGCAAAAGGCTGAAACAGCTGGGATTAGACCAGGCTCAATTCAGAAGCTGGAAACTCAGTCACAGTCTCCTATGTGAGTGGCAAGAGTCCAATTACTTGAGTCATAACCATTGCCCCTCACTCATTATCTGTCTTAGCAGGAAGTTGGAAATTAGGACTTGGAGCCAGGTATTAAACTCAAGTGCTCTGATATGGGACATTGGGGGTTCCTTCTGGCATTTCGGTTGTACATCTTGACTGCTAAACATACATCCCAACGAGCATTAGTTATAAGTGTTACCATAAAGGACAGGGAGGTAAAACCAGAGTAACTAGAATTGATTCCAGGTATAATAAATACACATTTGAGAACAGACTGTAATTTGAAAGCTGAAATATGGGTTGGGAAAGAAATGTTCTCTTCCTGTTTAGATATTTATTAATCTGCAACTTAATAAAGGGCAGTGTGACCCTTTTGGAAAAAATTCCTTATTTTATGATTACAGGTTAAATGTCTACCCTTGCCACTAACTGTTGGAAAGTCTTTTGCTATTCTTTTAAATAAATACCTTGTTTTTTTTTCTTTATGGTTTTCATATTACAACTTATTGACCAAAGATGTAACTACAAAAACTGTCAAGGAGTGTGACAGAGAAACTTTTTTTTTTTAGGTTTATTTATTTATTTGAAAATCAAAGTGACAGAGAGAGGGGGAGAGAGCGATTGAGTGAAAGAGATAGAGAAATCTCCCATCTGTTATTTCACTCCTCAGATGGGTATAATGGCCACAGTCAGGCCAAAGTAAGCAGCCAGGAGCGGCAATCGGGTCTCCCATGTGGGTGCAGAGGACCAAGCAATTGGACCATCTTTTGCTGCTTTTCCCAGGGATCAGAAGTGAAGCAGCCAGGACTGGAACTAGTGCCCATATGGGATGCCAGCTTCTTATGCAATGGCTTTACCCTCTATACCACAACAATGACCCCAAGACACTTCTTTTTTCTGAACTAAATAAAATTTATTTTGTGTGTGTGTGCTTAAGAAATAATATAAATAGGTAATGAAATAAACATTTTTTTAAAGTATTCCATCCTGGGATCTCCATTCTAGAGTTAACAGTTTGTTCAGGTTGCTTCAACACTTCTGAGGGTTATGAAGTCTCCATCTTAAAACCATGTTTCTCCAGCTCAGCTTGCAGCTGACTGGAGAAGTCATCCTTCACACTGTCATCGTCCCAGTTATCCTCCCACACATGTGCATTTTCATCCTCATCCAAACCAGTCCAGTCTTCGGCGGGGAACTCTTTGAACTTGTTGTCCTCCTTGCAGAGACCCAGTCTACCGGCTGCTATTTCTTGGACATGGCTACCCGCCTCGGCCAAGCCCTCACAGGTGAACAGGAAGCGTGCAGGCCTCGCTCCTCCGCAGCCCGCTCCGCCGCTGGGAGGCCGGTGCTACCACAGAGACGTGGAGGCAGAGCTCGAAACTTGGCTTTTGAAGTAGAGAATGCTCCCTGTTTGAATATGCCAGAACACAGAAATACAACAGATTTTTTTTTCAAGAATTGGGCCACCTTTCATTTCATTGGGAGGAGATCTAAATACTTGGAAGAAAAAACTAATCAGCACCTGTGAAACAAGGAAAGGGAGAGGGAGAAGAAAAAACTATGGGGTAAAGTGATGCAAGATTTTTGGGCATGATTTGGATATATACAACACATCCCCACCCCCTTCCTGAATGTTAAATTCTAAGGCCATTAGAGGAGGCAGAGAAAGGCAGGGATCCCATGGTGGGGAATGGGGGACCAGATTGGAGTGTCAGTGAGTAAGACAATTCTTTAAGTTTTGAAGGTTCCTCCTACGCACTGATTTAAAATATTTTTTGCATCAAAGTAAACTTATCTTCTTTTTTTTTTTAAAAAAAGATGTATTTTTATTGCAAAGTCAGATACACAGAGAAGACCTTCTGTCCATTGAATCACTCCCCAAGCGGCTGCAACAGCCGGAGCTGTGCCGATCCAAAGCCAGGAGCCCAGAGCCTCTTTTGGGTCTCCCACTTGTGTAAAGGGTCCCAAGGCTTTGGGCCCTCCTTGACTGCTTTCCCAGGCCACAAGCAAGGAGCTGAATGGCAAGTGAGGCTTCTAGGATTAGAACCGGTGCCCATATAGAATCCCAGTGCATGCAAAACAAGGACTTTAGCCACTAGGCCATCACACTGGGCCCAGTACACTTATCTTCTAACAACATTTTTCAGCTACTTTATAAAGTACTTCATACATAAACTTGAATATTATTCAGCCTTTGAAAGTAAGGATTCTATTATGTGCTACAGTATGGATTAGACTTAAGGATATTATATTAAATGAAATAAACCGGTCAGAAAAAGACCAATACTGTATGTTTTCACCTATATGGAGTATTTGAAATAATTAAGTTCATAGAATGGGGTCCGGCGCAATAGCCTAGTGGCTAAAGTCCTTGTCTTGAATCTGCCGGGATACTATATGGGTAATGGTTTGTGTCCTTGCTCCTCCTCTTCCGTTCCAGCTCCCTGCTTGTGGCCTGGGAAAGCAGTAGAAGATGGTCTAAAGCCTTGGGATCCTGTACATGTGTGGGAGACCCAGAAGAAGCTCCTGGCTTCTGGCTTCAGATTGGCTCATCTCTGGCCATTGTAGCCACTTGGGGAATGAATCAGCAGACAGAAGATCTTGCCTTGAACATGCTGGGATCCCATTTGGGTACCAGTTCTAATCCTGGCAGCCCCGCTTCCCATCCAGCTCCCTGTTTGTGGCCTGTGAAAGCAGCTGAGGACGGCCCAAGGCCTTGGGACCCTGCACTCAAGTGGGAGACCCGGAAGAGGCTCCGGGCTTCTGGCTTCAGAGCGGCGCAGCACTGGCCATTGCGCTCACTTGGGGAGTGAATCATCAGATGGAAGATCTTCCTCTCTGTCTCTCCTCCTCTCTGTATATCTGACTTTGCAATACAAATGAGTAAGTATCTTTTTTAAAAAAATCCCAGTCAGAAACATCTATGAAACCCTTACAAAAATTACTGATAATTTTTTTAACAAGGTGCAAATGCTACAATTCTGTGTATATATTCATGAATGAATGTGTTTTAAAAGATTTGTGGTGCTGGCGTGGCAGTGTTGTAACCTAAGCCTCCACCTGTGCCACCAGCATCTTATATGGGAATCAGTTCTAGTCCTGGCTGTTCCAATTCTGATTCAGCTCTCTGTGGCCTGGGAAAGTAGTGGAGGATGGCTGAAGTCCTTGGGCCCCTAGGACCACAGGGGACACCCAGAAGAAACTCCTGTTCCCAGTTTTGAATTGGCTTAGCTCTGGCTATTGTGATCATTTTTTTATATTAGATTTTTTTTATTACATTTCATCTTATAACATTGTTTCATAGGCTCTGATGTTCCCCCATCCCCTCCCCGTGCTCTCCCCCCATGGTGGATTCCTCAACCTTATTGCAGTATTACACTTCAAATCCGGTGTTATTTCTTTCATTGCAAGCATGTATCATGTAGAGTCCAGCATCTTATTGTCCAGCTCAATTCAACAGTTTCTTGAGGAGACCAACTCTGGTCTAAAGGCATAGCTGGCAGAATATCGTTCCAACCAATTAAATGCCATAACAACATCAGCAACAGTTTCCAACATTATGGGGTTAATTGACATTGTATTGAGTGACTGATATGTTAGAAAATGCAAGTTCTTTACCACATCCTGTGACTACTTCATTAACATTTCAATTTTAGTTTGTATACAACTGGCTTCTGTCTACCTTAAAATGGCTATAGGATACTATTCAGCTGTCTCGTGTCTATTTTCATTTTAGTGTTTAGCAGTTTATTGTGTTGAAGCATAATTTTTACTTAACTTGGCAGATTTTAGGATAGTCTAAACTGGCTTATAGCTTTAACAAGGCATATGTCACCAGTTGAGGCACAGAACACTGTTGGGAGGGGTGTGCAGAGAAATCCTCCGTACCCTTGTTAGGAATAATTTATTTTCATGTCCTACCTAATAAGGTATGTGTGAGTCCCCACTGATCGTTTCCTGTCTAGTTCTAAGCTTTCCTTTAGGTTCTCTATTTTAATTTTTTTGTTGTTTGTTTTGTTTTTTTTTGGGGGGGGGGACTCCGGGGCTACCGTGATGGTCATTGCAAGAGAGGGTGGGGATCCAGAGTTGGAACTAAGTAAGGACCAGAGAAAGCTCCTCTCCCTAGTCCCGAATGGAGTTTATTGTTCTTCTGTTTCTGTAGACCGCTCAGGGCTCCTGGCTGTTGTTCCAGTGACATTGGGCCCTGCAAGGAGGGATTTGGACTTCTTCTATCCCATGTGGGAGATTCAAATGGGAGTGGATGACCTCGGAGTACTCGGCCTCCGAAGGCACTCCAATTCCCTGTGGTCTCCCTGGCAGTTGGGATGTAGTCTGGTCTGCCCCCAACCTATGCCAAATGTATGCTGGTGGGTATCTTTCTCTGGGTTGGTCTGGGCTGCTCCCTATTGTGGTTCTTGCACTCACCTGCAGGGACTGTGTCCCGGCAGAGGAGTTTCCCAAGCTCCTCCATCAGAACCTCTCCCTGTGCCAGATCTTGCATTTACTGGCGGGTCCATGGGCCAGCCCTCCTTGCTGGCCTTTGATCCATTCCGATTCTTACTGTTGGATGTTTCAGCCCAGCCAAGGCTCGTCCATACCCAGACACTGCTCGCACATGGCTCAGTAGGGGCAGACACCTAGCCTAGTCCGTCCTACATCTACCAAGGTTCTCCAGAGAACCAGATGGTGCTGGTGTCTAGCCCGGTTTGGTGTACCCAGCCCCAGTTCATACTTGTGTCAAGGGAGATTGCAGCCATATCCAGACCAGAATGCAGCCCCCCACTCCAGCCCCTGCACTGTCCCGTGGGAATTCCAACCCAGCAAGGGTGTACTCTCACAGCTCACCAACCAAGCCTATTCCCAGCCCTAGATTACGTGCATGCCAGTGGTTGCTCTGACCCAGTTGACTTAGCCCCCCACCTGTCTCAGCTTTTGCTTTCGATGCTGTGGCCTAGTATCTCTGGCTCATGCAGACCAGTCGGTGTAAGAGCCTAGTTCGGCATGACCTGTGCTCCATCCTGATTTCTGTTCTTCCTTGTGAGTTGAGGTTTGCTTGGCCCTGCCCGGTCTGCCTCCTTCTAGTTGCAGCTTGGCCCACCCACATCCTGTTTTAGGATGTACCTTCGGGTGCTGCTGCCTTGACCTGCCCAGAGTGTTGTCAGTTCCTTTACCTGTAAGTGACGGCAGGTTCCATGGTCACACCTAGCTTCAGCCCATCACCACCCCAACTCGTGAGCCAACCAGCGGGACTTGTATTTCCACAGGGTTTGGCCCACACTTCCCCCAGAGAATCTACCCCCCAAATCTGGTTCTCTTGAGTGCTGGTTAGTGTCTGAAACTGCCAAATGTGACCCGTCCACTGTTCCACCACTCAGCCAGGTACTGGTACCTAGCCCTGCCAGATAGGCCCCCAGCCATAGCTTTCATGTGGACTGGTGTGTGGCAGTCAGTGATGCTCTACGCTAACAGCCCATCTTAAAATTCCCATTTGGGCTGGTGAGTCAGTATGGCCCAAATAGATCTTTTGGACTCTCCCCTCCAAACCACCAGGTCTCAGTTCCCATGCTTGCCAGAAAGTTCTGTGACCTCATTGCTAGGAATCACCCAGAATTCATCCCTCACCTTCACTCACACTGGCCTCATCCATAGATGTCCCTAGGCAGCAATTAACATATCCTAAAAACCCCAAAGCTCGCCACTGGGCGGCTAGCAGGCAGAGCCTGGCGCCTAAGGGCACACTGGCCTCCCAACAGCCAGGACTCAGTCACTGCCTGTCGGCAGTGACTTTGGCCTGAGTCCCCAGCATTGGGTCTGGCCTGGCTGGGGCACCCCCTACAGCCGCCATATTGCAGTGAGCTGCTTTTGCCCTAACCCTACGGCCGAATACTTCCCTATTCCCGCCCTTTTAAACACTACTCAGTGCTGCCTGTGAAAGAAGTTACCTTTTTGTTTTATTAGTGACAAATATACACATGTGCTTGCATACACATTCTTGTTCATTAAGTGTATGTTTTAAAAAGCCACAGTAAGGCAGGAAGGGGAAGGAATCTCACCTTCAACCATGCCCAGCTGGAGGCCAGCACTGTAAGCCTTTAGGTGCATGCCCATCTAGTCTTCAGTATATAAAGCATTTTGTCTAGTTGAAATTGTATCGTGCATGCAAATTCATTTTCTGCTTTTCTTCCTCTCCATATAATGTCATTTTCCTGTCAAGACATCTCTTTTTGTGTCCTCTTAAAAATAGTCATGGCATTTTCAGAGCTGGCAATGAGGGCCCCGGATTCATTGTAGAGATGAGACAAAGTAATAAAATCCTGGGAAAGATAAGCGTGGAAAAAAAGATGGGAAGAGGAAAGTGTGGGTTTGTGATTACTAAGAAGTGTTTTTCCACTGACTTCTTCATGAATGCGAAAGTCTGGCTTCTGCTTTTTCCTTCTCTCTGTATTTTTATTACATTTCTCTGTATTCATATTTGGACAATTTTGTTGGGGTCAGCGTGCCTAAGTGACTGTGGTCTGGGGAACATCAGGACATTCTGGGAATTTTTCTCGGAATCTAATTTCAGGAAAGTCAAAAGTAGATTATTGCCACTTAAAGCTACTGAAGAGAACATAATGATGGTGATTTTGAAAATATTAGAATGTTAGGCTCAGACTGTAAAGACTATATAGTCCAGATGACCAACATTTTACAGATGGGAAAACTGAGTCCAAGGAAGATAAATGAGTCACTCTAGGTCACGTAGCTACTGAAGACAGAGTCTGGACTCAAATCCTGATGTCCTGATTTCCAGATAATTGCTTTCAAAAACTTCTGAAACTTTTTTTTTTGAAGATTTATTTTAATTACAAAGTCAGATATACTGAGAGGAGGGGAGATAGAGAGGAAATGGAGCTGCCGGGATTAGAACCAGCAGCCATATGGGATCAAGGCGAGGACCTTAGCCACTAGGCCACACTGCCAAGCCCTGAAACTCTTTAGAATGAATTAATTAATCCTTGTAAGAGCTTGACAAAGTAGGTTAGTGTTATTTATTCTGACTTTTGAACCATTTACTGAAAAAAATTAGATGATTATATGCCAAAATTGATTCTACTATAATTAAACATATTTTTAATCACTCCCAAAAGAACAGACAATTAAGTAGGTTTATCATCTTAGGAATTAGCTTCCAGTTTCTTGTACAACTAGTTTAAATATCACCTTTTTCACCTGGCATTTAAAATTCCCTTTATATTAAGAACATGGCCTGTACTTTTGTTAGCACAATTAAGCAAATATGTAGTTATTAGATTAGCTGAGTCTTAGTGTTCCTGCAGTCCTCTCAGTGAATGAATGAACGGGGGGAGGGGAACATCTGCCCTCGGGATTTATATGAATTATTAGAGTGCATCCAGTCACCCATTGGCTCTCCTTTCAAGTAAATGTCTGGAGGCAGTGATTTCTTCTCTGCTCTTTGCTATATGGCCTAGTAGGAAATACACTATAGATTACTTCATGTAATTTATTGTGATAATTGTTCTCTAAATTTGGTCAAATAGTTTTTCCAAGAAGACTTTAATTAAGGTTTACCTAGAAGACACTTTAATCATTAAAACAATTGAGTTAGTATTTTTAGGTCAAGATTAGAATTGAAGTGGTATGTATGACAGACTCAAGGAGAAGGTAAGTTTGGCATTCAGGGATTCTGGTCTTTCTCAGATTTTACTTCCTCTTGGTATTTACTGCTCTCATGCCATCTGCTTTGGCACACCTCCAGAGATTATCTTTTCCAAAGAACACTTCTAGTACTAAAATGATTTTTTATCATGCTCACAGTATGCCTCTCCACTCAATGTCCTTGTCTCAGCAAGCAGGAGCCGTGTAAGACAAAGCTGAAAGGATCTATGGAAAACATTTCATCAGATTTTATGAATGGGGACATTGAACCCTAGAGGGACATGGCCATTGGTCTAACATTAATAGCACAACTGAGAAATAATTTAATATGTTTGAGTTTTAGCTTCCTCCCCGTAAATTGAAAATCAAGATATTCATTCAGGTTATTGTGAGGATCAAGTATGGTGGAATAAATGTGAACACTTGGAAAACTGTAACTTGGTATAAGTTCTGGAATTTTTTTCCCATTCAGCTGTGCTGCTTTCCTTATTCCAGATGTTGAGAAATAATAAATGTGCACACATGACTCTCTCAAGTGGTATTGGCATTTTCAAGCAATAGGCCTTGAGGGCACACCTAACCCAAGAAGGAAAAATGAAGACAAAAGCATTCCAGGTGTTCCTTATATCACTCCAGAGGCAGTGGATTTAGCCTTGTTGACCCAAGTTTTTTTTTTTTTTTTTATTACAAAGTCAGATATACAGAGAGGAGGAGAGACAAAGAGGAAGATCTTCCGTCTGATGTTTCACTCCCCAAGTGACCGCTGCGGCCGGTGCTGCGCTGATCCGAATCCGGGAACCAGGAGCTTCTTCCGGGTCTCCCACGCGGGTGCAGTGTCCCAATGCATTGGGCCGTCCTCAACTGCGTTCCCAGGCCACAAGCAGGGAGCTGGATGGGAAGTGGTGCTGCCAGGATTAGAACCAGCACCCATGTGGGATCCCGGGGCGTCCAAGGCGAGGACTTAAGCCACTAGGCCATGGCGCCGGACCCAAGATTTATTTATTTTTATTACAAAGTCAGATATACAGAAAGGAGAGACAGAGAGGAAGATCTTCCATCTGATGGTTCACTCCCCAAGTGAGCCGCAATGGCTGGTGCGTGCCAATCCGATGCCAGGAACCAGGAACCTCTTCTAGGTCTCCCACGCGGGTGCAGTGTCCCAATGCATTGGGCCGTCCTCAACTGCTTTCCCAGGCCATAAGCAGGGAGCTGGATGGGAAGTGGAGCTGCCGGGATTAGAACTGGCGCCCATATGGGATCCCGGGGCGCTCAAGGCGAGGACTTTAGCCGCCAGGCCACGCCGCTGGGCCCGACCCATATGTTTTAACAGTAAAAACAAAACATACTTTCAGAGCCCAGGAAACAAGGAAGTTTATAAGGAACATGAAAAACTGCTTACACAGTAGTTCAATCATCTAGGATGGAGTTTGACTATATTAAAAATCCCTTTTAATACTGAGGTTCTATAATCGTGTGTTTCCAAGTCATTCCTCTTCGCATGAACTCCTGATGGTGAGATTTTGCTTCAGACCTTGAAACACTAGTGCTTATAGCATGCCACAAGCTGTTTCTCAGATCTTAAACATGAAAAGGGGAAAGAACCTAACACATAAGCACATTCTCATGTATGTGCATATACTCACACATATGCAGAATGCTTGAACAAGTTGGGATTCTAAGAGTTAACCTATGAAAGAAATAGGATGGTATTCAATGATATTTGGCAAAGGAGAAAAATCCCCAGTCTAACTTGCCCCTAAGCCTTCATTTGTTTGTATGTATCTGGAATCTAAAGAGAGCATTGCTATGAGCTGCCTTGATGTCTGTGTGAAAATATGGACAGAATTGGGGTAATTATATCCTGCTTGGGAGCACCTAATGGAAGGATCAAATCTTACGTGTTGTTATATCCCCAGTGCTTGACATATAGTGGATGCTCATGACATAGTTGTCCACACAAATGAATAAGGTATATACGTATTAGACGACAGTTCTAGGAAAGTGAGAAGGTTATTACAGACTTTGTATAAAAGTGATGAAGGTGGGTCCGGTGTGGTAGCCTAGTGACAAAAGCCTTGCCTTGCATGCTACAGGATCCCCTATGGGCACTGGTTCATGCCCCAGCTGATCAATTTTCATCTCTGCTTGTGGCCTGGGAAAGCAGTAGAGGATGGTCCAAAGTCTTGGGACCCTGCACTAGCTTTGGTTCGGCTCAGCTCTGGCCGTTGCGACCACTTTGGGGAGTGTGAATCAGCGGACAGAAGACGTTTCTCTCTATCTCTCTTTCCCTCTGTGAATCTGACTTTTCAACAAAAATAAATAAATCTTAAAAACAAAAATCGTGAAGGTGTTGGAGACCATGGCTCAAACAGAAAACAACAGAAAATTCCAGGTACATGAAGTATAGGGTGCGATGTGATGGAGGTCAAACAGTGAGAAATGAAGCTGGGCAAATAAGGCCAGATAATCAATTATTTTATACACTATGTCATGGATATTTTGAATTTCATCTCGAAAACAGTATGAGGAGGTGAGGAAAGGGAGTAGAAAAGGATTGGAGGGGCTAACGCAGTGCCATAGCAAGCTAGTCAATCCTCTGCTTTCCATGCTGGCATCCACATGGATGCTGATTCAAGTCCCACTTCAAACCTGACTCCCTGCTTATGGCCTCAGAAAACAGCAGAGGATGGCCCAAGGCCTTGGGCTCTTGCATCCATGTGGGAGACCCCAAAGAAGCTTCTGGCTCTTGGACTCAGATTAGCCTAGCTCAGGCCATTGCGGCCATTTCGGCAATGAGCTAGCAGATGTAGGATCTCCCTCTCTGTCTCTCCGCTCTGTAAATCTTTCAAATGAAAATAAATCTTAAAAAATAGAAAAAAATTTTGGGAAAAAGAGTTGACTTTTTATTTTTATTGTTTCATTTTGTTTGAAAGGCAGAGACAGAGAGGAATTTTCTGTCCACTGGTTCGCTCCCCAAAACAACAATGGGAGCTGGGCCAGGCTGAAACCAGGAGCCAGGAATTCCATCTGCCTTTCATACTTGGTGGGTTAGGGATCCAAGTATTGGAGTCATCGCATGCTGTCTGCCAGGGTACACATTAACAGGAAACTACAAGCCGAGATTTGGACTAGACAATTGGCTATGGATACAGGTGTCCCAAGTTGTGACATAGCCACTACACCACATGCCCACAGCTAGGCTGCAGTTTTCAGTTGGAATATTGTGTCAAGATTGTACTTATGCTCAGAGCTTAACTCTGGCTCTTGGTATGAAGTGATTGACGTATTGGGTGGTCAGCCATGATGGTGAAAGTCTAGAGGCAGGGAAACTCTCTGGCAGTTGTGGTGTAAAATGGGATAAGGGTCTGAGCAAGGGCAGTGGTAGTGAGCAGAGATGGTAATATAGAACAGAAGGAGCAAGCAAAGAATGAATTTAGCAGCCCATCTTTTATTAAAAAAAAAAGTTAAGTCTTTTAGATAATCAAGTAGAAAACAGGACTCTGCAATGAAGGCCACTGAGAAGCAGTCAGGGAATGAGTTGGCAGTAAATCTAACAGTCAGTCTTGTATGGAGAGAGAGAAAGAGAGAGAGAGAAGACAAGACAAGCCTTAGGGAGCTCAGGCTGAAAAGTCAAATGTGTGCACAAGCAATGTGACAATTCTGATCTGTTCTGTACAGAAGGGTCCTGTGGCTTGGGGGGCCTATGAAGGAAGAATAGACTAAATTCCTGCCCTCCACTTTCAAAATATGTAAAGGAAGTGACTCAAATTCAGAGAAGAGCCTGCTGAACCAGGCCTTGGGTGAAACAGAGCCTCAAGGAACAGTGAGCAGGAAGAATTCTCCTCAAAGGACTGTATCCCCATGGGGATGAGTGACAAGGCTGGCTCTGTGTGACTTCAAGCCAGGAAGGGTGGCCTGCAGAGCCAGTGAGTCCCTATGGGCTGAGGGCTGCCCAGCTTACCAGGGCTGGGACCCCCGTTTTTGAAAGAGAGAGGGAGAGGGAAAGAGAGAGAGAGAGAGAGAGAGAGATGCCAGGGATCATCAGTCGGTGACCTTGGAGGTTTGGAGGTTTTGGAGGTTTTGGCTGAGTCTATGATATGGACCTGCCGGTTGCATTGGTGCCCAGTTCTCATCTGCCTCAAGGAAGAAGGGAGCAACAGTACCTCCCTCCTGAACTGTTTATTCAAAAGAAATGGGTCTTGAGGGGCCCGGTAGATCAAATAAGTTACAGCCACGAAATCCCTGCTATTTCGTGGGGGCCAAGGGTGGAGAGGCTGAGTCAAGCGTTTGAATCATTGGTTAGTAGCCACTGTTGAAGATCAACTTTGGCTCCTGCTTTGCCGCACAGAAGGGGCGGGGTTACTTGAATGATTCCTCAGGAGAAGGCGATTGGCCCTGGGGAAATCAAAGGGGGCGGGACTAGTCCATTGTTGCCATTGGTCCTGCGGGCAAGTTGAGGGATGGCAGCGAGGGGGCGGAGTCCGCGAGGGCTGGCAATTGGTTAGGCGAGAGCCCACCAAGAGGAGCCAGCGGACTGGCAGGCAGGCGAGCCCGCAGCTGGGAGCCAAGAAGGCAACCGCTGAACGCTCGCCAGGGCCGCAGCGGGGGCGAGGGGGGTGCCCCGGGCGTTGGCACTCGGGTGCGCGCCTGCGTCTCTGACTGGGATGCGGTGAGGACGCTGGTGTGCCTGACGCTAGTCATTCAACAGCTGGCCTCTGGGGCAACAGTCGCAGGGAGAGCCTGGGAGTGTTGATGGTTGCGACTGCGGCGACTGGAGGAAGGCGGCGGCGGTGGCAGCGGTGGCTGCAGTGCCGCTACCCCAGCGGAACCCGGAGTGCAGGCGCTACGGTTCCCGAGGCTCTCGGTAAATGCCCTCCGCTCTGCTCTCAGCATAAGGCGGCCACATCCCGCTGCGTCTTGGTCGGCTGGCTGGCCTGGCCTACCTGGAGCTCTGGATGCCTGGCAGACAGGGCCAGGCGGGACCCTTGGTGGGGTTTGTGGGGCGGGCTGCACGGGAGGTTGGGATTGACCCACCTGCCCCAGGAGTGGCAGGTGTTCCATAGATGCACCTAGACTCTTGTCCTGGTGGTTTCCCTTCCACCATAAACCCTGCTGCGCCTCCCTCTCGGGCCCTGGCACGGCACTAGGGGGAGCTGTGATACCCACTCGAGAGCTCACTCAGTCCACCGCTGCTGCCGAGGTCACTCGAGGCGTTCCCCCTGGGGTACCTTGGTAGTAATATTCCGGTAACGGGAACCGAAGGTGCCCTCTCCTGCTCCACTGATACGCCGTGGGCCCTGCTGCGCAGCTTTTCCCAGCTTCCCTGCCTTTCCTGTTTCCTCCGCTCTCAGCCAATTAATCATTAGCAGGAATCCTGCATCCCAGGACCTGGGCCTCGGCTTCAGGGGTCTTCTCGGGAGATTGAGTCATGCCTTAAGGTTTCCAGCGCGGATGGATTGAGACAATTTCCAATCTGAACAGGGCTTTCAGGGTGTTGGGTGTAAGGTCATGAGCTGGGGGTTGGTGGGGAGAGGCAAGTTGGGGAAGGCCATGCAAGCCTTTGGTGATATGATGGGCGTTGTGGTGCTGGATGTTGAGACTTGTGCTTACTTTCCATTGGATTTGCTGCTTTTTGTGATTTTATGTGAAAGCCTGTCATTACAGGAGACCTTTTGAATGCTGCTAATTCCGACTGGTAACATATATTGATTGGAGCGCTGGGTTCCAGCATGGGGAACTCGTTACTTTTTGGGGGGGGGGGCGGCGGAGGGATTTTCACTTTCTTAGTGTGTTTTCTAGTTTGAGAACAGAGCCTCAAAGCTCGAGCTCACTTTGACCCATGTCCTCCTGCCTGCCTCCGCTCTAACGTGGGAACCGCATGCTCCTGAGCAGAAGCTTGTAAAGCACCATTGACAGGGCCCGGTTTTCTTGCTGAGAAACCCCCCCTGGGGGATCACAGACTTGAGACCTCTCAGATTCTCATTGGCTGGTTGGTTACCTTTCAGAACATGTAGCATGTTTTTCTATGCCCTGTTCTTTCTTCTTCCCCTGGTGAGGGGAGGCAGGGTGTAGAGGAAGGAGAGGTCTCTTGAGATCATGAAATAACTTGAAGCATGCAATTATTTCCAGCAAGATATTTTCCTATGAATTCTTATTAGGCAGCAAGAAAGGTGAGAATGGGAAAGGCCACACGTTGGTGCCCAAGTGATCCTGGCTATCAGTCGTGTCCAAGGATGGATGGAATGGACTTGAGGTGGCCAAATGTTGGGGTCAGTAGCACAAGGCATGCAGAGGCCATCTTGGTTTTGGTGGTAGATCACAGGCTTTCTGTTTTGACCCCAGTCAGAGGTTATTCTTGCAGTATGTAGCCTATTTGTTCAGGTTCCTGGGCATCATTAATGAGAAGACAGTGGCCTTGGACTGACTTCATGTGTCGTGTCCAGCATGAGAAGAAAACGTAAGGCACAGAGGTTAGGAAGGGAGCTTGTTAGATACAACATTGTTTGAGTGTGTATGTGTGTGAGAGAGAGACTGAGAAGCATTGAGGCAGTTCCTTACCACTGAGAAGAACCACGTGTTCATCTCCCCATATGTATTTGTGCCTACACGAGAGAAAAGGGCGTTTAATGAGTTGTTTTAGAGCCAGGATGCTGTTGCGCATGTGTCTGGTGTCCACTTGGGCCTATGGGGCCTGTGTTCCTATGTTACAACCAGTATATTCCCGACACCATAAGAAACTTTTAAAGCCAAGCCATGGCTGAGGCAGGTTAGTACTTGGAAAACAAGGCAAACATATGCAGCAGGGAATTCATTGATGCTTTGCTCTGAAAAGACAGCATAAGGCCCGAAGCACTTATAGAAGAGGAAGGTCAGTGAACGTTGACTAGCCATAATAATATAATCATAATATTATTATAATATTATTATCATAATAATATTAAGAGCCTCCATTAACTGATCACTTACTGGCGATTAAGGGCTTTACTTGTATCATTTCAATTAATCCTTCAAAAATCCCTGTAAGGTAGGCACTATTACAGATTGAGTGTCCCTAATACAAAAATCCAAACTCTGAAATGCTCCAAAATTGGAAGCTTTTTGAGTACTGACAAGGCTGCAAGTGGGAAATTCCACAGGAGTTTTCCTTAAGGGACAGGCTGTAGTCAGAAGACAGGTGCACTCAAATATTGTGTAACATCACCTTCAGATTTATGTGTATTATGAGGTATATATGAAATGTAAATGAATTTCATGTTTGGACATGGCTCCCATCTCCAAGATATCTCATTATGTATATGCAAATATCCCAGAAAAAGAACATCTGAAATCCAAAGCCTTTTTTTCATGCTAAGCATTTCAGATAAGGGTTATTCAACCTATATCATCCACTGAAGCTCAGAGACAAGCCGTAGGACATCATTCATATGATTGAAACCAACTCTGGGGCTATCATCACAGAGAAGATTTTATAACACTCAAGGTGTAAGTGCGGCTTTGAAGAACGGGCAGAATTTAAATGAGGAAGGAAGGTGTTTGGCAGAGGGGATCCACATCTTGGAAAGGACTCCAAAAGCCTAGCCCAACTAGAATGGAGCATGCAACACAGATATATTGATGAAACACAGGGCTGATGAGGTAGGGAAGAATCATGTTTTAGAGAACCTTGGAAGGAGCTTATAATTTGATGGAGTAAAAATAAGGCATGCTGAACAGATCTATGGGCAAAGAAAAATGTGGCAAAAACAGTACGAATCACCTCGTGTGACTCACTCATCCTTTATTGAGAACCTTGCCCATTTGTCAGCACATTTAACTCTTGATTCAAGTTTCCTGAGCCTTGGAAAATACCAGATGCATGGAACTGAATAGATTCCTGGGCTCAATGTGCAGAAAGAGCAAGCCAGGGGCTTTGGGTTGCGTTCCTCCCTAGATGGGCATGCTTCAGCCTTTATACTTTAAAAAAAATTGAGTTAAAAGTCAACATAGATGAAGCAATAAAACTTCGTACAAATCAGGATTTCCAGCTTATCTGGAAATGCCAGGAAGGATGATCCATATTGCCTGCAGAAGACCAAGCTGTACAGAACCAACTGCATCAAACAGAAACCAAGTATTCTGCTTTTTTGTTCTCCCACTCAGTCCTTAGCCCCCATTCTTGGGACCTAACTAGTCCTGTAGTGCCTTGGGTCCCTGTTCAGGAGGAACAAAACTGGACCCGTTGCAAGGCTCAATGGTTAAATCCTCACTTTGTAAGCACCAGGATCCCATATGGGTACTGCTTCATGTCCTGGCTGCTCCACTCCCATCCAGCTTCCTGTTATGGCCTGGAAAAGCATTAGAGGATGCCACAAAGTCTTGGAAGTCTGAATCCATGTGGGAGACCCAGAAGAAGCTCCTGGCTCCTGGCTCCAGGTCAGCTCAGCTCTGGCCATTGTGACCATTTGGTGAGTGAACCAGCAAGTGGAAGATCTTTCTCTCTGTCTTTCCTTCTCTCTGTAAATCTGATCTGCCTTTCCAATAAAAATAAGTAAATCGAGAGAAAGAGAGAGAGAGAGAGAGAGAAAACAACCCCCCCCCCCGGGGGCCAGGCAGACTCTTCTTAATTTGGGATTAGCTTCTTATCTTATTGTGTGATTAGAGATTGTCAGACATGCAGAACTGTGAAATAATCTTAACATGTTAGAGTGGGAAGAGGGGCTTTTGACGTCATTGCAGAAGGGCTAGCTGCCAGGTACCAAGCTTTATCCACAGTTCCTATCTTTCTTCTGTCCTGGGGCAGAAAGCCAGTGGTGATAGGGCCTCAAAGAGAGATTCTGACGGGTCTTGGGTCTTACTGTTCTTCTTTATCCTTTCCTGGACTCCAAATTTCCGTCTGACAAGTACTGGATGTGTAGTATCTGGGTCATACTGACAAAAAGATTAGAGCAAGAAAGTCAGACAAGTACCTTCAAAGGTAATATGGTAAAAATATTTATCTGGAGTGTCCTGAAGGTACGCCAGATGTTGTGGACAGGTGTACACTACTTCTGGGTTGACATTTAGGGTGGGGGGATTTCTTCGTTTTGAAGTCTGCCTGGGAACTGCAGGACATTTGGCACCACTGGCCCCCCTACTACTTTTTAAAAAAGATTTATTTATTTTTATTGGAAAGGCAGATATACAGAGAGGAGGAGAGACAGAAAGGAAGATCTTCCGTCCCACAGTTCACTCCCCAAGCGGCTGCAACGACCAGGGCTGAGCCAATTAGAAGCCAGGAGCTTCTTCTGGGTCTCCCACACGGGCTTAGGGTCCCGAAGTTTTGGGCTGTCCTCAACTGCTTTCCCAGGCCACAAGCAGGGAGGTGGATGGGAAGCAGGTTGGCCAGGATTAGAACTGGAGCCCATATGGGATCCCTGCGCGTTCAAGGCGAGGACTTTAACCACTACGCTATCACGCCCCCCCTTACCAAATGGCTGTGGTGTTTCTCCCCATGCCAACTGTTGTGACAACTACAACTGTTCCCTGTTACTGTTGATGGGAGCAGTGCTGACACATTTAGTTTCAGGGATTCAAGCACTGATTTCTTATGAAAGAATGGTGAGTCCATTTATTGCTTATTTAATCCAAAGTGCCTTAGGCCTCTCAGGCATCTGCCATTTTCTTCTTGTGAATCCAGTTAACTGTCTTAATTTCTTGCTGTTTCTAGGCATTGTTCTTTGAACGTGACTCATCATTGTAACTCCCAAGTGTCTTAACCAGAGTATCTGTTTGGTAGGTACACTTGAATGAATCTGTGTGTTCACTGACTAATGTTAGTACTTTTAGGAGACTATAAGAAAAAGCAATGGATATTAGTATTTCAAACATGAAAATAACATCTTTTCAATGGAGTTCTTGAGCAAAGTGTTCTGTACACCAGGCACTGTGTTCGCCTCTGAAGGAATAATGCTATACCAGGCAGATGCATTTCTTGCCTCGGGGGACTTGTAATGGGGAGGAAGGACCACCAGATAAAAAAGCAAGTTAACAAAAACACATGACAGCTGGATAGCTTGAATGTTACAGTACAATGAAATGAGGTGATAGATTACATGGAACAGTGGTGAGAGCAGTGCTTCTAAGACTATTCAGGGTAGACACCTTGTGCCAAGTCAAATGTGAAGACTGAGGAGCTAGTCATGAGAACATCTTGGGGGAGAGCACTTCACAAACAGGAAGCCTAAGTGCAAAGGCCAGAGAGACTGAACCTGAGGTGTTAGAGGGATAGTAAAAAGGCCACTGAGACTGTGATGGAAAGAACCAGAACAGTAGAGGATACGGGACTGAAATGGGTTGAAAGAGGAGCACAGAGGCCGTATTTTGAGGGTAATAGTTTCACTCTGTTTCAAAGTATGATGGAAAGCCCTTGAATGGTTTTGCAAAGAGGAGTAGCATGATCTAAGATGTTTTAAAAAATGAAACACCTTGGCTGCTGTGTATAGCCTCTTGGGGGAAGGATGAGAGAATTGCGAGCAGTTGGACTGTCACGAGAATCCAGGTGAGAGATTGTATTGGCTTTGACTAGGGATTTAGGGAGGAATACAGTAGAGGAAGAAATAAATTTGGAGTGTGTTGTAAGGATGGAGTCCAGGGCCTGGTGTGATAGCTCAGTTGGCTAAATCCTTACTTTGCAAATTCCGGGATCCTGTATAGGCACTGTTTTGTGTCCTGGCTGCTCCAGTTTCCATCCAACTCTCCACTTAGGGTCTTAGAAAGTAGTGGAGGATGGTACAAAGCCTTGGGACCCTGCACCCATGTAGGAGACCTGGAAGAAGCTAATGGTTCTTGGCTTCGGGTTGGCTCAGCTCTGATCATTGTAGCCATTTAGGGAGTGAACCAGTGGATGGAAGATCTTTCTGTCTCTCCATAAATCTGATTTGCCTTTCCAATAAGAATAAACAAATATTTTTAAAAGGATGGAGTACAAAGGACTTACCAAAGGCTAGAGCTGAAGAGGAAGCGGGGACAGCCTCCCAGGTTGTTAGCCTGAGCACTGACATGACTGGTGGCTCAACCGAGGGAGATGGGAATATCAGGGTAGAGAGAGCAAGGTGGATGTGGAAGACAGGTTTGGGAATGGAAATAAAGAGCTCTGGTGTGTGTTGTAGGTATAGATGCCAGTAAAACATTGAACTACAGGTATCATATAGACAGCTAAATAGCAATGCAAGAGCTGGCCAGACTCTCAGCCTCCAAAGGAAAGTTGACAGTGGTCCAATGTAAGCAGGGCTGCAAGAGAATTAGGCTTGTTCATTCTGCTGGAGGCCTGAAAAATCGACTGAATCTTTCTGGAGAACAATTTGAGAAGATGTAATGACCTATGTAAATGTATCACCCTTTGATATGATAAGTATTTTGAGGAAATGCTTTTTATAAAAGATTTATTTTATTTTATTATTGGAAAGCGAGATATACAGAGAAGGAGAGACAGAGAGGAAGATCTTCCATCCATTGATTTACTCCCCAAGCGGCACAATGGCTGGAGCTGCACCGATCCGAAGCCAGGAGCCCAGAATCTCTTCTGGGTTTCCCACGTGGGTGCAGGGTCCCAAGGCTTTGGGCCATCCTCTACTGCTTTCCCAGGCCGTAAGCAGGAAGCTGGATGAAAACTGGGCCACCGGCATTAGAATCAGCGTCCATATGGGCAAGGTCTTCAGCTCCTAGGCTACTGTGCCAGGCCCAGAAGAAATGATTTTTTTTAAACCAAGATTTGTACAAAGATTTTCATGGCAGTGTCTTTCTCATAGTAGTAATATAGAGGAGGAGTACTATTTTACAGAAGTAGTACTTTTTTAGGAACTATCTTGACCAAATATGTAGTTACTCCCTGTAGCACTTCCATTGAACTTGTCACTATACAAAATTTCTACAGACACTCTTGGTGGGAATAAAAAAAAATGTTTTTGATCACATCACTATCTGGCATTTGTAATAAATCCAGATTGTGAGGGTACGTAAATACAACTGTGTTCATCTCACCTGTTGTTCATGCTAAAAATTTTAAATATACAGTTTTGAACAGCACATTTCATCTATTTATGACCTTGTACTTGTTTTCTCTCTGACAGAATGATCCCTGGTTAAGATGCCACAACCCAGCTGTTCACTATGAAAACTTCACATGAACGTGGCTTCTCCAAGCTTTTCTCCCTTGATTACATTTCAACATAAGGTATTGGGTAACATTCTATTTTGTCAAACTGATATTCAAATAAATCTAGCTTGGGGCTTTAAAGAGGGTGGGAAATACTGCTGCTGGCAGGAACTGCTTAGTAAGAAGCACAGTCCAAGGTGAAGATAGTTTTTCTCCTGTAGGTGGCGACTGATGGGAAGGAATTTTGCTCATAATTTTCAGGTTGTTATGACAAAACTGAAATCAAAACACTGGTAACTTTCTGATACGCGTTTTCACAAAAGAATTACTCCGATTGTTGGATGAATGAGATTAAAGTGCAGAAGATACTCAGCCTTATTCGTTTAAATCCCGGAGAGCCTGTTTTGTTTTGTATTGTGTTGTTTTCCATGGGAAGAAAAAGCAGGATGTCTACTTTAATAGCATTATGGTAAGTTGATACAAGGTATAAGGCAGCATTACTGGCTGCAGTTCTCTGCAGAAAGAGGTATTTGTCAACAAAAATATGCTGGTGCTGAAGAAAGGGCGTAAAACTAAAATACTGGTCAGGTAGATGCGCCAGCTACTCTGTTCCTATTTTTAAAAGTAGCTCCCTCCCTTTCTAACATGGAATAATTTCTGTACACACTAGCAGATGGGGTTGCACAAACACATTCTCATAGCAAGACACAGAATTTTCTTTTAGTTAAGTTCTTTTCTGTTAGCCTCCGAGATATTTTACATTCTTTGCGTACACACATCACCTAAGGGGAAACCTTAGCATGATCTAAAACGTGGAAAAATGAAAACAGAAAGCTGAGGGGGGCCGATGACAGAGAAAACAGCCATGTTCTCTGAGATTCTCTTAGAAATGTTCTGGCATTGGGAGTATGTCGAGTGAAATGTTTTAGTAGAGTTGTGTACACAAGATACTGCTAGAATGCACACTGTATAAACATTATTGAATAGCTATAATTTTTTAACGGTTAGAGAAGCTCCAATTCGCTTCTGCAAAGGTGTTAAAGAGTAAGTCATCTCAGTAACGTTGCTTCTAATTACAAGGATAGAAGTAGAATTCATGCATGGGGCTGGAAGATTGAGAAAGTCATGGTGGAACAAAAAAGAACATGGAAAGTATAAGAAGCATATTCATTAAAATTGGACTTTTGAGAATTAATGGAGGGCATAATCATAACATTTGTTGACATTAATGGTTGGTTTATACTAGCCTCTGAAAACTCCACTGAATAAATTAAACTATGCATAGGAAAATATTTGGTGAAAGTTATGGGAAATTAATTCTACTATTACTTTTGATTGGAGCACAGGCGTATTAATTGGAAAATTAGAGAACAAGTTATTTGTTATAAAGAATCAAGTTTTTTTAAAGGGAATAACATTAAGGCATAGACTGGTACTTGGTAATTCAGTGATTCAACAGTGTTGTTTGTGATAGATTTGTTTAACATATATGCATGATTAAATACATTACTATATGTGCTGTTTAATATAAGATTGATGATAGGTTTGAATTTGTCCATTTGGTTTAAGCAGAATTAAAAATAAGACAATGTGGGAAGAAAAACACAAATCTTTTAAGGGTGAAGTAAGACACTTTACAGTTTTAATTAGATTCAAAGATTGGCACAATTAATCTTGGAATTGAGAATGTGTTCTGGTTTAGAGGAAATTACCTGTTAAAGTTGAGTATTACATGATTATTCTTCAAAAAACCTGTCTTTACTATTAAAAAATCAATCTTTTATAATTTAAACATTCTGCAGTCAGTGCCATGTTTGCTGAGAATTGGTGGATGGACTACGAAGGGGCACAAAGCAACTTTTGTGAGGATAATGGGTATTTTCAGTATCTTGATCATAATGATGATTTCACAGGTGTACATAAACACAGGTGTACCTCAAATGATTTGTGGAAAATTGAATTAAAACATAGTCTTATTTTGGTACAATTTCGAAATCATACACATGAGGTTCCTTCTAAAAGCTCATGGAAATGCGTATTATGAAGAAAACATTTATGCTTTTCAAAAAATTTTACACCAAAATAAATGTATCATTTGATTCTATTTTCCATGAACTTTTTGAAGTACCCATCAGAATCAAAACGTACTGTAGTATGCACTTTTATATCCTGAAGCACATGTGGTTTAATGTGTGTCAGTTGTGTCCCAATAAAGCAGCTTTTGTTTTCTGGACCACATAAATATTTAATGTGGCCTAAGTATATAACAGTTGGGGTAACAACTTGTGTAAGTGCTCAGTAAGTGAACAGTTTTAAACATAACCCTTTTATACCCTAGCTGTTATTTTTTGGCATGATTGTTCTCACTTCACTATTATCTACCCCAGAGGATTTGTTTTCTGAAACTGCAGAAAAAATTGCTAATACAGATTGCTTTTAAGTTTATATTGCAGGTGACTAATACCAAGCAGCATTCTATGAGATACTGTCTTTCATTAAGATTGTTTAGGATCTATGTAACTTGTCTGTGGAAGTTAATGCTTTCTCCCCTTTCTGAGTAATATTAGGTTAGCAGTAGCAATACTTCAAAGAAATCTAGTACGATTATTGCAGAAGAACAAAGAATGCTTCATAGTGTTTTTTAAACATTTTATTAGTGATGATGTTTACATAGTTGATCAGGGTGGGAAGAGTAGAGAATCAGGCGATAGTGGGTGAGAAGCTTGTATACACCTTTTCATCTTCTTCTTCCCATATATGCACAGGGGAGAGGGGGATACAAGAGGAGAAACCACGCCCAGCTTCCCAATCTCCAGGGATTGGGAATGTCATCCCAGGGTCCCCATTGTGGACCATTTTCTGAGGGTGCTGTTCATGTGTTTTTGATTGTTCTGAGATGTTGCTGATATCATCACTCCACGGATGAGGAAATCTTTCTGAGGTTGATTGGCTGTCATACTTCATCTCTGAGTCTCCACTGGCCCGGAAATTTGCTATCAAGTTTCACTGGGGTAGTTGATCAATTTGTCCTCCATTCTCAGCAAACCAATGGGTACTGTGGCCCAGCCCTCCCTGCCCTGCTCAGCACACGCTCAGCCCTCATGTACCACAGGGTGAGCTGCAGCCCAGTCAGAGTGACCCCTAATCACCCCCACTGGACCAGCCCCCCAGCTCTGGTTCCTGTGCTTTCCAGCATGTGCAGTGGACTGGTCCTGTCTGCCCCACATCCCATTGAGATCTTTTATACATCACTGGGCGTTGAAGCCTATCTCAACCCAACTGACTCCACCCTCCAGCACATACTCCTGCTAACGGGTGCCACCGCCTATCTAACCAGGCCTGCCCCAAGTCCTGGTTCTCATGCTCACCAGTGCAAGTTGCAGCCCATCAGAGAGATCCCACAACCCCTCCGCTGGACACACTCCCCACTCTGGATCTTGCACTCTGCAATATAGTTTGACAAGACTTGCCCCCAGTCCCAGGCACTTGCCAGCTGATGTTGTGGCAAAGCCTAACCCGCCTGGCCTTACTCTGGCTCATGCTTGTTTCAGTGGATAGAATTGGCTACCTGAGCCTGGCTCTTCCCCCAAGCTCCCATTCACATGTAGGCCAACAGGTGTTGTAGCCCTGCCCAGCCCAGTCTGCCCCCAGTTCTAGCTCTCATGCTCGCCAGCTTAAGCGGTACCCCAGCATTAGAGTCTCCACTACTCCCCTACCAGGCTCAATACCCCCCCCCCATCCTGGTCTCGTGTGTGCTGGTGAGTGCTGCAGCCCAGTCTGCGTAGCCTGTGTCACCTCAGCATTTGCCGGCGGGTACTGTAACCTGGCTTGGTCAGGTCTGTGCCGCCCAACCCAGCACAGCCAGCCCCCAGTCCCGGCCCTAATGTGAACTGGCTGGTGATGCGGCCAGAACCAGCCCGTCCTGCATCCCATCCTGGTTCTCAGATCTGCCAGTGGGTGTTATGAACTGGCCCAGCCTGGCTTGCCCCCATACCTAGCCACATGTATGCTGGCAGGTACTGTAACCTGGATTGCTCTGGGCTGCTCCTTGCTTTGGTTCTTGTGCTCACTGGCAGTGACTGCACCCCTACAAAGGAGTTCCCCAAACTCCCCTCTTGGGTCTCTTCTCAGTGATAGAACTTGTGTACACTGATGAGTCCTTGGTCCGGGCTGGCTCAGTCCACCTCCTGTACTGGCAGGAACAGTAGCCTTGCCAAACTGGCCCATACCCAATCTGGTTCTTACTGTTGGGTGTTACAGCCCAGCCACACCTAGTCCATGCCTTGACGCAGCTCTCATGTGTCCCAGTGTGAGCAGAAACCTAGCCCAATCTGTCCTACACCCACTCTGGCTCTCATGAGCACCAATGGATGCTGGAGTCTAGCCCAGTCTGGCATACCCCAGAGACTATCTTTGCCCATGCTGAGGGACACTGTAGCCATGTCCAGCCCAGACCAGACCATCCTCATTCTTGCTGTCACGCTCACTAGTGGGAACCACAACCTAGCTGGAGCATCCTCTAAACTCCCCAACCAGGCCTGTTCCCAACCCCAGATCTTGTGTATGCCTGTGGTTGCTCTGACCCAGCTCTGCACAGCCCATACCTTGTCTTGAACTTTGCCATTGGGTGCTGCAGCCTGGCCTGTTCCAGCCCACACCCAGTCCCAACTCTCACTGGCAAATGCTACAACCTGGCCGTGTTCAGTACGCTGCCATCCATGACTCATGCCAAGTCGGCAGGAGTGAGAGCCTAGCCAGGCATGACCCACTTTCTAGCCTGGCTCCTGCACTTGCCAGTGAGCTAAGGTTGGCCTGGCCCTGCCCAGTCTACCCCCTTCTAATACCACCCCACACGTGTATGGACAGTTGGAGCTACCCTGCCTTGTCTGACCAACATCCAGGCCTGAGTTGTATGTTCATGAGCAGAAACAACAACCCATCAGGAGAGTTGCTGAAGTTCCCCCACCAGACCCACTTGCAGACCCATAGCTCACCCTTGCCAGTGGGTGCTACAGGCTACCCCCTCTAGCCTGCATATGTATGAGTGGTGGATGTTGTGGACTGGCCCACCCCACACCATATTCTTGGGTGTGTCTGCAGGTGCTGCAGCCTGGACCAACCCAGCCTGTACCCAACCCAAGTACCCATGAGTGTCAGTGGTTCCATGGTCATGCCTAGCTCAGTCTGTCACCAACCCCATCTCCAGTTGAACCTGTTGAGATTGCAGATCAAAGGGGTGGACCCACACATTCCCCACAGAATCTGCCTACAGACCCAGTTCTCTCGTGTGATGGTTAGTGCCATGGCCCGGCCTAACATTACCCATCCCCTGTTTCGACTGTCATTGGTGAGTACTGTGATCTAGCCCTGCCAGGGAAGCCCCCAGCCCTAGCTTTAGTGTGCCCCAGTGAGTGGTATTTGGCATTGATCATTACTAACTACTCCAGTTCTATTACTCTAGGGCTCTGTGTGTCAGTCTGAACCTTCAAAGTCCATGTGTTCCTGCCTCAAGATCCCACCACCGGGTGGCCTGGGCACCAAAGGTGATAGGCGAAGCCCATAGGCCACCCAGCTCTAGCTCTGCCTCCTGAGAACTCAGAGCCAGGGCTAGCCAGCCCCCTCCGGCTCTAAGCAGCTTGCAGGCTGATTGGCTTAGGCCTCTTTCCAGACCCAAGTCCCATCCCCATGGGGAACTGACCCACCTGGCTGTGAACATATGGTGAGTTGATGGGCCCAGGCCTCACTCCAAACCCGAGCTACAACCAGGGGCCATCCACCCACCTGGCTCCAAGCCTGTGACTGGTTAAGGGCCTGGGTCCCCCAGCCTGAGTCTCCCAGCCTTAGTCCTGCCCAGAACTGGGGCTTCATAGTGTCTGTTTAATAAAATCTGGGCCTAGAAACTCTGTGCTTTAATTTTTTAAAATTTTTATTGGAAAGGCAAATTTACAGAGAGAGAAGGAGAGACAAAGCTCTTCCATCCACTGGTTCATTCCCCAAGTAGCTGCAGTTGTCGGAGCTGAGCTGATCTGAAGCCAGGAGCCAGAAGGTTCTTCCAGGTCTCTCATGCAGGTTCAGGGTCTCAAGGCCCTGGACCATCCTCTACTGTTTTCCCAGGCCACAAGCAGGGAGCTGGATGGGAAGTGGAGCAGCTGGAACACAAACTGGTGCCCATATGGGATCCTGGAACTAGCCTGGCAAGAATTTCGTCATTAGGCCATTGCGCCTATGCACACATTTTTTTTTTTTTTTAACTGAGGTCCACTGTTGGTCTCAAAGGCTTCTAAGTAATTTTATAACTCTAGCAATAGTGAAAAATCCAGGCTTCAGTTATTTAGAAAAAAAATTAGATGCTTTACATATAGCACAGTTACCAGTTTTAGTTATCTGACCTCTACATTTTTTCTTTTCAAGACTTATTCTCATTCCCCTGAGCTAAGAATTTCAAGCTATATAAAGCTTCAAGAGACCTAATGTTATCAAGTATATGTTATTTGTACAACATCACAATATGCTAGCTTGCTAAATTCCCATCTTATTAGGATCTGCTCTGTTAGAACCTTTTTTTGGTCAGAACAGTCATCATTTTGCTCCTCTCCATAGTCCCGAAGGTCATGTCAGCATACCATTTGTCAAGCTGCCATTTTTATTTATAGTTTTCCGGTGCCAAATAAAGAACAGTTGTTAAAATAATCATTCTTAGATAAAGTTCCATTCATCAAAGTAGTGTCTGTTCTGAGTCCAGTTGCTCACAAAGCCCTGAAATGCAAAGTAGTGTCATTGAGGAGTGCTTAAGTGATGCCTTTGCCTTGGAATATGTGAGTAACTCCCTTTGAGGGACAAAGGTAACTTGAAAATACAAATGGCCTTTTTAAAAAAGGCTTTTTTTGAAAATAGACACGAGGCAACTCAATAGTACCCTATAACCATTTTAAGGTTTATAGCAGCCGGTTGTGTACAAACTAAAATTGAGATGCCAATGAAATGGTTACAGGCTATGGTTAAGAGAGTGCATTTTTTTTAACATATTGGTCACTCAATACCATGTCAGTTAACTTCATGATGTTGTAAATGGTTGTTGAAGTTGTGTAGTGGCTTTTCATTGGAGGGAATGATATTCTGCCAGCTCTACTTTCAGACCAAGGATGGTCTCCCAATGAAACTGTTGAATTTATCTGGACAATAAGATGCTGGACTCTCTGTATGGTCCATGCCCGCAATGAAGGAATCATGACTGGATATGAACTGTACTACTGTAACAATATGGAGGAATTTAATATGGGGGGCGCTTGGGAAGGGGCTGGGGAACCCCAGAGCCTATGAAACTGTGTCATAAAATGAAATAATAATAAGAAAAAGTTAATCCTGGAAGAACATGCCTTTTAAGAATTTATACAGAAAAGAGCTGCAAAAGTTAAGAAACAAATATACATTTCATGCCAACTAGATTTATTTAGTAGGAGATTGCATAAATTCATGCTCTAAACCAGTTAGACATCAACATATGGAAGAGGTAATAGTAGTCTGAAGTAAATGTTGAAACCTCAAAACTCTCTAGTATATGAAAATAGTCATCAATGTTGATATACATGTATTTATACTTTGCCTTTGTAAAGGGTTTTTCATTAAATACAAAATATATAAATGTGATATGTTTTGTAAATGAAAGCTAAAAACAACAAAGTTCAAATTTATGAATCTACCTTTAAAAATATTATGCAAATTGTGAGAAGAAAGTTCACTGTCTTTGTATCAACTACAGATTTTATTAGAATATGTACCAGCTTCTTCACTGAGATCACAAGCTTGGGCCTTGCATACTTCATCCATAAAGCACTTGCTTAGCTAGAAATCATTGTAGTGTTTCCAGAACTCTCTTTCAGAATGATAGTAGGGTGCAGTGCAGTGTCCTGAACTAAATCCTTTCCCATGATGCATTACTATAGCAGCTAAGTCTCAAAAAATCATTCTGGTAAGAGCATTTTCAGGTGTCTCTGCAGAAATATAACTCCATGATTAAAATTTATTCAAAGTCAGCATAAACACCTATCTTCTCTCAGCTATTACATCCTGTCTACCTGTTCTTTGGTGTATAATCTGAAAAGCTGGGGTAGGTGGCATGTTATGAACTTTTTCTGGGATTCTGAGATAATAGCTGGTTTTGGTGAAAATCTACATTTTGAGTTACATTGATCACATGCATAGATTATTTTCCTTCTAAAAAGCTTCATTTTCTGTAAATTTGGCCAACCAGACATGGCTGGGAAGCAGTATCCTTTCCACTACATTGATACCTGTCTGGAAATTCCAGTGACAAGTCCCAGAAAGGTTTTTAATTTATTGTCCTATGAAAGACATGTAACCTAAGAAGTCCATGAAAAATGGCATTTATAACATCCAGAACTTGTTTGGTAAATTTTCTTTGAGAAGTGGTGATAAGTGGTAAGCTAGTACCAATTGTCTCCAGTTAATATTGTATTTTACCTATAAGCTCACAAAGAAATTGCTGAGCAGCTTGTTGGGCATAACTGAGTGTAGCATGGCAAATGGTGAAACCAAAGTCCACTTTCTAAACCACAGAAATTGGAACTTTTGTCATGCTATTCATGACACAGAGAAATGTGTTATGAGCTTGACTCCCTAGGCTGAATAAGTTCCATCTTTCTAGTTTTTCATGCTGTACCACTGAATACTGATAAACTTTGGTGTCTGGAGCCAACACAGCCTGTATCTTTATATTATTGTTGTTTTTGTTGTTGTTGTTATTGTTATTATTACTAATGCACTTGATATGCTGATGTGTTTGTGTCCTATAGATACTTATGGGATTCTATCACTAGCTGTCTCAGCCATCATTAGTTCAAATCAAGCTTTAAAAAAGCCTATCAGCTGGGTATTGTGAAACCACTGCTTGGGATTCCTGCATCCCATATCAGAGTACCCGGGTCCCATAGTGACTGTTCCACTTCCAATCCAGCCTCCTACTAATGCATGCTTTGGGAGACAGCAGTGGTGACTCAAGAAGTTTAGTTCCAACCATGCATGTAGGTGACCTCCATCAAGTCCCTGGCTCCTGGCTTGGGCCTGGTTTAACACTAGCTATTGTGGGCATTTGGCGAATGAACCAGCAAACGAAAGATCTCTCTACATTTCTCCCTCTCTTTCAATCATTCTGCCTTTCAAATAAATAAATTTACTTTTCCATAAAAAATAATACAACATGTATTAGTATTCTGTAGCTTGATCTTTTTCTCTAAAATATTGATATCCTTCCATGTCAGTACGTTTGTAGATTTTTGTAAATGGCTTTGGGTAGTATGGACACTTTAACAATATTAGTTCTCTCAATCTATGAAATGGGACATCTTTCCTTTTTTTTTTTTTTTTGGTGATCTTTTCAGATTTGTTCATTAATGTTTTGTAGTTTTCATGTTGTTATTTTACAGCCTTGGTTAAGTTTGTTCTAAGCTACTTTTTAAAAACTTTTTTTATTGGATAGTCAAACATACAGAGAAGACAAGAGACAGAGAGGAAGATCTTCCATCCGATGACTCACTCCCCAAGCGGCCGCAACGGGCCAGAGCTGCACCGATCTGAAGTGAAGAGCCCAGAGCTTCTTCTGTGTCTCCCACTTGGGTGTGGGGTCCCAAGGGTTTGGGCCATCCTCGACTGCTTTCTCAGGCCAGAAGCTGGGATCTGAATGGGAAGTGGGGCCGCCTGGATTAGAACCGGCACCCATATTAGATCCCGGTGCGTTCAAGGCGAGGACTTTAGCCGCTAGGCTACCATGCCAGGCCCACGTATTTTAAATTGTAGAGAATTCTTGGTAATTTATAAATGTCAAATCCTTGATAAAATAATTTAGAAATCAACCCTCATCTAGGCTATTTTAGAGAATATAACCTGAGCTTTGACATCAGTCTAAAAGGAGCATCTTACAATGTTTAAAACAAATGCAGTATCATTGGAATACATGTAAAGAACTTGACAAATCTGATTGCTTTGAAGTGAGTAACTATTTTAAGGTGTATTTTTTCTGAATTGTGAAAATACATTTATTTACTTGAAGGTCAGAGTTACAGAAAGGGAGAGCGGGAGAGAGAGAGAGAGAGAGAGAGAGAGAGAGAGAGAGGTTTGATTCACTCCCCAAATGCCTGCAACAGTCAGAGCTGGGCCAGGCCAAAATCAGGAGCTTCATCCAGGTCTTCCATGTGGTTGGCAGGGGTCCAGACACTCAGGTCATCTTCCAATGCTTTTCCAGGCCATTAGTAGAAACTGGATTGGAAATGAAGCAGCCGGGACTCGACCCAGCACCCATATGTGATGCTGGTGTTGCTGGCAGCTGCTTTACCACTATGCCACAAGACCGTCCCCTCGAATGGTTTAAAAAGATGTTTCTTTAAGCTGTATAAGTTAATACCTTTTGTCTATAAATAAATTCTGTGTATATAAATAAGTTTTAGTGTACCCCATTTGAATATCAAATTGTTTTATTAAATAAACAGTATCTTTTTTATCCTGAAAAGTAGTTAAATTTCTAGAACAGGTATTTAATGAGACCTGTGAATTATCCTTACAGCTTGATTTTATAATAAATTTCATTCAGAAAGAGTTTAAATAATTTCAGGTGCTGACAGTAAAAACATTACCTAAGTGACATAATTTTATCTTGAATAAATACGTGTTGATAGATAGCATCTATAATTCGCATCTAACACTATTATCTATCTTTAACCTAAATGGGCTCTAGCTTGATTTTTTTTTAAAACACCTTTATTTGCTTTAAAAACATAAGACTTCTTGTACAATGAAGCATAAGCATGTTTCATCTACAAAGTCAGAATATCTTCCTCATGGAACACGCAGGAAGAAAGGAAAAACTTCTCATACTCACCAACGAGACAGTAACCCAGCAGAGGGGTCCCCTCTGCCCCTCTACCAGGTTCACCCCCACCCCCAAGGGTTGCATGCTGGTGGATGCTGGAGCCCAGTCTGGCATGGTGTGTCTCACCTCAGCACTCACTGGTGGGCACTGCAGCCTGGACCAGCCTGGCCTGCCTCGAATTTCAGCTTATGCTGGCAGGTGCTACATCCTAGCCCAGGCTGGACTGCCCCCAGTCCCAGCACTAATGTGAACTGACAGATGTGTGGCCCAGCCTGTCTTGTCCTGCACCCTGTCCTGGTTCTCATGTCTGCTGGTGGGTGCTATGAACTGACCCAGCCTGGCCCACCCCCATACTTGACTCACACATATGCTGGAGGGTACTGTAACTTGGCCTGGTCTTGGACTGCTCCCAATCTTGGTTATTACGCTTACCTGCAGGGACTGCATCCTGATAGGTTACCTCCCAGCACCAGATCTCATGCACAATGTGGGTCTTTGACCTAGCCTGACTTGTCCCATCTCCTGTCCTGGCAGGTACAGCAGCCTTACCCAACTGGCCCACACCTATTCCGGCAATTACTGTTGGATGTTACAGTCCAGCCACTCCTGCTCCATGTCAAGACTCAGCTCTCATATGATTTAGTGGGAGCTGAGACCTAGCCCAGCCTGTCCTACACCTACCCTGGCTCTCATGAGTACCAGTAGGTATTGGAGTCTGTCCCAGTCTGGCACACCCCAGACCCAGTCCACACCTATGCCAATGGACACTGCAGTCATGTCCAGCCAAGATTGCTACCCCAATTCTGGCTCTCATATTCACTAGTGGTGGAATCACAACACAGCCAAGACGTTCTCTTAGCTCCCTGACCAGACCTGTTCCCAGCCATAGATCTTGCACGTGCCAGTGGTTACTGTGACCCAGCCTGACATAGCCTATACCCCATCTTGGCTTTTGCCATTGAATGCTGCAGCCTGGCCTTGCCCAGCCCACTCGTAGTCCCAACTCTCTCTGGTAGTGGGTGCTGCAGCCTAGCCCTTCCCAGTGTGCCCCCATCCCTGGTTTTCATGCAAACCAGTAGGTGTGATAGCCTAGCCCAGCATGGCCCATACCCCATCCTGGCTCCTGGTTTGGCCCAGCATTATCCAGGTCTCCCCACTCCCCCTTAACCAACCCATGGACTTGCCGATGAGTGTAGCTGTCTTGCTCAGCCTGACCAACAACCAGGCTTGAGTCTTTTGCTCACCAGTGGAACCGTAGGCCACAAGGGATGTTCCCCAAGTTCCCCCACCAGGCCCACTCCCAGACACAGATCTCACATGTGCCAGCAGGTGCAAGGCCCTTGCCCAGCATAGTCTATCCCCTCTTTCTTGGCCTTTGTATGTGCTGGTGGATGTTGCGGTCCAGCCAACCCCACACCCTATTTTTGGTTGTACCTGGTGGGTGCTGTAGCCTAGACCAGCCCAGCCTGTTCCCTATCCCAGTTCCCATAAACTTAGTACTTTTTTAAAACTTTTTCTTATTTTCATGTCATATTTTTCCAAAGATTTATTTGTTTTTATTGGAAAATCAGATATACAGAAGAAGAGAGACAGAGAGAAAGATCTTTCGTCTGTTGATTCACTCCCCAAGTGGCCACAACAGATGGAGGTGATACAATCCAAAGCCAGGAGTCAGGAGCTTCTTGCAGGCCTCCCATGCAGGTGCAGAGTCCCAAGGCTTGGGCCATCCTCGGCTACTTTGCCAGGCCATAAGAAGGGAGCTAGAAGGGAAATGGAGCACCCAGGACACTAACTGGCACTCATATGGGATCCCGGCACTTAAAGGCAAGGGATTAGTCACTGAGCCATTATACTGGGCCCAAACTTAGTATTTTTAAAAGCTTAGTATTGCTCTGCAATGAATTAAGAGGATTCCCCCTCCCCATTTCCCCATTTAGATAATGCTTTTAGAAAATGGAAATAAAGTTATTCTGATATCGTTCCAGTTGAATGTACAGATATCATGAGGATTTCTAGAACCTTAGATCTCAGAATCTGCCTTTGTGGACTTTTGTAAATTCAGCCTGTGTAAACTTTGTCTTCTAAAGCAAGTTATTTTGGGTTTTCCTTAAGGGAATGTTGTTAAAGAATTATGTGTCTGTAAAGTTAACCAACGTTTAATGGTAAATTGATCCTAGAATTTTTATCAGCTAGACATAGATTTTTGAGTTTAAAAATCTTTAAAGTTAATATTAAACTAGAAACTCGAGTGACATGGTATCTGGATACATCCATTCCTGGAAAAAACTCCTTTGTTGGGAGGTGCTATTTGAAGTATGCAAATAAAAGCTGAAATCCCTAATTGCAAGCATTAGTGGCCTTATTAACTTTGAGACAATTTAGAAGAGTTTGCTACTACGAAATGCAAGTTAATATGAAAACAGCACTCATGTTTGGGGTTTTTCCAGTCCCAAAGCAAAGGGGAATTTCACCTTGCCACTTACTAGAAGGGATTGTCTCCTCTTCACCTGAAATATAGTGGTCAATTTCATTAAAATCAGTTGGCTGGAGGAATATGATTATCTATGCCCAATTATGTCTTAGAAACCAACTTGGACAAAAGATGCTAACTCAGGTGCATGGTGTAGAACTATTGGTTGAATGTATCCTTCCTCTGTTTCACAAGCAAGTTTTGTGGGAATTCAGAGGTGAAATCAATTGTACATAGAAAAAAGAGTTGCAATCTGAGCATTTCAATAGATGGACAACTCAGTTTCTCTGAATCTGCCTGGATTTCTGCATCAGTAAAGCAGGCATTAAAATACCAACCCATGGTTGCTTCATAAATCAAATATAACCAACACTGACAAATCATGATCATAGCTTATGGAAAACTTTTGTTGAGAACTTCCAGTGTGGCAAGCATTGTTCTTTTTTTTTAATTTTTAAAATAATTTTTTTTTATTGAAGAGGCAGATTCACAGAGAGAAATAGTGACAAAGAAAGATCCTCCATCTGTTGGTTCACTCCCCAAATGGCTGCAATGACCAGAGCTAAGCTGATTTGGGTCATAGAGCAGGAGGTATAGAGTTCCTATTTGCCTTCTGCCCCTACACAGACATACCTCTCCCATTATCAACATTGTCCACCAGAGTAGTACTTTTGCTACAGTTGATGAATCTACATGTCATTAAACATTGTTATCACCTAGAATATCTAGTTTAAATTAGGGTTCATTCTTGATGTTGAACAGGCTATGAATTTGGCCAAATGTATAATGACATGTACTTGCCAATAGTATCGTATAAAATAATTTTGTTGCCCTAAAAACCATTTGTGCTGACTGTATTCATTCCTCTCTCCCATCTAACTCCTGACAACCACTGACCTTTATACTATTTTTATAGTTCTGCCTTTTCCAGAATTTTTTATGGTTGGTTGGAGTTACAGAACATGCATTCTTTCAGATTGGCTTGTTTTATTTAGACATTTAAGCAATGTGCATTAAGCTTCCTCAACTGCTTTTTATAGCTTGATGGCTCATTCTTTTAATATGGAAGAATATCTGGATTGACCACAGATTATGTATTCCTTCACCTTACTGAAGGATTCGTGGTTGCTTTCAAGTTTTGCTCATTGTGAATAAAGTTGTTACAAACATTATATACAGTTTTTTTCTGTGCACATAAATTTTCAGCTCCTGTGGGTAAATACAAAAATAAAAAAACACCCGAAAAACAGTGATTACTAGATTGTGTGACAAGAGTATGTTTAGTTTTGTGTAAAAAAAAAAAATCAATCTGTCTTGCAAAGTAGCTGTAGCATTTTGCACTCCCATCAGCCATGAATGGGAATTTCTGTAGCTTGTCATCTTCACTGGCATCTGAATGTATAGTATATCTTTTTGTTCTAATTTATTCATACTTATTGACTTATGCTATGAACCATCTTTCATATGCTTTGTACTATACGCATATCTTCTTTGCGGAAGTATACATTAAGATCTTTGGTCCATTTATGTTTATTTTTATTTGAAAGGTAGCAAGAGACAGAAACATCTTGTATCTACTTTTTTACTTCCTAAATGTTTGAGTCATTTCCAAATCAGATTGTACTCTGTCGTATCCTAAGAGTTCATTGTATCTTTTCTTTTGGGTAGCCATTTTTTAAAGATCTATTTTATTTATTTATTTATTTTTATGGAAAGGCAAATGCACAGAGAGAAGTAGAGACGGAGAGAAAGATATTCCATCTGCTGGTTCATTCCCGAAGTGGCTGCAACTGCCCCAACTGAGCCTACCAGAAGCCAGGAGCCAGGAGCTTCCTCCGGGTCGCTCACGTAGGTGCAGAGTCCCAAGGCCTTGGGCCGTCCTTAACTGCTTTCCCAGTGGGATAGGAGCTGGATGGGAAGTGAAGCAGCCAAGACACAAAGCAGCTCTGATATCGAATCTCGGAGGATGCAAGGCAAGGATTTAACTACAAAGCTTTTGTGTCGGACCCCTAGATAACAGTCATTATCTGACATGATCTTTAAATATTTTCTCCTAGTGTTTGACTTGAGTTTTCATTATATTAATTGTTTCTCAGAACAGAAGTTTAAGATTTTGATGCAATTTAACATAACATTTCTTTCATGGATTATGCCTTTAATGTTGCTATGAAAAAAATCACCACCATACTCAACTTTCACGTAGATGTCCAATTGTTCCAGTGCCATTTGTTGACAAGGCTATCTGTTCCACAGTATTATCTTTGCTCCTCTTTACAGAGATCAATTGACTGTATTTATAAAATTCTTTTTGGGCTACATATTTTGTTCTATTGATCTATGTGCCAATTGTTTTGCCAATACCACACTGTTTTGCCTCTGGTAACTTCATGACAAATCTTGAAGATGGTGAGTGTCAGTATTCCAATTTTGTTCTGTTTAGTTGATAACTCTGCATGTTTATTGATAGCCATAGAAATAACTTGCAAGAATTTTTATTAGGATTGTATTGATAGATCCTAATAGATCAAATTAGACAGAAATGATATCTTGAGTCTCCCTATCCATGGACCATGTATTCTTGTTTTATGTCTTTCATTACAGTTTTATGGTTTTCCCCGTAAAGATCTTATGTGTATTTTGCTAGATTTTTGCTTGTTTTGTTGTTTTTGATGCTTAATGAAAATGATATCACTTAATGAAACTGAAAATCATATCAATTTCAAATTCCACTGATTCATTGCTAGAGTATATAAAAGCTATTGACTTTTTTGCAATCACCCTTGTATGTTAAAAATTTACTTTACTTTTTTATTCAATCTTACCATAACTGCATATTGGTCCTAAGATTTGTAAGATAAAGGTTTAAATGTACGCATAGTATACTTTACCCCATTGATTTGATCTAGGTGCAGCAATGTTTAGCATACTTCACAATCCAAATCCGTAACATTTTCTCTTTCACCCTCTACAGAAGTGTGAAGACACCATGACAGTTACAGTGGTGTATGATAACTCGGAGGCAACAGAGCTATGTGCAGCTCAGCACCTCTACCTCAAGCCTATAGCCAAACTGATGATCAATGTATTGCTCCCAGAGAGTATAGAACCTGTGAGACCCTTCTCTAACTGGGAGGTTCTTGACCAGCTGAAGAGCCTGATTTGCCCTGACCAGTTCACCACAGTTCGGCTCTCCAAGAGTACAAAGGACTTCATCCGATTTGAGGGAGAGGCTGAAACCCGAAGTCTGGTTCAGATCCTCAAATCCAAATTACATGGGAAGATCATCAAGTTAAATGGCTTGAAAACGGACTTGAAAGTTGTAGCTACCGATGCCCAAGGAGAATGGGAACATTTCCCCAAGAAGAAAGAGGCCTCACTGAGTGATGGAGCTGAAGAGCAGGATCATGATAAGAGTCCAGACGCCATCTATTTTGCAGGCTTGCCCTGTAAGTGGTTTGCACCTAAAGGTTCCAGTGGAGAGAAGCCATGTGAAGAGATCCTTCGGGTAGTCTTTGAAAGTTTTGGGAAGATCAAGAATGTGGATATCCCTATGCTTGACCCCTATAGAGAAGTGATGACTGGGGGGAACTTTGGGGGTTTTGGCTTTGGCTTGCAGACATTTGAAGCCTTTATACAGTATCAAGAATCCACCGACTTTATAAAGGCCATGGAGTCCCTTCGAGGAATGAAGCTGATGCTTAAAGGAGATGATGGGAAAGCTCTGGCTTGTAACATTAAGGTAAGAAGTAGCCAGGGTTTCTTTTTCTCCTTCTTCTCCTCCTCCTCCTCCTCCTCCAGATGACACTGAGTAAAAAAAAAAAAAGGTAACAACTAGAATAAATTTTCCTAGACCCCATCAGGGTCTGATCAATAACTAATGGAAGAATGTGTTTGTCATGAATAAATGTGTGGATTTTTCAAAAAGTTTGTGGTAAAAAGTGACAAGATGAGGTTATATCAGTGCAAAATATTTTGAAATCCATTAATATGAAGGGTTTTTAACAAGTTCATAGAAAATGTGTATTGTGAAAAAAACCCACATAATTTTCAAAGACTTTTTTCCACCAAAAAGATTTTATTATTTTTGATTATTGTTTTATGATACAGTTCTATAGGCTCTGGGATTTCCTGTCCCCCTCCCCAAGTTCCCTTCTCTCATTGATTTCCCCTGTAGTATTACAATGGGTAGTCCTTCATGAACAGTCATAAGTCCATCATGCTGAAAAACAACTCTCTTTTCACTCTATTTTCCCAAGGACTTAAAAAAAATTTTAAATTATCATTTTATGTTATAATTCCATAGGCTTTGGGATTTCCCCTACCCCCACCCCAAATGCTATCCCCCCCACTGAGGTCCCCTGTATTATTACTATACGATAGTTCTTCATGCACAGTCTTATGTCCATCATTGCGGGCATGGACAATGGCAGAGAGTCCAGCATCCTATTGTCAAGATATAGTAAACAGTTTCATTGGGAGTCCATCTTTGGAGGTAGAAATGCATACTGCATTGTATCCTCACATCTGGATATGATAGCCTCCATTGCAGTTACTATACATCCCCTTAAAATGAAAAGCCACAAAACAACATCAATGACAGGAAGAAAAATAGAAGTGTACAATGCCATGAAGTTCTCAAGAGGTTTTGAAAGTTCAACAGTCCTGAATTGCTGGTGATCCTGCTGCTCCAATCGCAATGAAATCTCTCCAGAATCCACTGGCTACTATAGTCCAACTTAGAGTCTTCGTCTGCCAAGATATTCACTGCCAACGCTTGGCTGGGGTAGTTGATCAATTTGTTCTGTCCTCTGTCCTCTGTTATGGTACCAGGTGTCCTCTGGAGGCTCCAATGTACTGCCATAACCTCAAGGTACATTTGGATATGCTGTCCACTGCTCCCTCTGAGCCTCTGAGGAGGCCCAGCTCTGACACATGCATTCCACAGTCAGCCCATGGAACCTGCAGTTCTCTCCATAGTTGGGGTTCTGTGTCCAGCAATTCAGTTGGTAGGGAATCACCAAAGAAACCTCATCTGAGGCCATCCCAGACCTGATTCTTGTGTGTGTTTGCCCATACAGGGTCTGACACAGTCGATCACCCAAACCAGTCTACTCACACGCTGATAGTTGCAATTGCTGGGTCAGTTCTGTCTCCAGCCCCATGTCTTACGCAAACCAAAGGGTGTTGGAGTCAAGCCTGATCCTGTCCACCACATACTCTGCCTTCACGAAAACTAGCGAAAGCTGCAGCTTAGCCTAGCTGAAGTGACCTGCAATTACCCCTCCAGGCCCGCCCCCTACCCTGATTCCCATGCTGGCCAGTATGAACAGCTGACTGATCCCATCTGTCCCACATCCCATTAAGCTCTTATATATGTCAATGGGCATTGAAGCCCAGTTCATCCCAACCAGCCCCACTGTCCAGTTCACACTGGTGCCAGCGGATGCCACCATCTATCTAGCCATGTCTGCGTCTGACAGAATTCGCCCCCGTGCCGGCATCTGCCAGCTGATTCTGCAGCAAAACCGAATCCACTCACGCCCACACTGGCTTATGCATGGACCAGAAGGTACAGTCAACCCAGCCTGGTTTTTCCTTGATCCAGGTTACATGTAGGCCCTGCCCAGCCTGGTCTGCCCCCATCCCAGCTCTCATGCTCACCAGTGGGAGTAGTGGCCCAGCAGGGGCCCTCACATCCCCCTCACTGGGACCATCCCCACCACACTCTAGGTTTCACATGTGCTGGTTGGGTGCTGCAGCCCAGTCCGGCACAGCCCCCTCACCTTGGCATTTACCAGTTGGTGCTGTAACTTGGCCAGGCTATGCCAATCCCCAATTCCAACTCACGTACTTCAGCCTAGTACAACCCTTCCAGCTCCCAATCCCGGCCCTCATGTGGACTGGCTGATATTGTGTTCTGACCCGGCCTGACCCACACTCCATTCTGACACTGATTCGCCAGTTGGTGATATGGGCTGACCCAGCCTGGCCTGTACCAAATGTATGCCGGTGGGTAGCGTATTTTGGCCTGGTCTGGGCTACTCCCTGTCTTGGTTCTTGCACTCATCTGCAGGGAGCATGTCCCGACAGAAGAGTTCCCCAGGCTCCTCCATCCAGATCTCTCCCAATGCCAGATCTCGCTCACACCAGTGGGTCCATGGGCCAGTCCTACTTAGTCCACCTCCTGTCCTAGCAGAAACAGTGGCCTTTCCTGACCTTCCCTCACCCATTCTGGCTCTTGTTGTTGGGTGTTACAGCCCAGCCAAACCTGGTCTGCATCCAGACACAGCTCACACATGGCTCAGCAGGGGCAGAGACCTAGCCTAGCCTGTCCTACACCCACCCTGGTCTCATGAGTACCAGTGGGTGCTGGAGTCTAGCTCAGTCCGTCGCATCCCAGACCCAGCTCACACCCATGCTGAGGGACACTGCAGTCATATCCAGACCAGATAGCAGCCCCCACCCTGACCCTCACATTCTCCATTGGGGATCACAACCTGGCCAGGGTGTCCCCTTTGCTCCCCAGCCAGGCCTGCTCCCCTCTACAGATCTCATCCATGCCCGTGGTTGCTCTGACCCAGCTTGGCATAGTCCCTCACTTGTCTTGACTTTTGCCTTTGGATGCTGCAGCCTGGCTTGACCTAGCCAGCCCTCAGTCCCAACTCTCACTGGCGGGTGCCGTAACCTGGCCCTGCTCAGTCTGCTCCCATCCCTGGCTCATGTAAACTGGTAGGTATGATACCCTATCCCAGCATGACCTGCACTCCATCCTGGTTTCTGCACTTGCCAGTGGGCTAAGATCTGCTTGGCCCTTCCTGGTCTGCCTCCTTCCAACAAAATCCACACACTTGCCAATGGGTGGGGCTACCTTGCCCAGCTTGCCCGACTCCTAGGCCTGGACCACATGCTCACCAGCAAGAGCTATGATCATGAAGGGGTGTTTTACAGGTTCCCCCACTCAGCCTACTCCCAGACCCAGACCTCATATGCTGTAGCAGGTGCTCAGCCCTTGCCTGGCATAGCCTGCCCTTCCATCTTGGCCTTTGTATGAGCTGTTGGATGTTGTGGGCTGGCCCACCCCACACCCTGTTTTAGGATGCACATGCAGGTGCTTACAGTTTGGACCTGTCCAGCCTCTTCTCAGCCCCAGCCCCAACCCCAGTACCCATGAATGTTGGCGGGTTTCATGTTCACAACTAATTCAGCCCATCACCACCACAAATCTTGAGCTAACCAACGAGACTTGTATTTCCTCAAGGTTGGGCCCACTTATCCCCAATAGAATCTGCCCCTGGACCTGGTTCTCCTTTGTGCTGGTTAGTGTCATGGCCCTTCCTAATGTGACCTGTCTTCTGTTCTGACACTCAGTCAGGTACTGGGATCTAGGTCTGCTAGACATGCCCCAGCCCTAGCTTTTGTGTGGAGTGGCATGTGATGGTCAGCGATACTCTGCATTAACAAACCCATCTCAGGACTCCCATGTGGACTGGTGAATCAGTTTGACATATTCAGATTTTCTGGTCTCTCCCCTCCAAACCACTAGGCCGCAGTCCCCTTGCTTACCTGCAAGTACAGTGGCTCTGCTGTTGGGTGTCCCTCAGGATTCATTCCTCACTTACATGTAAGGTGGCCTTAACCATGGATGTTTGTAGGCAGTAATTCGGCACCCCCAAGTCCCCAGAGATCGTCGGTGGGCAGCCAGTGGGCGGAACTTGGCTCCTGATGGACGCACTGGCTTAAGATGGTGCTGGCTGCTTTTTAAGCAGTCAGGGCAGGCCGCGACCCCCACTCATCAGCCATAAATGGCTGATGAAGCAGAGGTTCTGCTTCACATGCCTGGCCTGCCCTCTCCGCTGCCATGGACTTTTGGAAGTACCCTCATAGCTGTTTACCAAGAATAATGATCTTGATTTTTCTGCTATCATGCATGATGCTAGATGCAATTTTATTTATTTTTAAAGATTCATTTATTTTACTTGAATGGTAGAGTGATACAGAAATATGAAGAAATGCACATGTGCACACACACACACATCTTTCATCCACTAGTTTACTTCTCGAATGTGTGCAACTCCTGAGGCAAAATAATACCAAAGTCAGGAACCAAACACTGTATCCAGATCTCCTAGGTGGGTGGCAGGGGCTCAAGCTTCCCAGGTACAATAGCAGGAAACTGCATCTGAAACAGAACTAGGTTGGAGCTAAACCAGGTACTCTGGTATGGGATGCAGATGTCCCAAAACGGGGCTTAATTGCTGTGCCACAATGTCAGCCTGTTTTTTCTAATTTTAGAAAAGAATTGCATTATTTATTTCAGAGAGAGACAATATCTGTGTTCCTATCCACTGGTTCACTCCCCACTGGTTGGAGCTGGCTTAGGACCTGAACCAGCAACCAAGAATACAAGCCGTATCTGCTTTACAAATGGCAGGAGGACAATCACTTGAGCCATCACCTTCTGCTTCTTTTAATCTACATTAGTTGGAAGCTGGAAGCAGGAGTTGAACCCAGACATACTATTGTAGAACTTAAGCCTGCTGGCTGAGAAGCCGTAGAGCAGCATGAGTGTGGATGCAGAGGGAATGTTGGGAGTTCATTTGGGTGTGAGTGGCCATGTACTATCTTACCTTTGCTTCTCTGGCCTGGAAAGTGTATAGCCAGCTGACAAACTTTTCTAACGAAACTTTGAATTATTTGGGGACAGGTTATGTTTGACACAACCAAACACTTCAGTGAGGGAGCTATAAGGAAGAGAAATCAGGAAAGGCTAAAATTACAAGAGCTGGAGGAAGAAAGAAAGAAAGAAAAGAAAAGAGAAGAGGAAGTGGCTGAAAGGTGAGTAGACCAACTTTAATTCGTGCCTTTTCTTTTGATTTATGGATTAATCCTTCTGGATGAATGGCTAGACTTGCAATATGACAGTGAGATGGGGGAGGGGGATAGGTGTTGGTGCAGACAGATCTCCACTGAACATTACAGTGTTTCGGCTGTGCTGTCAAAAGACCTAAATGACTGAACTATTGAAAATAAGAGGCTTCAAAAAAGGTGTTTGCTAGGAAGAAAAAGTAATGAGGAATAATGGGAGTAGCCAGGTTAAAATTTGTGGGGGGTGGTGGTAATGTTTTTTAAAAACAGAAACTTTTATAGTGAGAATATGAGCCTATTAAGTGAAAAAGATTACCAATTTATCTAAATATTTACCAATATTAACCAGCCTACTAATTTAAAGTTTTAAAGTTAGGTCTTGGAAAGAGTTTCTTCTATAAAAAGTACATGATCTAACTTAGAAGCAAGAAAACATGGAATTGTTAAGACCGCTTGTCTTGTCCTGATTTCTGTGGATTTGAGGAACTTTCATACTGATTTCTTTGGGTCTACTGTTGCCTTTCAATTTAGGAGCTTGAGCCTAGAAAGGGCTATTGGACCATCATCATCAAAGATGTGGCAAGATAGTACAAATGAGCCAGGACTCTAGCGTTCTGAAAAACAACTTTACTTCCTGGCTGCTCCTTGTGCATGTATGTCACAGCATTCAAACAAGGAAAACAAGGAGCTTGGTATGCCCTTCGTTTTTTTTGGCCAGTGGGGGTAACAAGAATCACTTGCAGCCACATCTATAAAACTTGGCTGGAGCTCAAGCCTACTTAAGAAAACCAGCTCCCCTGAGCCCCAGTTCCAGGATTAACAACTGATTTAGATCATGTTTTGTTTGAGTCCTGGCTCAGGTAATTGCTCCTGCTTTCCCATTCTCCACTTCTCCAAAAGGGCCAAATTGAAACAGTTTTAATCTTCAGAGAACATCAATATAAAGAAAAACCCATATTCTTCTAAGTCAGTGGGTTTTCATGATAATATACTGTGTTAAGCAATATGTGTCAAGGCCCAGCTTCCCACTTTAAAAGTTTCTGAGTTCCTTGATTTATCTCTCTGTCTCTCTCTCTCTCTTTCTCTTAATTTTTTTTTTTAGCTATGTGAAACCAGCTCACAGAAGGTAATGATGACAAGACAAATGAAATCATTTCTGTGAACTCTGAATCCTATAGTTCCTGCTTATGTTTTGAGAAAGTGGTTGCCACAGACGCCTCCTTTAAATTCTTAGCCCTCTGATTTTGCTATTTTGCATAGTTTCCTTTTCTTTTTTGTAAATTTATTTATTTTAATAATGATTACATGGTTCATCAGGGTGGGAAGGATCGAGGTTTATGGAAAATTGGGTGAATTCATTGCTTCCAAATTTGCTATTTCTTCTTGTTGTTCCTGGGGGAAGGGGAGAAACAAAGGGGAAAACTATTCTGTGTGGAAAGTCTCCTTTTCTATGCTTCTGTTTGACCAACAAAATATGTCTCCTTCCCTTGACTGATGCTTAATAGTGTTTTTGGTTTTTTTTTGATTGTGGTTTTAGCCTAAATTGTCTTTGGCCCTGTGGCTAACAATGGTAGATTCTTGAAAGCCAAAAAAAAAAAGATTCTGTTTTCCTCTGGTGGGAGAGATCAAATACCTAACAGATACCTTCTGAATGGTTTAATCTTAATCATTGTACAGAAAAAGAAAAGACGAGGAGAGGAAAGCCCAGGAAAAGAGGAAGAAGGCCAGGGTCAGGAGGCGAGCCCCGAAAGAAAGGGACAGACACCGGCAAAGGAAACAAAAGGACAAAGCCAAAGCTAAGGTGCCTCAGGAGCTGGACTCTTCACAGGAGTGGGAGGAGAGGAAGGACCTGCTGGCTCACAGGCGGGTTGAGGCCCTTCGGTTGCTACGGGTACTCCTGAGGAAAATTTCAGTAAGGCTATTTCCCAATTGTTCTTCAACCTTGGTAGGTACTGATCTTTCTGAGACACACAACTTTTGCATTTAAGCAGTGATCTATAGAAAACTTATCTTCATGAACGACTCATGGTATTCACTTGGGTTTGCTTGAAATAGGCTGCTTGGTGGACTTAGAGAAAGGATATCTACATTCACTAAAATAGTTGTGTGACTCTACTCCACCATCTAACACAACACTTTTGGGTTTCTGAACTTCGGGACCGTATCCTTTGGAGCAGTTCAGCTCTTTCCTTTCTTAAGTTCCTAATGGATGTGAACAGGAAAGTGCCAGAAGGCAATGAAAGGGTGCAGGTGAGAGCTTAGTGGTGCTCTGCTAACTGTACTTGTTTCACCGCTTGCAACAAGCTTAGGAGAGAAGCCAGAGCTCCAAGCAATGTAGTAAGCTCATGTTAGTCCAGTTTTAAATTATTTGGTACAGAGTTTCTCACCTCTCAAAGCAACTGATTTGTTTGGAGAGTTTCCTTTGTAGAAGGAATTTCTCCTCCTTCCTGAGCACCCTGAGATAGCCAGACTCAGCAGGTATCCTGAATGAAATGCCAGGAGGCTCCCCAAGTGTTAATTTGAAAATATATAGTTGATTTTTTAAAGTATAAAGAATGAATGCCATTAGTATTACAGAGTTAATTCTTGGCCTGCTTCTCATTAGTGTGGACAGTCACACTTATTAAAACCAGGATCAGAAAAATCCCACATTTACATTTATAATAAGGCTAGCTGGATCTTTTTTCATTTATCTTAATGATTGTCAAGAGTGAGTACTTTTAAAGAATTTCTGTCTTTAAATGACTCTGGGGTCTAATTCTTGGTCCCATTACGCTTACACCAATTACATGATCCCTGAGCTCTGATCTCAGGTAATGGGTAGGAACTGTGCCTTGATGTGTGTTAGGTGTCTGTGGAAACTCAGCAAAAAGTCTCCCAGCAAGGTAGGACTGGGAACCAGCACCTATCACCTGGTTTGCAATTATGCAAGGCATATGACTATAGGTAAAAGCATAGTCATGGCTGTATTTGCCACTTGCTACCTTGTGTCTTTTTTAAAATTATGCATTTGTTTATGTTATTTGAGAGAGAGAAAGAATCCTCCCTGTGCTGGTTCACTTCTCAAATGCCTGCAACAACTGGGGCTGAGGCCAGGGCAAAGCCAAGACCTGAGCAAACTCCATCCTGGTCTCCCACCGGGATAGCAGGCAGTCAAGTACTCAAGCTATTACCAGTGCCCCCAAGGCTGTGTGCTAGCTGGACAGTAGAATTGGGAGCAGAGCCTGGACAGAAACCCAGGCACCCCAGTAGGGCTATGGGTGTCTTAACTGCTGCAGCAAACACCTACACTCATGTCTAACTTCTTGGGTGAGGCAGGGCAATTCAGAGACACCCTCACCTGCAATCCATAGTGAGAGGTCAACTTAAAAAGCAGAAAGACCAATTAATTATCTTTTAAACCAGTTGACTCTCTCTCTTAGACACACATTTCACCCATCTGTTCTTGCTTGCACTAGGATATTCTGTTTTTTTTTTCTCTTTGTTTCTCTAGCTCCTATTACAACACGCCTACTAGAGTAAACACAACAATTTTCTGAAGAGATGAAAAAAAATACCTGCATACTTTGAAGGCCATGTAAATGCCGTGCCTTCTGACATAAGCAGCTCATATTGAACATTGTATTTTGTGCTGCTCATTTCTTCAGTTCAGTGTTCTTCCAAACTTGGTTCTATCCCAAGTATTAGAATTCTATTCAGAGAACCCAGGGGTTGGTTGGTTTGTTTTAATATTTAAATCTATTTAGTTTTTCATGTGAGATTTTTAATCTTTTCTTTGAAGGGAACCACACAGTTTCACTCCCAGAAAGTTACAGGCCCTGAAGCTAATCATGGGAACACATTGGCAATACTGGAGAACAAACAGTCAAACACTCAACATCTTCGAAGTCGAGAAGCAAAGCTGGGATATCAAGTTGCCAAGTCAACTAGTAAAAGCAAGCAAAAAATGAAGACAAGAACTGGGACTCACTTACGGAAATCGTCCCATCACTTTGAGAAAAAAACAGTACAACATTCAATTGGAAGTGAAAGGCCTGCAGAATTATTAATGGAGGGATGCAATCATAATTTGTTTTCTGATCAAAATTCCTGGCAGGGTTCAATGATACAAGGTCAGTCTCTTGAGGAAGAAAACCACCACAGCTCTGGTAAATCCTGTTCTTCCAGATTATCCGAAAGAGATGGCAGCAGGCAACAGAAGATCTATGAGACAGATGAATTTATCAACTACCTATTGAACTATTATCAAACTCCAAAGTATGCCCGTGTCTACCTAGAACCAAGTCACATGGAAAGTACATGTCAGTGGCAGAGGGATGTGTACGTTAAGGGAAATGGTTTTCAGATCAGTTTGAGAAAACGCGGGCATTATTCAACCAGTTTGAACCAAAAGCAAAACCTGGAAGGGCAAGTACAGGTTCAAGAAGACAATGACTGTCTGAAGATATGTACTCAAGATCCTGAGCCTAAGCCGGAAAAGAGAAGAAAAGTGGATTATGCCAAAGATTGTACTAAGGGATTAGAAAATGATGACAAAGATGCAGCCAGTGAAGCAGGTGATCAGCCGCCCCCAACTGATGGAAAGAGTCACCTGTCAGCAAAGACTCCCTCCCACCAGGTCGAAGATTCCACATCTGCAAGGCAAAGCCAAACTTCCTCATCCCGTGACTCAATAGACTTAGAATTACAGTTGACTGATTTTTTGGAGGAAATTAGTAGTGATTCTGAATGCTTCAGTGAAATCCTTAGTGTAAACAAAGAGGACAAAGACAAGTCTGTGGCCACATATCATAGCTCTCCACAAGGAGGACCCTTTGACATTGATGGAGCCATTACTTGGGAACAAGCAACTAGTTCAAGTGAGCAAATTTTCAATTCTGAGAGGAAACATGATGGTGAGCAAAAGTACTCTAAATACAAACTGAGGACAACAGGCAAGAGGTCTGTGTATGAACTTAGATATTCATGGCTTGAGGGCCATAGCAGTTTTATTAGAGATGAAAAGAACAACAGCCAAAAAAAGAGAAAAGCTAGTCCCCCACTACTTGTTCAATGAAGGATCCTACCATGAATCCAGTTCTAGTGATCCATCAGAGGAAAATACAAGAAAGAGGAGGAAGTTTAGTACATTTGCCCAGAAAGTAAATTATATATTCTGCCATGTGCCAATAACATCATCAAAAAGTGCTAATACTTTCTACTTGGGAGATTTTTCCAAAAGAGAGACTCCTTGGAAAATCAGAATATAACTAGGATGCAAAAGAAGATTTAAAAAATAGTTAAATTCTAAAGAATTCATGCTCAATCTGACAATTATTATATTAGATATAATAAGCAGGAGCACACTGACTATGGAAGTTGTTTACGAGGGAAAACTACCCTATTTCATTTTATTGCAAATATTATTGATGACCACTTTAACCAGGAGCACCCTGATTCACCAACAAACAGTTTGCGAGAAGAAAATGTAAAACCAAAAATTGTGATGTAATTAGAAACTGTGGAGCAAGAGAACTACACTGAAAAGCATTAGCGGGATCAAATGCAAAAATCTTGTATCTCTTGCCAAAGTGTACATTAAAATGACTGCAAGTGTGTTGGCAAGCTTTCCAAACAAAACACACAGATTTTGAAGCTTGGTAAAGCAGTACACTTGTAGTTCTTGTTCTAAGGACAGACTTTTTTTTAAACAGTCTAACTGCAACTTTAGTTTGGTGCCGTGATGAAGATTAATATTGAGAGGGGTTGATATAGCCCTTTATGGCTCTTCAGCTGTCACAATATCATCATTCAGTGTCATTTATCTTCAAAGATGACTACACAGAACAGATAAGGGTCCTTTTACATGTTATTTGATTTGATCAGAAATGCCATGTGCAGCAACAAATTTTGATTTTATTTAGGATTAAGTATAGATATAAGAGGAGATATGGACAGCTAGAACATATAGACTTGTTCATGACATTAGTGAGTTTTGTGATCACTCCCTGAAAGAAATTCAGCTTGCTGGAATGTTCAAGTATTCCATGAGTTGTCCCTTTAAGAGGCAAAGTTTTGGAAGAACTCAAAATGGGGTTCAAGTTGTCTTTTGAGACTTAAATAGATAAAGGGACCATTAGCAGGGTTTTTTTTTTTTTTTTTTTAAGAACTCCATGTCTTTCCATTAGGGGAAAACAACAGGATTGAAAGTGATAAGCAGTGGGATTTACAAAAGGAAATAGTGAAAGCTCCTGGGGCACCAACAAAGGCACTTGGGAAAAGAGTATGTGATAGTATTCCATTTCAGGTTATGTAATCTTTTCACTCAGGGTTGGGTGACAACAGTTTGTACAAAGTCACCGAATGTCCCCCAACTGACTTTTATACAACCGGAACAAGTGCCTCCTCTAATCCTCAGATCATGCCATGGAGTTAGGAAGAGTTGAGGGGAAAGCCCATAGTTTTCTAGCTGCAAAAAAAAAAAAAAAAAAAATTATACATGTGCAAGATTTGTAAACTCTTAACAGAAGCAATTTATCTTTTTACCTAATTGTTTTGGACTTCTTAAATATTTTTAAATTGAGGTGTTTTATAGATTCTTAAAGACTTACATCTTATTTAAATGCATGATCTATAGAAAGCTAGGCTGATTCATTCTGCCTTACATTGGATTTAGGACCTCAGGGGCAGTAGGGGATCTTCCCCCCACCCCCAACAAAGCTATCTAAACCTGACCTGGCAGTTGAAGACATCAATGAAATTAGAAACTGTCTGCAAACTGCAAAAGGTGCAAAAAAGCAGTAAAAGGCAACATTTTTCACACAGCATGATTCATTTGCATCTTAATTTGCTTTTTTTTTTTTGCAGATAAGTGCCAGCTGGCAGAGCCAGGTAAGACGCCAGTCTGTGTGGTTGCCCAGAATGATGTCACACAATGTATGCTCATAACCAGCTACTTGAAAAACCTGGTGTCTGAAGGGGTTACAGTAAATCTCCTTTTTTCAAAAATGACTCATTTATTTATGTAATAAAAAACAAGAACAACAGATAAGGGGAGAGTTTCCATCTGCTGGTTCACTCCCTCAGTGGTCCTAACAGCCACTCTTGGCCAGCTGAAACAAGCAGCCAGGATTTCCATTGTGATTTCCCATGTGGGTGGCAGTGGCCAGGCACTTGAGCTATCCTCTGCTGCTTTCGCAGGCACATTAGCGGGGAGCTGGATTGGAAGTGGAGCAGCTGGGACTGGAACCTGCACTTTGACATGGGATGCCAGCACGGCAAATGGTGGCTTAATGTGCTATGCCACAAAGCTGGCTCCCAAATCTCTACACTTATCCCAAGAGCCACAGGTATGCTTCATGGGTCTCTCGTATTCACATTTTAATGAAGGTGTGTTAGTACACACAAAAAGTCTGAAATGATGGCAACATAGCAGATTGCATTTGTCAGTAAGAACCAATGAATGAATGATTTATTGGCTCATTTCCACTTTAAAGCTCATGACCATGCCAGGTTTGGCTTGTCAAATGAAGAATGGCTCATGGGGCGAGTGCCTTTTCTCCTCTGAGGACTAGCAATGACTACTAATATTCAAAGTAGTGTTTTCCAAAGTAGCCTTTGAAACTACTAACAGCTTGTGTTTTGTCAGATCAACTTTCTGACAACTGCATATTGTTCTCCTCCAATGAAAATCCACCTCCTTAGTGTTCCATGTTTTATGCCATTGAACAAAGAAAATTATGGAGTTATAATGGAAAGCAGCTATGCTTGTTTTTGGGGAAAAAAAACCATCATTTTTCTGTCATTTGGTGGCTTTTCGTTGTGGAGTTTTTAGGAATAGAAACAATTTATCACTCGCTAAACATATGAAATCTCAAATGCAAAATACAGCATGTGCAATTTTTTGAATAATATAACTGGTGCTAAGTCATTTCTGTATAACAGCTCTGTCTTGTTTGTTTGCTCACTGTTGTCGTGGGACCTACAGAAAGTAAGAGTACTGGATTTATGTCTACATTCCGAGCAACCCTGGGCTTTTCTAGCTGACTTGTGATAATGCATTCTAGACCACAGTCGATCTCTTTGTCTGCTTAGGCCTTAAGGGAGGAAGAGAACAACTATACTTTTCAATTGAATGGCTTAGTAAGGATTGGAATAGAATTAAAAATATCGGAACCATCTTCTCTTCACATTAGCCTATTTTGTTGTGCTGTAATTTCAGTGGTGCAGGAGTATTTGCTGACTCTTTTCTGTGTCATGTAAGGGCCTGAACTTTAAGCTGTCTTTTTGATAAATAGGTATTTTCATGTTTTTCCTTGTATAGGCTGCTGCTAGTGCTGTAAGAAGCTAAGTATCTGCCAATGTATTTTGGTTTCATTTGTTGGAATTTCTCAGGTAGAAAGCCATGTAACCTGCTAATTTTGGAAATAAGAGCCAAATAATTGTATTTTTCTTTGTTGCAGAAACTGTTTAGGATGTTAATTTTTAAATAAATGCTGATAATTCCACTCTGGGAGGAAAATGTCTACCTGTAGTATGCGGCTTTGCACTAATGTTGCTGACCTTTCTTTTCTCACTTGCCTTGTTAGAAAATAATGCCTATTTAATTTTCAGATCTATTAAAAATACTATTGTCATAGTGACTGTTGAGTCTGTTCATTCATCACATGTGTTGGCTAGACTATTGTACACCCACATAGTCTTTAAGCATTCAAAAATTGACTTTTCTCAGAAAACTGTTTCTAGTACTGTATTACCTAAGAGAAAAATCTGGCCACTTTGGAGCTGAGCCAGTGTTTTTTGGGTTCAAAGAGCTCTGAGACAGCGAGGGATGTATGGATGCGTGGCCTGGATCTAAGATTTGCGTGAATTTGACCCTCTGAGGCAAGGGGCACATTACATTGTACAGAGAAGCTGATGCTGAGAACGTGTAGGGCATGCTGCTTGTAAGCCTCAAGTGGCAGCAATGAGAACCAAGCATCTCAGCAGCTGGTTGGTTGACAGCAGGTAGGAAGCACAGATGTCCACCTGACACCTCCTGTTCGGGCCATGCAGTGGTGTCAACAAGCAAGCTCTGTTCTTGAACGACAGCTTTTACATAACATAGCTTATGCATATGCCACTGGTTTTGAGAAGTTTTCCCAGTGAAGCCCTGCTTTACAGTAATATCCCTTTGCATGTAGTCAACAAAATGTTGATTCAGCCCTGAATGGAGAGGAATCAGGCTATTGGGATTGAGGCACTAATGAAGCTTGGGGTATTTTCCTTTTGGCACCAGAGAAGCCTGTTTAACTTTGTAAAAGGAGTAGCCTTAATCTTCACATGCAAATGAGATTTCAAGCTGCAAAGGTGGTTCAGGGAGTACATCTATTGTAAGAAAATCTTGTGGATTTCAACAATAAAATTACAAAACACTAATATTTGTGAACTAATAAGTTGTCTACATTTATATGACTGCATATTCAACTCTGTATATCTGACATGAAGCTAACTTTGTTCCAATAAGGATTCTTGGTACTTTCCTGATCAGACAATGTATTATCAACAAACAAAATTCTTCTTTGGCACTTGGTAATGACAATGTGTTCAGTGACAACACCTCTTATTAATCTTGCTATAGACTTCAAGGTGAGGGGGCGCTGTGCCTTTACAACTTACAAAATTCTGGTTAAGAGTCAGAATTTGATGGGCCACAAAAACAATTAATAATTTCTTAGTAGGACAAGCTGGTATTTGGTGTGAGCTCTGAATGTCTGTCCCTTTATAGACTTGCTTCTTGTGGAATACAAAAAAACCTACACTCAAAAAGGATATTGGGGGCCAGCATTGTGGTGTAGTGGGTTAAGCCACCACCTGAAACACAGGCATGTCTTATGAGTGCTGGTTCATGTTTGGCTGCTCTGCTTCTAGTAATGTAACTGGGAAGTCAGCAAAAGATGGTCCAAGTGCTTGGGCTGCTGCCATAAAAATTATGGGAGATCCATATGGGAGTTCCAGGCTCCCAATTTCAGCTGGCCAAGCCCTGAATGTTGTGCCCATTTGAAAATCAGCAGATGCAAGATTCTCTGTCTCTTCCTGCTTCCCTTCTTTTTTCTGTCACTCTTTCCAATAAAAGCAAATAAATTTTTAAAAATATATTTTTATTGAAAAGATTTACAGAGAGAAGGAGAGGCAGAGAGAAAAAAATCTTCCATTTGCTGGTTTGTTTTCCAAATGGCTACAACAACCAGAGTTGAGCTGATCTAAAGTCAGGAGCCAGGAGCTTCTTAAGGGTCTCACATGTGGGTACAGGGTCCCAAGGCTTTGGGCCATCTCCCACGACCTTTCCAGGGCACAAACAAGGAGCTAGATAGGAAGTGGAGCAGCTGGGGTTTAAAAAAAAAAAACATTTATTTATTTTTTACCAGAAAGGCAGATATACAAAGAAGAGGAGAGACAGAGAGCAAGATCTTTCATCCAATGATTCACTCCCCAAGTGACCCCAACAGCTGAGCTGAGCTGATCCAAAGCCAGGATCCAGGAGCCTCCTCCAAGTCTCCCATGCGGGTGCAGGGTCCCAAGGTTTTGGGTCATCCTCAACTGCTTTCCCAGGCCACAAGCAGGGAGCTGGATGGGAAGTGGGGCCACCGGAATTAGAACCAGCGCCCATATGGGATTCTGGCACATGCAAGAAGAGGACCTTAGCCACTAAGGCTACAGTGCTGGGCCCAGAGCAGCTGGGACATTAACCAGAGTCCATATGGGAGGATGGTGCTTGGAAGTAAAGGATTAACCCGTTGAGCCATCATGCCGGCACTGGTACATTTATTTTTAAATGAAATCCTGCATTTTGAGCTAAAGTATAATGATTGCATTTGTTCCATAGACAAAGTTTTAAAACATTAAGCCACCATACTCTGTTGGGCAAAATCACTTTATTAACTGACCAAAGCACTTCATTTTGTTTTGATTTGAGGTAAAACCATTAAACAGTTCACAATAATATACAATTGACTAACTACAGTTACACAAGTTTGAAACTTCACTAGTTGTTCAGATTTTACTTTTACAAATTCCTACAACTGTAGTCTACTTAAGCTATGTTTAGTGTTAACCAAAAGATAGATCGCACAGGTCTAGACATACTTGATTACTACTTCCGTGGTGACTATAGTTTTGTAATGACATTAACAACTGGTACCTTATGAATACACTTTAAAGACCACTTGGCTAGTGACATGGACCATTTCCTCATTTTGCAGAGGTGTGCATGAAGGCTGTTAGGTCAAACACCTGCTTCCATTCTGGATGCCCTTCTCTCATATCAGATTGTGTTATTAAAAAAAGGAAGGAAGGAAAAAGGGAAGGAAGCAGGGAGGCAGGAAGGAAAGGAAGGAGGGAAGGAAGGAAGGAAAGAAGGAAGGAAGGCGGGAAGGAAGGAAGGAAGGAAGGAAGGAAGGAAGGAAGGAAGGGAGGGAGGGAGGGAGGGAAAAAGCCCAGATAACCATTGCCCCAGCACGAACTTGAGGATTGGGAATATGGATCTGTAATCCTCTTCATATATTTAGGTTTTTAGGTTTTTAGGCAAGCCAGCTTATTTTTTTCCCCAAAGTTTTCTTCCAAATGTTGCAATCCTGTTGTAATCCTAACTGGGAAATTACTGTGTGAGAGTGTGGATCCACATGTGGATAAAAATGTATTTATGTTTTGTTCTGTTTTTCAACTAAGCCCAGCTGTGGGATTTCATTTTGTTACTGGACAGCTCTTCTTAATCAATCCCAAAGCCTTTGGAACACTGCAGATTTGCTTTAGAGGTAGATAAAACAGAAATCATGCAGTTAAATCACATGAGAAAAAAAGGGATTTTCTGTCTTTCAAGAACATCAGTACTAAACATTGATCCTTTGCTGTTAGTGCTGTTGAACGTGACACAGTTCTACCTGTTGGGGAAGCACTGCAGCCTTACCTGTTTCTCAGGGAAAGCAATCTTAAACCCCGCATGTACTTAAACTACAGACAGAAGGAAAACAGCAGCAGCATATGCAGCACGGCACTGCACTGCACTTCCTGCATTCGTGACACACAGCCATACCATGCAGCTTCAGAAAGAAGTTAATTGTATCATGGTCACTAGTGATGTTAGTTCAAAAATTTACAGCGAGTTTAAAATTTCTCTAAATATTGCAATCACTATGTTTTAAGGACAGACTGGGATGTTACAAATGATTCTGCAAAATACAAAAATAGATATGCTTCTACTGAAGCCCTTAGTCGTTTTTGCGAGCATTCTCATCCTTCGGTTCTTCATCGTCTGAGTACACCGTGGGCTCCTCTCCCTCCTTCAGCAGTTTGCCCACAAGGTGATACTTGACTGGATGTAGAGAAGAGAAGACAAATGGTTATGCTCATATTATGGGGGCAAAAAAAAAAAATAAGAACACTACCTGATCTCATTTGAAAACATCCTTTGCTGATTTAAACACACTTCGTAATGTGTTAAGCTTCCTGAAAGATAAAAAGGTGGTTTATAGCACAGTCCTTGCTAACATAAAATAATAGCTTTGTGCGGAAAGTAGAAATATAACAGGTAGCAGCATCCAACAACGAGCATGCAAGGTAACATCAGAATGAAGTGCCTGTGTGCTGGGAGTGCCTAAAAGAGCAAGGCCTGCTGATGAGTTAGAAGGGTTAGAAAATGTATATAAGGAGTTTGGTGAGTGGGAGAAAATTCCAGAATATGACAACTCCATGTACAAATATGTATAGCTTAAGACTGAATCTAGCTGGGAAACAATAAAGAAACCAAGGACGCAGAGTTGGCATCTAGAAAAAGTAGAAGATAAAGTTAGCTAGGTAGCATGGGTAAATATTGTGAAATATTTGGAAGGTGAGCCTGAGGAGTTTGAACTCATCCCACAGGGAGTAAAGTGCATGCAGGTTCATGAGGAAATGAATGACATGGTAAAACAGTGCTAGATCACTGCGGTGCCCAGGGCAGACTCCAGTGGCAGCAGGGTCACTGGGAGACAAGTGTGCAGAGCCAGGTGAGAAGGAGCCAGGTCCAGCGGGGCGGGGTGTGATCTTACGGGAATGGCAAACAGGGCAATGATGTACTTTGAAAGAAAACTGGCAATGCCAATTAATGAAGTGAAAATTGGACAGCCCATGGACTCAAAATGGACACTTTACAGAGGGAGCCAAGCCACTCTAGAGGGGCACACGACAGGAAATCCATAGTTGGAAATTAATATTCCAAGAAGCAAGTTCCTGGAAGCTCCTGAAAGAGTTTAATCCAACCATGATGATGGAAGCCACAGTGTAGGGAGTAAGGATGCAGAGAGAGGAGACCAAGCAGTGGCAACTTGTTCAAAGTTTGCCAGTAAAGGGCAGGAGGATAAGAGGATGGCAGGAGACAGAGGCTTGTACCTAGCATGGGCAAAAGCCTGTGGGTATGAAAGGGAGTAGTAAATGAGCCAGTGGAAGACTGACAATGTTGGAGACAACAGAGCAATCTAAACTGGAATGCACACACTTGCAAGGGGATGCAGTCAGCCAGCACCACAGTGTTGCAGCTAAGCTAATGCAGGGATCACCATCTCCATGGCAGAGGCCAAGAGCCCTGTTTCTTCTTTATGAATATGCATAACTATTAGAGGAGTAACCAAGCTGATCAAGCAGGTAACCAGAGCTGCTTTTGTGTGAAAGAATCATCGGGAACACAAGTGGAACTTCCCTGTTTGAACCCAGTGCAAAGGTCCTTAACATGCTCTGGGCCAGTACAAAGTAAATAAAACTCAGGTGGCACCTGAGAAACCTGCCCTAAGGGGAATGCACGCAGACTCAGTGTGGGCTAACACGTCACAACAGCATTTAAGAGTTAGCCTCAGTTTACATGAGAAAATGATCACACATTTCTTCTCACTGATAAAGGTGAACTCCAGAAAATAAGCTAAAAGTCACAATTTGCCAATATCCTATAAAAGATGCTGCCATCACAACGCATCCATAGGGTGCAAACAACTGGGGACTACATTAAGCAGCTGAATTACATTTTCTAAGTAAAAAGACTTGCCTAAACATGTGAAAGCTAAACTTCATGAGCCAGAGATCCAAACTAAAAAGAAGGGCTCTATCTAGCTAATTATTTACTAAAAACTTTCTCTCTCTGAAGTCAGCATTATTTCTCAAGAAAATGGTTGGCTATAGTTAGTCAAAAGAGAATGCAATATTAATGGTAGAGAACAGTAAATAATAATAAAAAACATTTTAAATGAAATCTTACTCCAAGAAATAGTCTCGATACTTATACACTGTTTGGGAAAAGCTGGGAAAGATTACTGTTCAAGGTCTTGGCAATGCAACATTGTAAAAGTGATAAACATTAAGTTTGGAACTTAACCACTCATGCTAATTCTAGAACCTCAAAGACCTCAGGCCATGAACACAAGCTGGCAATGAATGTCTGTTTTTTTGTGCCTTTCTGAAAACAGCAGACACCATCGTTGCTGGGCAGATTATAAGCATCATTGGTAGATGTGGCCTATGGTTAGGCTCAATTCAATTCAAAGAGAAGCTGTGTTATAGAACACAAGTCTATTCTTCAACAGCTATGTGGGCTGCCTTTAACCAATGAGTTCCACAAGAGAAGACTTATGAAAACCCACTTCTATAGCCAGGAGGGCTACTGTCCTTTTTCCCTAAACACCCAGCACGCCAAATCCTAGTGTGGAATCTCTGCGCATTTCTCAAATATGTAAAAACGCCAGAAATGGGAAGGTCAAGTTTCCACAGAGGTCTAGCTAAAAAGTGGTATGCAATAATAGCAAGTGACTCAGCACTACTGCAATTACTCCAAGCTGTGAACTCGATCCGTCCAAGATTCATGAGCCTATCAAAATGCACCCAAGTTTCAGGCTGCTTAGTAATAACTATTGTCCTGCCCCGAATCCCCATTGCTGGTAGAAATTTGATCCATGCACAAATTGAAAAAATGCTTACAAGTGAACTGCGAGTCCCAGTCACTCAGGGTCTCCCGCTGGGCAGCATTGAGGTCAGACAGGTCATCATACTCATCCTTCAGGGCTTCCTTATCCAGGCAAAACGTGGCAAGGCCCCTGGAAGCGTCTCTTCCGGCAAAGACCCCATATGGCCCCTCTTCCGAAAGAAAGCAAAACCAAAGACCGATTCATCATTAGATAGTCAATATCTTTCCATCACACACAGAAAAAAACGGTTTTGTACTCATCATCTTAGAAGGCCCCCTTTTTGAGAATTCCATTCTGAAGCCAATGATACTGAGACTTTGGAAAGCATGTTGGGGGGAGGGGCAGTGAAAGACCTGTTGTCATTACTTTTAAACAACCAAATCAAATCACTACACATTTTCACCAGTCTCCTGTGATTTCCAAATAGCTCATTAAAAAGTCATAAATGGTTATCGCCCAAAGTGGTAGTGGGGTGGTGATGGTGGTGACAGGGTATGACCTAAGATATGGTTCGAATTTAATTGCAGGACATCAAACCTAAAGCCGAGCGCTGCTCTAGGCACTTGAGTTACAGCATTCTTCAGCCAACAGACACTGAGGTGCACATGAAAACGTTTCCTTCTAAATGTTTTCTGAAACATTTTAATGAGGCAAAGGTATCTGATAGAGATTTGAGGTTGCAAGACTTGATTAAACATTAGCTCACATCACCTGCAGGATAATTTCATGGGTATCAGAGAATCAAGTTCAAAAAACTCTATCCACGTGTTACATAACCTTCAGTGTCAATAAATCCAAGCTGGAACAGAAGAAGTGAGGTTCATCTTCCTGTTTTGAATTGGCCTTGAAGGCTGACTGAGCATGTGCCAAAATTTTCATGGAAAAAACAACTGAATCCATACCCTAAAATAATTCAGTAAACCTCAGAATGCTATTGCCAATGCTATCACACCAAACTTCTAAGAAAGCAGTGAATCATTCTGAAGGTACTTAAAGTGGATGTTTGCACTTATTTAAATATTGTCCAAGTAAACGAAAAGAATCCAATGTACTTCAAACAACATATTGTTTCCAAAAAGGTAGACTGAATAGCAACCACAACAGAATAGCAACCACTACAGAAAGCAACAAAAGAAAGGGGGGAAAAAAAGCTTTATCAATCTTTTGGAAATGTACACCTGTGGTGGAAATGGTAGCAGCAATGTTCGTGTAGGGAAAATGTGCTGGTTTGAAACTCAGTATTTCAGAAAGTATGGTCACTGGATTGCTAGAGCGGACACAAACCTCAGTGCTGAGCAAAAGCTTCAGGGGGAGCATTCTGAGCCTTTGCAGACCACATATCACTCACTAAGAAGCACGGTCACTAGAATGAAGGCTGCATGAGCAGGGGGTCTATATCCATTTTGCTCACTGGTATACCTCCAGGGCCTACACGAGGGTCTCCAGAGAGGAGGAAGCACTAGAACAAATCATTTTAAGGGATTCTTTACAGCATTAAATAGCATTTCCACCACACTGCTACCACATATTCATGGGCTGACTGGAGGATAGTGCAGGACAGAGAATCAAAGCTCTCACCACAAGTTTTTTTTTTTTTTTTTCCCTTCAGCGGGAAAACGAGGGCCTAGTGAGAACAATGCTGTGCACCAGGGTCACACATCTGGCCTGTGACCCCCAGTGATGACTAGAATACATGTCACCATACGCCCAGTTCTAGGTTCTGTGCACAGGCCTACATATCCCTCAATGACTTGGCAAAATACATTCAATCATATGATGATGCCCTACGCACATGTTTGGACTACTTTACAGCTTAGTAAACATGATTATGTTCATTGATAGCTAAGTGCACTATTTTGAGCCATCAGTAACGTAAATGAAAGTTTTCAAATTATCTTAACAGGTACATGCCTATGGAAAATAGGCATTTTAAACTATTTGTAAAGAACAACTAAGTGAGCAAGAGCCTTACAGGACCTTAGGATATTTAATTTCGACTAGCTGGAATGAGAAAGTACAAGCAGTCATGGTTACAATGCATTTGCAGCCCCTCTGGACCCTTTCTCCTCCCTGGGTTTCCAGATTGGATAGGCTTAGAGAAATGCCTATTTCCTCTCGGAAAATTCTATAAAGCAAGAGTTTCCAAAGCTGACTCTTTTGACAGATTCACCTGTGGGATTCTGGCATCTCTGCCAGTGCTCATCTATGTTTATGGGGAGAAGCCGGGAGTCTGTATTCGCTCCCAGATGTATCAGGTGATCATGTTAGGCAAAGCGTTTTGGAAAAGCCCTCCTGTCTGAGAAATCTTTTAAGTGTACCCCCAGAATTACTCCGCAGTCTGCTAGCCCATTCTCCCTCCGGGTTCTTTTTTCCTAAAATCCTCCTACCCAGTAGGCTACCCGTTTTGTTTCTCAGGATCCTCCCATATCACAATCCATTTTTCATTTGTGGGACTAGTCTTTCTAGTCTTTCCTCTGTTGCTAGAGATTAAATGCGTGGTTACCTTTTCAGCTTGCCTCGTTGCCACTGTCCACAGTATCCAGCCCTTATTTCTTTCTGGAACCAGCTCCATTTCCCCTTCCTGAGCCTCCCTAGTTCACCTCTCAGCCTTTCCCGGTCAGCCACACACAGCAAGCGCACACACATACCAAACACAAGCTCGGCACACACCTAACACATTCCAAACGCACGCGTACACTTTCACCACCATACACCACACACGCACACAGTGCGCCTGCACAGTGCGCCCATGCACACTCACACTCACCACTCTTCACTATGATCTCCTTTCTTTCTCAAAACAGACACCAACTCCTCCTTCCAAGATCCAGCAAATCTGCTATCCTCGAAAAAACTCCTCGAGTTCCCTGCACTCTGATATGTCCCCAACCCATAGAAGCTTCACGGTCCCACCTCCCCCGCCCCCCTTTAAGCGTCTTAGCCTTTTTTTTCCCTCCCTCCCAATCACAACGTTGGCAGCACGGGCCCGGATCTGTGTCCCTCCCGCTGCCCCCGCCCTCCACTGGCCCGCAGCCCCTCGAGAGTGCCTCTGGGCCCCCGCCTGCGTGAGGAGTCACTCCGCCAGCACCACCCGGCTTCCAGAGCTCCCGGCTCTCTGCCCGCCAGCCTTCCTTGGCTCACCGCCATTGCTTTCCCCACTCATGGGCTCCCCGCTCCCTCCTCGCCTCTCCCCAAGCACAGCACTACGCTGGGGCCCTCTTCTTTTGTCTCCGTGCCGCACCCCCGCACACACACAGACACACACACACCCTCTGGGCACCGTACCGGGTCCATAGAACTTGCGGCCCTTGGTCACGTCGAACACCTTGCCATTGATGGCCATGAGTATACGCGGGTCCTGGACGCCGTCGAAACGCCGCAGCTCAGCAGGGGTGAAGTCGCGCCGCTTAAGGCGGGGCAGCGGGGGCGGCTCGTCGTCGTCGCCGTCGCTGTTCCCGGGCTGGTCCCCGCGCACGATCTTGTAGAGCAGGAAGATGCAGAGGCCAAGCAGCAGCAGGTTGAGCGGCGACGTGAAAATCTCGTGCAGCAACCCGCCGCCTTCCAGTTCGTTCAGATCGGCGCCCGTCGCTACCACATCCTCGGCAGCCATGATCTCTGGAGCTAAGGTTGGGCTAGGCGAGACAGAGCTCCGGAACTCGCTGCTTTCCCCTCCCTCTCCGCGAGCTAGTGGCGCGCGGAGCTCGGTGGCGGAGGAGAACTTTAACCAGGGAGGAGGCGGAGCCTGCCGCCCCGCCTCCCCGCGGCCACCTCACGCCCCGCCCCGGCGCGTGGGGCCCGGTTCGGCTCAGGCCCCCCACAGAACCCCGCGCTCTTGCTTCTCATTCCCCAGCCTGCCTCCCGTTTCGATGTCAACCAGTCCAGCCCTCGGTTCTACCGCACCCAACTCCCCGCGCCGGCCTCACGCCACAATGTAACTTCTCATGACGCAGCACGCAGGCCTCATGAGCACCCCTTGTTGCTCCTGGCCCAACGACACGCTGGGTGGGCCTTGGCTCTGGGGGAGTGCTGTCTAAGGACCCCTTCTCCACCTGATGTGCGAAGCACCCCTTACATTTCTGTTGTTTCAGGAGTCCCCCCCCCCAACCCCGCGCCCCACCTCAGGTTTGGCAGCCCCTCACTTATCTCCAGCCATCTCCCCAGGACCCAGAAACTGTCCAAGGGAACAGGAGTCTCATTTCTTGAACTCCGTCTTCCACCCCCGGGATTTCCATTCACTTGCCTTGGATGTCCATGACCCAGTTCTCCCTGCGACACCCACGGGATCAAGACAGGCACATGCCTGTCTTGACAAATCCTCCCAATTTCTGCGCAAACAGCTTGGATCAGAGGATTTACTTAATGTGCGTTCTCAGAAGATAAACTATTTTGCAATCACTGATTTGCTTAGTCACTAAGATATCAGCCAGCAGAGTTCTCTTGTTGCACTTTTCTCATCCCCATAACCCCCATTCCCATCCCCCATTGCAGAGAAATAACCAAACTTTCTTTGGCAACTTCCTTATATTGGAAGTCTGTTGGGGTACCCTTGGCAGTCACAACGCCCCGAGCTGGGTTCGAGACCAAGGCAGCAGTTTGCAAGGACCATAAGCTTCCAGATGGCTTGCTTTCCTAGGTGTCTCCTTGCCTTTTAGGTGCTTGCTAACTACACATGAGCAAGAGTTGTCAGGGTCCTTCAGAATCCTAATTTGGCGGCCCCGTTTTTATTGTGGCAGTAGGAGCAGAGGGGAAGAAAGGGTACAGAGAAGGGAGATAATTAAAGCCAAGCCCAGAGCAGTAGTTTTCCATCAAAAATTCGGTTCCCTTGCACATGGCTTAACTCCCCCACCCAACAGGCAAGAGTGAAGCAGAGACTGCCTTTTTACCTCAGATTTCTAAAAATTTCTGGCAAAAACTGCTTCCATTCCTGCCCTGCTCACCCCACCCCCAGCTTTTTAAATCATTTTAAAGTGTAATGAGCCCAACAATCTTTATATCAAGCCCACACATTTTTTTTTAACAGAGCTAAATTTAGATGAGCTGAAATGGCCCCCGTAGATCTTTTGTCAAACCTCTTCAATCTAATCACGGTGAAACAGGCTGAACCTGTGGCTCCCTGCTGCAGTTGCTCTAACGAACCTTTTTTTTTTTAAGTAAGCAAGAGACTTTCACAAACTAATTAGAGTTTGAAAAATACTTTTATTTGCAACTAATAAGACAAAGGGTTGGTATCCTTTTAAGAAGCCAATTACATTAACAAAATCTGAAAGATTCTACTTGGGAAATGAACAAAACCTTTATGAAAGAGGGTGTATCAAAGGTGAACAGCATATGGAAAGTGATCTCCCTAGTTCTAAAGAGAAAAGCAGCAAGACATCAGCTTGTTGATGATGCTGTTAGGAGCAGTGGGAAATGGTATAACCTTTTGTTATTCATGCATGTCTCTCCTACCCACTTATCCCACTTCTAGAAATCCACTTGTTTTAGAAGTCTCTGTAAAAATTTTAAATCTTATTTATTTGAGAGAGGGAGGATAGAGAGAGAGAGAGAGAGAGAGACAGAGAGAGGTGTTCCATCCATTGGTTCACTCTCCAGTTGCCCACAACAAGCAGGGCTGAATCAAGGCTGAAACTGAAAGCCCTGAACACAACTCAGATTCCTCGCGAAAGTGACTGGGACTCATGTCCTTGAGCCATCACCTGCTGCCACTCAGGGTGGACAGTAATACGAAGCTGGAATGAGGAGCAGAACTGGGGACCAGAACCGGGGCAGTCCAGGAAGAGCTGGGGACCAGAACTGTGGCAGTCCAGGAAGAGCTGGGGACCAGAACCAGGGCGGTCCAGGCAGAGCGGGGGACCAGAACTGTGGCAGTCCAGGCAGAGCGGGGGACCAGAACCGTGGCAGTCCAGGAAGAGCTGGGGACCGGAACTGTGGCAGTCCAGGAAGAGCTGGGGACCAGAACCGTGGCAGTCCAGGAAGAGCCGGGAACCAGAACCGTGGCAGTCCAGGCAGAGCCGGGGACCAGAACCAGGGCAGTCCAGGAAGAGCTGGGGACCAGAACCAGGGCGGTCCAGGCAAAGCCGGAAACCAGAACTTAGGAGGTACAGAGCTGGGGACCAGAACTGGGGCAGTCCAGGCAGAGCCGGGGACCAGAACCGGGGCAGTCCAGGCAGGGCCGGGGACCAGAACCGGGGCAGTCCAGGAAGAGCTGGGGACCAGAACCAGGGCGGTCCAGGCAGAGCCGGGAACCAGAACCGTGGCAGTCCAGGCAGAGCCGGGGACCAGAACCAGGGCGGTCCAGGCAAAGCCGGAAACCAGAACTTAGGAGGTACAGAGCTGGGGACCAGAACTGGGGCAGTCCAGGCAGAGCCGGGGACCAGAACCGGGGCAGTCCAGGCAGGGCCGGGGACCAGAACCGGGGCAGTCCAGGAAGAGCTGGGGACCGGAACCGTGGCAGTCCAGGCAGAGCGGGGGACCAGAACCGGGGCAGTCCAGGCAGGGCTGGGGACCAGAACTGGGGCAGACTTGTTTTATGGGACTGGCATGGTGGCATAGCAAGCTAATCCTCCAGTGGTGGTGCCAGCTTTTCATATGGGTGCTGGCTTAAGTCCCAGCTGCTCCATTTCTGATCCAGCTCCTTGCCAATGGCCTGGGAAGCAGCGTACAATGGCCCAAGGCCTTGGTATGTGGGACACCCAGAAGAAGCTCCTGACTTGCAACTTTAAGCTGGGCCAGCTCTGGCTATTGCAGACATTTGGGAAGTGAACCAGCAGATGCTTCTCTGTGACTCTCCCTCTCTGTGTAACTCTGACTTTGAAGTAAAATAAATCTTTTAAAAAAGACTTATTTAATTGAAAAACGTAGTTTTATGTGCAGAGATAGACACACAGAGAAAGGGACATCTTCCATCCTTTGGTTCACTCCTCAAATGGCCACAAAGGCTGAAGCTGGGCCAGGCTGAAGCGGGGAGCCAGGAGCTTCATCCAGATCTCTCACATAGGTTCAGGGGCCCAAGAACTGGGCCGTCTTCTGCTGCTTTCCCAGACGCATGAGCAGGGAGGCAGATCGGAAGTGGAGAGCCAGATCTCCAACGGCACTCATGGGCTTAACCTGCTACTCAGCCACACCACCACCCCACCCCACCTCACAAAAACAGTTTTTAAGGAGGGCCCATAAATAGCAGTTTGCTTTGTATTCTTTCAGGCATGGCAACATACACACGCAACCATTTTGTTTTACAAGACTTGGAAAAACTTAAACAATAAAGATTTTACCAGTGGGTTATTTTGTCGTAATAAAGAGAGCACATAATAAAAAAGTAAAGTAAAATAAAAACAAGCCATTAGCTCCGCCAGATAATCCCTGCTGGAGTTTTAAAAAGGTATATTTATATTTAAATTTTAAAAAAAGATTTATTTATTTTTATTGGAAAGGCAGATGTACAGAGAGGAGGAGAGACAGAGAGGAAGATCTTCCATCGGATGGTTCACTCCCCAAGAGGCCGCAATGGCTGGTGCTGCACCGATCCGAAGCCAGGAGCCAGGAACTTCTTTCCAGGTCTCCCATGTGGGTGCAGGGTCCCAATGCTCTGGGCCATCCTCGACTGTTTTCCCAGGCCACAAGTAGGGAGCTGGATGGGAAGAGGAGCTACCGGGATTAGAACTGGCACCCATATGGGATCCCGGGGCGTTCAAGGCGAGGACCTTAACCACTATGCTATCGTGCCAGGCCCCTATTTAAAAAATTTTAAAGATTTATTTATTTTTATTGGAAAATCAAATATAAGGATAGGAGGAGAGACAGAGAGAAAGATCTTCCGTCCATTGATTCACTCCCTAAGTGGATACAACGGCCAGAGCTGAGCTGGTTCGAAATCAGGAGCCAGGAGCCTCTTTGAGGTTTCCCACGTGGGTGCATGGTCCTAAGGCTTTGGGCCGTCCTCGACTGCTTTCCCAGGCCACAAGCAGGGAGCTGGATGGAAAGCAGGGTTGCTGGGACTACAATCAATGCCTATATGGGATCCCGGCATGTGCAAGGCGAGGACTTCAGCTACTAGGCTAATGTGCCAGGCCATATGTTTAAGTTTAGAGAATACACACTATGGAATGATACATAAGAGAGAGTGTCTCTCCTTACTCCTTTTCTGAGAGAGACAATCTTCCATTCACTGAGTCACTCCCTAAATGTCTGAAACAGCCAGGTCTGGAACGAGAATGGATGGGAAGTGGGGCTGCTGGGATATGAACCGGCACCCATATGGGATCCCAGCACATGCAAGGTGAGGACTTTAGCCACTAGTGTACCATGCAGGGCCCTCAATGCCTCTTTTTTCCCATTATATTTACTATTTCCTACTGCATGATATTATTTCTCATGTTTTTAATCTCCTGCAGCTTGAAGATAAACCACATGAGCCAGATATTCTCATCTATTTTCTCTACTACTGTGGCTCTTGTTCTCACAGTAGCTCCTGGCATATATGTTAGTTGCTCAGTAAATATCTGTGGAATTGACTTGCCTAGGAAACTTGTTATGTTAAACACACACATCCAAAAAAACATACCATGAGAGAAGCATACCAAATACAGTAAATACAATACCTTTATGATTAGAAAAAAAAGCAATAAGCAGTTTTACAAGTTTGAAGAGTAGAAGACAAAATCTCACAGTTGCTAACTTTGTCTTGGCTAATAGTATACAGACCTGCATTTTCAATTTCAGACTGAAAGGCTGAGTTACAGAGAGGTTAGGAGAGAGAGGGAGAAAGACACAGAGATCGATCTCCCTTCCCCTGGTTCACTCCCCAGATGTTTGCAACAGTCAAAGCCAATCCAAAGCCAGGAACCAGGAGCTTCTTCTAGGTCTCCCATGTGGGTGCAGGGGCCCAAGAGGTTGAGCTATCCTCCATTGCTTTGCCAGGCCATAAGCAGGATGGGAAGTGGTATAGCCGGGACATGAACTGTTGCTCATATAGGATGCCAGAGCTGCAGGGGGAGGATTAGCCTAATATGCCACCACACTGGCCCCTATTGCTGAAATTTTAAAGAGACACAATAGGAGCCTGTCTACCTCCAAACACTCAACTGTCCTTTGTCAAATTCCAGTGCCACACTGGATTGCTGCAGAGCTAGGGGTGCAACGTTTTTGTCCTTCAAGGAAGGAGTTCTAAATCTAGCAAGCTGGGGTGGAGGTGGGGAAGTGAAAAGGTGACAGATGTTGTGGCCATGATCCATGTGTGCTAAGGGGAAGTGGGCATAACGTGGCAGATGGGGTGGTCTAACAAGGTTGTTTGCAGGAAATGATGTTTGACCGAGTGCTATCATTTTCATCAGGTGTTCAAGAAGGAAGGGAATGAATTTTTTCTTTTTCTTTTTTAAGAATTGTCTTACTTTTTATTCAACACTGCTTAAACACACTGAATCCTAGCCACAATAAATGAATGCATTTACACTACATAAAAGGGGTGTTTAAATTATATCATGTAGAGCTGAGAACTTGTCCAAGGCCCTCAGGTTCACATCTTCAGGACAATAGCATGCAACTTATGATCTTCATTATTGGCTAAATGGAGGTGAATGGATTCTCTAAGAATCCATTGCTTCTCAGATCCCAGCAAGGATTAAAATGATCTGGACAGGGGATGGGTACTTAACAAAACGTCCATTGCTAGGGTCAGCCAAAGATTCTGTTCCAGGGAGGTCTATAGTAAAACCTGCAAGTCTTCATCGTTATTAAGAGCTGCCATTCAGCACTTATGACAGGCCACACAGTGTCCTAGACTCTCCTGTGGATTAACTCAAGTACTCTTCATAACCTACTGCATGGCAATTGGTTCTATTGCATAGCTGAAGAAATGGAAACTTAGGCACATAGGGATGAAGGCATTTGTCCACTGACATACAGCTAACTAAGTGAAAATGTCAGTCTGGCTCCAAGCACTGTTTGTTCATGCTCAAGCTCTTTGCTTTCCATTCCCACAACTGAACAAGGGCTCCAAATGGTTCCAATCCTGGCAGCCAAGACTGAGGGAAAGCAAGCAATCTGAGCAAAGGTGCGGAGCTGTGAGATGACCTGGGCCAGTCCAAGCAGACCTTCAGGGATTCTAATGGTCAGTAAGTCCACAGCCCTTAGCGTGGGCGACTCAGTTGTGCTGTGCCACAACTGCTGGACAGTGTTGGTGACTGGCAGCCTTCAGTGAATCCTCCTCCCCAGACTGCAGTGGGCTGAAGAGAGCTTCCTAGTGCAAAGTCACACCCCCTTCTCTGTACAGCCTGCAATTAATGAGTAGCTCACTCTGGGGTGCACAGGCCCGTCTTCCTTTCTGCATTGGAAGACAAATCTGAGGGGACATCTCAAGCTTCGAGGCCCCTGTGGATTCATGGAAGCTATATTGTGACTGTAGCACAGTATGGCACCTCCCTTGGCCTGCTCCCACTTTCCACCTTACCTTTGGGGTGTCTATCAGAGAGTCCATGTCCCAGGGAAGTCAATCTTGCATGATCAGGCACAGTACAATTGAGTCAGTCTGCTGTTTAGTTTTACCTCTCTCAATTTCCTCCCTATACTCAGTACTCTGACCATACTGAAACTAGGAGTGATGTGGCCACCGTGACAGCTAATATATATATTTACTGGATGCTAGAAGCAATTATAAACAATCTTCCCTATTTTGTTTCTTTTAACAAGTTAGATTCTAATATCATCTGTTTATACTTGAGGGTGATAGCACACAGAGATGTTAACTTATTTATCCAGAGTCACAGGACTAGTAAGAGGTAGCACTGGAATTTAAATCCAGCAAAGTGGTTCTAGAGCTCATGCCTTAAGTGTTGTTTTGTTGCTCTTCAGCATATCAAGTTGATAGAAACATTGAGGTTGCAATTGGAACTGGGATGCCACTAAGAAGCCTTCCCACAGTGAGCTGAGGGCTTAAATCAAGGTTGTGTGAGAGAGTAAGGACATCAATTTAAGGACAGATATGACCCATGTTAAGGAATTAGATGGAACAGGATTTCTCCCTTATTTCTTCAATTCCTTCTATATCCATATTAGGCCCCCCAAAGTTTTGTTTGGGTGAGTGGCTGGGTGATGTATCATCTACAAGGTAGAAGTGTACAGGGCAAAAAGCAAACTGGCAGAAAGGACCTTGTATTCAAAGGCAACTTGTGTGTTAAATTTTAATTCAAGGATCACCCATATTGACATTTAACTGGGAACTTGATAGAAATGTATGATGTTGGGGTCCATGCCATGGCATAGCCTACTAAGCCTCCGCCTGCTGTCACCGCATCCCATATGGGCACCAGTTTGTGTCTTGGCTGCTCCACTTCCCATCCAGCTCCTTGCCTATAGCCTGGAAAAGCAGTGGAAGATGACCCACGTGCATAGGCTGCTGCAGTCATGTGGGAGACCTGGATGAAACTCCTGGCTTTGGAATGGCTCAGCTCCGGGCTTTACAGCCATTTGGGGGATGAGCAAGTAGATGGAAGATCTCTCTCTTTCTCTCCCACACCGCTCTCTATAACTCTGTTTTTCAAATAAAAACATATACATCTTCTTTTAAAAAGAAATGCATGATTTGGGACAGTAGCTTAGATATAATGGAACCAGAATCTCTCTTTTCACTAGCCCCCCCCACCTCCCCAATAATTAATGTGTACATTAATGCTTAAAAGCACAGGAACCAGGAAGCTCCTGGTGGAGACATTCATTAACATACCCCATTGCATCGCTGGGTTTGGAGATGAAGCAAGAGGCCTGGCCTGGCAAGGGAAAGGGTTGGCAGTATCATGCTCAGGGTAGTGGTGGAAATCACTGGCACTTAATGAGCTTACCAGGGAGAACACAGGGCAGGGATCTCTCCAAGGCTCATTGCACAATATTCTAGGCCAAGGTTGCCAATTGTTGGCCTTGGTGATTAAAGCTGTTCTGAACACGTGCTTATTTGACCCTCACATTATTTTGGCTTTGAAATATTAGGCATAAACATTCAACCTAGAGATTTTTTCCATAAAACACATATTTATGACTTAAGAAATGGGAAGGACTGGCATTGTATCCCAGTGTGGCAACAATTGGCTGGAACAAATTAGCAGATGCCTGTTGTAGAGGGCATTTTCAAAAGAGTCCCCACTTTCCCCTTCTGCATCCCCAGTGCTGAGACTAAATACCAGCTATATTTTATGTTTTCTCTGCTTTGTTCATAGTGGAGTTAAATAGATAGTCAAATGTATTTTGTGCTCATGATTGTATTGAAAGTGACACATGAATGATAGATGGCAAAAGTGTATTTGTGAATCCTAGCATGTTTTACAGTGTCATACATCTTCATTCCCATAGTATTCTTTCATATTACATGCTTAGATTGTTCAGATTGTTAGCCAGTGGTGGAGAGAAGAAGGTTGACATAGAATATTGGGAGGATGAACATTGTAGGGCTACCAGAAAAATGAAGCCAACAAGGAAACAATAAAAACTCCGGGTGGTTCAAAAGTGATAGGAGTGTACACTCTGACAGAAGCAAATGGAGGGCAGAGAGTTCCCAGGAGGGAGAGGTTCACGATACTGAGTGCTACAGGTGGTTCAAGGACAATGGAGACTGAAGAAGTAAGTAGGCCTAGATAGTTAGGAAGTCCCAGATTAGCTGGCTCAGAGACCTGTCAGTGTGGCATGAGAAGGATGGAAGGCTGGTCCCGGTAACCTAGAGGGTGAGAGGACATGAACTTCTTAAAGGAGATCTTGCTCTCAAACAGTGTGCTTTTATTTGAGAAGTGTAATGCTTCCACTAAGTGTAAATGTATCCACTAAAGTGTGTGGGTTTGAAGTTGGATCCACTATCAAGAAGTGGTTAAACCATTGCAGTGGTGGGGGAGTGGGGAGGAACGCTCATTAATATCCAGAGTGGGTTTCTTATGATAGAATGAGCATGAGCTTGGCCTTTAAAGCCAAATGCACAGTCAGAGGGGTGATAGTTTGTCCTTTAAGAGGAATGGGAAAGAAATGTGCAGATCTCAAAGTTAGAGGAACTCATATCTAACAGCCTCCATGTTCCATGTAGTTGGAGACAAATTAACTGCTGGAAGAGTTGAAACAAATCAACTGCTGTGGGGGAGGGCAGGAATAGCAAGAACTTGAGTGTTGGCCAAAGTTAATATTTTCACCATTCCCTCATTTGGGGCTTTTAGAAACAGGAAGAAATGGTAGAAATGCAGGCATAGTGTTGCCTAGGAAACACAGTGGTTTGTGAAAGCAGTGGTAGGCTGTTTTGCATCTTATTAACCCATTCACATCCATTTTCACCTAAAAGACAACTAGTGAGTACGCACAAAAGTTGAGAGAATTTTGTTCAGGAGGGCAAAGGGTGGGCATCCTCTGTAGCCTAGGGAGAACATACAGGAGTGTGAGCAGCACTTGAAAGAGAGACTTACATTAAACACGCATGGAAGACCTACATGGGGTTCCTTGCTTCTGGCTTCATCCTGGCCCAGCCTTGGTTGTTGTAGGCATTTAGGGAGTGAACCAGCAGATGGAAGATCTCTGTCTCTGTGTTTATGTCTCTGTTTTTCCTCTCTCTCTTTCTCTCACTGCTCTGCTTTTCAAGTAAAATAAATTTAGAAAGCATTTAAAATGGGAAAGACAATCAAAGAAGTTGCAGGCACTAAGGTGTCAAAGATAAATTTCTCCTATTTCTTAGAGCTTCTGCACACACACACCCCCACACACACTCTTCTGTGTGTGTATAGGTGTGGTCCTACTATCCTATCAGGGGTACCATGTGGGAATTATCCCTTCCCTGTTTCTTGTTCTTGTGTGGTAGGAAACAAAATTGCGATGACATCTATTGCTTCTTTTCTCTATGTGGAAACATCATCAAATAAAATTTATTTTCTCTTCTTACTTGCAGTCTTGCCTCAAAAAGTGGCCTGAGCTTTCTAACAAAGAGATCTAGATTTTACTTGCAGCAGCAGGAAAATAAAGAGGAGCTGTTTCCTTGAAGTAGAAGTTGCTGAGAGCTTGGAGCTGGATTGTCTTAAACTAGAGACTTCTGTGGGTGGAAGGAGTGACATGTCATCCAATCCCAAGTGCTAAATGTTCTGAACCCAGGCACACACTTGGGATGTAGTGTCTCAGAGTGTCCAGACCCTATACCCTGTTTTACGCCCCCTCTCCAATCCCAAGAAATGCACAGCAAGCATGTATGTTATACTGAGGGGGCATTTATCCCCAAATTCAGTTGACATCCCTAGTTGCTAGTGCTCATCACATTTGAAGACTTCAATATCCATGAAGATGACCCATTCCATATCCCAGCTTTCTACTTCTTTAATTTTTTTCACCTCCAACCACCTTTTCCTCTAGCCAATGTCAGTCATCCCCACTCTAAGTCACACACCAGAGCTTTTCAAAAACACAACTTTTGTTAAACCCAGTTATCCAACCCCACTCCCTAACTGCATATAAACAACAACGGACTATCATGGTAGAAAGTATGATACTATGTGGGACTCACTTGAAGAAATATTTTGAATGGGAAGAGGTAAAATTTCATTTATATGTGGCATGGTTATCTATATAGCAAATGCAATGGAGTCTATAAATAAGCTGGTAAAGCTAATGAGAGTTAGCAAGATTGGAGGACACAAGACTGATGTAGACATCAACTTTATGTCTAGATGAAAGCAATGAGGAAAAGGTTCTATCTATAATATCTGTAATATCAATATTTGCAATTCATAGGGAAATGTCTATATTATTTAATTCATTTGTATGAATTTCTGGAAAATGCGATCTAATCTACAGTGACATAAAGCAGATTGGTGGCAACCTGAGGATAAGTAATGAGGAAGAGGTCGCTTCAAAATATTTGACCCTGATTCACAAATGGACTGTGTGATGTGATGTACTACACAGCCACAGATCAGTCACTCTCACACTCATTCTTTAGAGGAATCTATCATATTATGTCTACTTTCTTTCTGTTTTAAGATTTTAAAAAGTTTTTTGGGCCCGGCACAATTGTGTAGTGGCTAAAGTCCTCGCCTTGCATGCCTGGGATCCCATATGGGAGCCGGTTCTAATCCCAGCAGCTCCACTTCCCATCTAGCTCCCTGCTTGCGGCCTGGGAAAGCAGTGGAGGACGGCCCAAAGCCTTGGCACCCTGCACCCGCGTGGGAGACCCAGAAGAGCTCCTGGTTTCTGGCTTCAGACTGGCTCAGCTCCAGCTGCTGTGGTCACGTGGGGAGTGAACCATCCGATGGAAGATCTTCCTCTCTGTCTCTCCTCCTCTCTGTATATCCGCCTTTCAATAAAAATAAATGAATCTTTTTTAAAAAAGTTTCTTATTGGAAAACAGAGAGAAAGATCCTCCATCCATTGATTCACTCTCCAAATAGCCATAACAACAGGAGCTAAGCCTATTCAAAGTCAGGAGTCCCCTCTAAGTCTCCTGTGTGAGTGCAGGATCCCAGGATCTTGGGCCATCCTCTGACTGCTTTCCCAGGTCACAAGCAGGGAGGTGGATGGAAAGTGGAGTAACTAGGACACAAACTGGCAACTATATTGGATTCCAGCACTTGGAGGTGGAGGATTGGCCAATTGAGTCATTATATAAGTCCCGAATCTACTCTATTTTACCTGCCAATCCTCTTTCTCATCTAGTGATCTTGCATTTGATTTCATTACAAAATAGAAGCAATTAGCTGTAATCTCAATTGTCTTCCTACTGCCAAGATCTCTAGCTGCATAATGCCTCCTGTGTTTTCCTTCTTACTTCAGTGCAAGGAGTGTCAAAGGTATTCTCCTTGAACTCTGCAATCCATTTGCCTCATTGGTTCTCAAGACCTTGGCTCTTACAGTTATCCCTTCTGTCTCCTATGTATTAACATTATCCTTTCTTTGTGGTCATACTTATGTACAGATAAACATACCCTAGTGTTCCTTCAGCTTTAAAATGCTTTCCCCTGACCATAGCTCTTTTTTCTGTTCTTGTCCTGTTCCATGTATCTAAACACCTACATAGGGTTGTCTGTGTACACTATCTCCACACCGTTGTCTCCCATTTTCTCCTCTATTTGTTCCATTAAACTTTGATCCCCTGATTGCTTTTTTTTTTTTTTTTTTTTTTTGATTGCTGATTCAGTATTGTTCCTGTCTGGGTTCCAATCTCATGAAGATTTCTCTAACTTCTGACCTCCACAATATTTGACAGAGCTTGTCAGATATATGTGAAATATTTTTTGTTAGAGTTTTGTCAAATGTATGTGAAATACTTCCTTTACCTGGCTTCTGGAATCCACATTCTGATGGGTTTTCACCATATAGGTGTACAGCCCACTCAACTATGAAAATAATATTAAAAATAAAATAGAATAAAATAAAAAAATAACATAGGACCAAATGACTCACCAAAGGAAAAATAAATACACCAATCTTTAAAATGTTATTAATGTACATATGACTCACATAATACAAAATTTACTGTTGTAATATCCTGAACTCCCAATGCTGTATGCAAGTATGGTTAGCAAATGCCCAAATCTTTACATGTCTCAAATAGCTCAAACAGGTTTGTTTTTTTTTTTCTCCCAGTGGGTAAAAGAGAGAACTATTAAGTCAGAAAAACTTCCTGCTGCATTGGCTTTCATGAGGGGAGTTTTCAGACCAGAACATTTGGTCAGTGTAACTTTTCTTGAAAAACATGTTTTACAAAAAGAAGGACATATATAAAGAAAGATTTTCTGTCTGCTGGTTCACTCCCCAAGTGGTTGCAAAGGCTAGGCCTGAGCCTATCCAAAGCCAAGAACCAGGAGCTTCTTCTGGGTCTCCCACATGGTTGCAGGATCCCAAGGCTTTGAGCCATCCTCCACTACTTTCCCAGGCCATAGCAGGGAGCTGGAAGGGAAGTGGAACAGCATGGGTACGAATTGGTGCCCATATGGGATCCTGGGCATGCAAGGCAAGGATTTAGCCACTGAGTCATTGTTCCAGGTCCTGAAGTGCAATCTTTTAAGCACAATTTTTGAGAAGGATAAAATGGACCAGCAGCTAATTATCGGAAGGTGGGGACAAACCTCATCAAAGTGCCAGAACGGCAATCTTGTCTAACTTGTTCGAAACAAATCTATCAGACAGCTGTGATGATAACCTCTTTCTTTTCTTACCATAACTGATAAATCAGACATTGTCGATTTGCTTTCTCATGATACAGTTGGAAACTCAAAAGAATGGAGCTTGGTACTTGGCTGTCGGGAAATGCAGCTTTTCGGGAGACAGGCACTTTGCATTCTCTTAAAAGAGATTTCCTTGCTTCCTTGTTATTTTGTATAAAACTGGAAATTCAGGCAAGTGGGATTCACATTCCTCAAACTGCCTTTCAGCTGCTAATCTCATGGGCTGGCACTTTGATCTTGCTAAATGCAGCTTTGCAGGGTGGGGAGAGAAAAAAGCATCTTGTACAGTTTCAAGGACAGTCCTTCTTTTTAAAATTCCACCAGGAACCTGGCTCCATCTACTTGTTATTCTAACTTCTTACATCCCTTCCCCCAGAAGAATGGACCCTAACTGGATTTTTAATTTAATTTCTGTGTTAGTCCATGTTCAGGAACTGTTTGGTTATGAGAAAGAGAAAGGGCTGTGTGTGTGTGTGTGTGTGTGCGTGTGTGTGTGTGTGTGTGTGGAGAGAAAGAGAGAGAGAGAGAGAGAGAGAGAGAGAGAGAGAGAGAGAGAGAAAGGGCTGCAAAGCCACGGATTAAGTCCTCACAGAAGTCCATGCAGGGGCTGTAGGAATGACTGCCAGAAATTGTTCACAAATAGACCCACCAGGGGGGTTGACGTCTTTGCTTGGAAATCTGATAGGTGAGCAATCTGGAGGCATCTGTTAAGACTACTGACTTCAAGAATTCTGCAGCTCAGCTGCAATACAAGCAGTCCAGGCCTCTGCGTTTGCCACCATCAACTGTCCTCCAGCATCCAGAAAGCTAGTAGCAAAGATGCAAAACCACTGCGTTCAATTACTGTTATTACTACACATGTCTGCATATCATTCCTTTGACTTTCTGTTTTTGTTCTTTATTTCTCATCTCACACACAAATACACACACCAGTTAATACATAACCCTATGTGGACAAGGCACTATTGCAAACTTCACTCATATTTTATCCCCATTATTACACAGTTTTACCAATAAGCAATACAGAGAGATCAAGGACCCTGATATTATACTACTAGTGAGTTGCATATGTGAATACCTGCCCTGCTTTTTAATCTCTGAATATTCAGTTGTCAGAGTTTTCCATGTAAGTAAAAGCCTTTGTGAATATTTTAGTGACTGAGACATCATTATGTGTATTTACCATAATTTATTTGATTGTCCTCCCTTTTTGCATATTTAGGCTAATTTCCAATTTGTTTTCATCAACAGTGACCCTGAAATGAGCACTTTATATGCAGACTATTTTATACATTTATGATCGTTTCCTTAGGATAAATTCTTTAAGGTTCAACTCCTGGATCAAAAGCTACAACAATTTCTAAAACACGATGTTAGAGTCAGAGTCTGTGAATATTTTTAATGCACTTGAGTATACTGATGAGCAAACCAACCAGTAATATACTACCAATCAGTAAGATATGAGGGTACATATCACTCTGTGTCTACTTCACCTGAACTAGGTGTGACTGTCTCTCACATTGTGGCAGGATCACCTCCTGCTATTAGCTCAGGCATAAAAAGCACATTTGTTGTTTTTTTGAAATTTAAATGTAACTGCATATTCTGTATTTATCTGGAATTACCTGTGGTGGGCAACCAAATTTTTTTTGAAGTAATGCCTCACTGTGAGTCTGAACGATACAGTTCGGGCCTCCTAGTTTTTTTTTTAAAGATTTATTCATTTTTTTTTATTACAGCCAGATATACACAGAGGAGGAGAGACAGAGAGGAAGATCTTCCATCCGATGATTCACTCCCCAAGTGAGCCACAATGGGCCAGAGCTGCGCCGATCCGATGCCGGGAACCTGGAACCTCTTCCGGGTCTCCCACGCGGGTGCAGTGTCCCAATGCATTGGGCCGTCCTTGACTGCTTTCCCAGGCCACAAGCAGGGAGCTGGATGGGAAGTGGAGCTGCAGGGATTAGAACCGGCGCCCATATGGGATCCCGGGGCTTTCAAGGCGAGGACTTTAGCCGCCAGGCCACGCCGCCGGGCCCCAGGCCTCCTATTATGGAAGCCTAGGGGACACATTTGTCCTCTTTCTAAACCCTTGATGGCTAAATCACCAATGGGAGCCAGGCTGTCATCAAAGACTTTGAATCTTGAGATGCTTATACAAGCACTGGCACTATTGATTTCACTCGTAGCAACTCCGTCTAACAGGGACTGTACAAGTCATTTTGAGAGTAGAGGATTCCAAAGGTGGCAGTGTTTCATTGCAATGGCATACAGAGATGTGTGAGACTAATCAAGTTGATCTTAAGGCATGACCTTGACTTTGTTCACTACTGGCCAGCCTCTATTGCTTCCTGTCCATTTTCGTATCTCGATCCATCTGACTTCCAATAATTTGCTTACTTCAGCTGAAGTCAGCTTATGTTTCTTGCAATCAAGAATGCAGGTATTTACAAATTAAAGCTCATACAGACTAGAGAAAAATTGAAATGATGTCTAAGAATTTTTTATTCCTGAGAATGACCATTATCCATCTATTATCTATCTTATCCAGCAATCATCTACTATCTACCTAGCCATCATATCATCAATCTATAACACAACAAAGGAGTTTATATGAGGATAATTCAAAAAGTTTGTGAAAAGTGTGCATTACTATTTTTAAAGATTTATTTATTTTTATTGGGAAGGCAAATATACAGAGAAGGAGGTACAAAAGAAAGATCTTTTATCCACTGGTTCACTCCCCAAGTGGTCACAAAAGCCGGAGCTGAGCTGATCCTAAGCCAGGAGGTCTCCCATGCAGGTGCAGGATCCTGGGCTATCCTTGACTGTTTTCCCAGGCCACAAGCAGGGAGCTGGATGGAAAGTGGGGCAGCAGGGATATGAACCAGTGTCCATATGGGATCCCAGGTGTGCAGGGTGAGGATTTAGCCACTAAATTACTGGGCCCTAGTCTTTTTTTTTTCTCTTTCTTTCTTTCTTTTTTTTTTTAAAGATTGATTTATTGAAAAAGCCGATTTATGGAGAGGAGAGACAGAAAGATCTATCCACTGGTTCACTCCCCAAATGGCAGCAATGGCTGTAGTTGAGCCAATCCACAGCCAGGAGCCAGGAGCTTCTTCCAGGTCTCCCATGTGGGTTCAGGGTCCTAAGGCTTTGGGCAGCCCTCTACTGCCTTCCCAGGCCATAAGCAGGGAACTGGAAGGGAAATGTAGCACCTGGGACACAAACTGGCACCCCTATGGTATGCTGACATTAGCAAAGTGAGGATTAGCCATTGAGCCATACTGCCAGGATCAAGTCTTTTTTTTTTTTCTTGTAATCAAATGACTGTTGCTTGAGGGATAGGCATTTAGAATTTTCTGGAATAAGCATTAGATGGTGCTTAGAGGTTATATATTCTTGACTGTGGCCTACCCAAATAACAATGGTTAAGACTACTAGCAACAACACAAGATCAGCAGCCACCTGAAGAAGTTGTTTTATGATGAAACAACCTATCAGTAGTGTGAGACTCAGAATGTGGATCAAATGGCAAGGCAGGTGGATAAGGCTTGAATTCACCTTCCTTTATGTGCTTTTGATGCCATTTTCTTCCAGCAGCCTCCTAGAAAAATTTTACCTAAGACAATAAACAAGTAAAGTATGTTATGCTCTGTTACGCTTGGCGAGAATGCATATTTTCCATAGGGCTATTTGAATATTAGTATAGTCCAATGTTGTAGTCAATAGAATGAATGAAAAATGGCCTAATATTCAAGCTCATTCAACTACCTCCCTTCACCAGCCACCTTCTTTTCTCCTCCTCCTCTGTCTTCTCTTTCTTCTCCCTCTCCCTCTCCTCCTCCCCACTCCTCTTTTTTCTTGCAGTTTTCAAAATCTTATTTAAGTACAAATAAAATGTGCACCCGAGCTTTTTATTCGTTTTCTTCAATGTGCAACCTGGCATTGGGGTTGGTGACTCTGCTAGCCAGCTGGGCGACTGTCTCCATGATGACTTTGAGCTTCTTGGAGGAAACATGAGCAATCTCTGCACAGCAAGATTTGGGGCATAGCAGCAGCACCCCCAGCTCCTTGACACTGTGAACCAGGAACCTTCAGAAGGTCCCAGGCAACCTGTGCTTTGTTTTTTTGTTGCTCCTGTAACCAATGTTGGGTATCAAGATCTGATTTTAAATGTGCTCCACACCCTGTTATCAATACTGCAGGGTTTCTGCCAGTTACACTTGATCTTGAGACACTGGTTGGACACTGGTTGATCCTCTTTTTAAGGATCTTGTACTTTACCAGGGATCTGAGGGCAGCCACTATGCTGATTGGAAGGCTGACACTTCCAAAGGTAGTGCCAAGGAGGAGGAGCCCCTTGCCAGCCTTTAAGTACTACCCCGCTATATAAACTGAGCTACAGAACTTATCTCTTGCTTGCTCAACCTAACAGATCTACTTATTGTTACCCTGTTGCCCCACAACCAAGTGCCTGATACATGCTGAAGAGTCCCAGGATTTCCTTCCATCAGAAGCCTTCTTGTCCACCTCCTCAATTCCTACTCATTTTCCAGGCCCACCTATATCCCACCCACCCTTAATTCATTTCTCATTCATTCCATGACAATTTCTATTTTTCCTTTAAGTTTTTTTTTTATTTGAGAGGAAAAATTACAGAGAAAAGGAGAGATAGAGAGGCCTTCCAACTGCTGATTCACTCCCAAAATAACCAAAACAGCCAGAGCTGAGCTGACCTGAAGCCAGGAGGTAGGACTATATTCTGGGTCACCAGCATGGGTGCAGGGACCCAGTGTCTTGGGCCATCAGCTGCTGAATCTCCAGGTCATTAGCAGGGAGCTGGATTAGAAGTGGAGAAGCAGCCAGGACAGGAATTGGCACAAGAAATGGAGGCTTAGCTTACTATGTCATGGTGCCAGCCCCCCCATGACAGTTTCTTGAGCGCCAACTATCTTTTTGGCACAGAAAGATATAGGTACACAAGATACAATGGTGACTAAAACACCCATGGGTGTTGGTTTCATGGAACTTAGTTTATTGGGAAACATGACATAAAAATAAGTAGACATATGTGTAACAGTTACACATTGTGGTACATCCAGTGTAGGAAAAGAACTGAGTACAGTGAGAGAGAACACTGAACTCAGGGAAATAGCTCCTTTGAGTAGCCTAACTGTCCTTGAGCTCTCCTTAATAAAAGTCTACAAGGCCTTAGTATTAAGACTTCCACTCAAATATGTTTGATGTGCTGGTGTTGTGTACACCAAATCCTGTGCAGTAATAATAGCATGCACTTTGAGCAGTCACTGTAAATATGGCACTGTGTTGTTCACTATATGTAGGTTCTCTCATTTAATCCTTAGTGCTAGTTTATGGAAGGTGAACATTTTGGCATAATGGGGTAAGCCACTGCTTGGGACACCCAAGTCCAAAATTGGAGTTCATTTACTCCACACTTAATGCACCCTGGGAGGCACCAGATGATGTATCAAATGCTTGGGTCCCTGTCACCTACATGGGAGACTGAGACAGAGTTCTGGACTCCTGGTTTTGGCCTGGCCCATCCTTGACTGTTGGAGCCATTTGGAGAATAAACTTAGCAGATGGGAGATATCTTTCTTTCTCTGCCACTCTGCCTTTGAAGCAGATAAAAAGAAATAGGTACTTAAAACTGAATCTATGAAAGAAGTATTATTTTCACCCTTTCATAAATGAGAGAACTGAGTCACAACACAGTTCCAACACTTCCCCAAGATCATTCATTTAGTATCTAAGGTGGAACTCAAATCCCAGTTTTCAGGATCTTGAATTCCCCCACTTAAACACTACACTATATTACATTCTGTAACTAGGTGCTTGCAGTGTGTGTGTGTGTGTGTGTGTGTGTGTGTGTGTGTGTGTGTTGGAGGGCTGGCATTCACAGTTGAATAAATCACTTAGGGATCAATCATCATGGCTTGACCATATCATGCCATCCTCCAGTGATCGCCTTGGTGTCCAAGGGAGTAGCATTGGAATTCACCTGACTGGGGGGGGGGGGGTTGTAGAATGCATGGGCACTGAGGCTCACCAGAAACGTGATAGCATGTTTATCTGGGTCCTGTATAACTCGTGTCTGATGGTGTAGCTGGAGGACAGCCTGTACCAAGGCACAGACATGAAAATAACAGATTTTTGAAGAACAGACAATGTGCTGTGACTGTGCATGAGGTTGGAGCCAGTGCAACAGGGCTGGGGACCCAGGCTACACAGATATGGTCTGTTCTTGTTCAGGTTTGGGAATATGTACCTTCTTTTCCTAGGAAAAGAGTCCTTCAGCATGGGGACAAAGCCTGGCACACAGGAGGGCATGGGGACAGAGGGCTGCATGGCATCCCCCTGTTTTCCAGAGAGCAAAGACAAAAATTGCAGCAAGTGTGATAAATATACTCAAGGCAAGCTCTATCTCCTGCTGGGCCACTGCTCTGTTTGTTGGGGGACAGCACACCAATGGAAAAATCAATCCTCAAGCAAGGAAGTTAACTCATGAGCCAAGTGCATGCATGCTACCTTGGGTCCCATAACTCCTTTCAGCGACTAGATGAAAGACCTCTCTCTGTCTTTCCTTCTCTCTGTAAATCTGCCTTTTAAATACAAATAAAACAAAGTAATTTTTTTTAAAAAAAGGAAAGGTTTTTAACCATTCACTGAACAACCATCATCTACATGGCTTCTTAATCTAGGGGAATCACAAATATCTTCCAAATCATAAGAACATTTTTCCATGGAAATCAGGAGATATAATTTAAAACTGAACCAGCCACACCTTCCTGCTTCCTGCCTTTTTCCCCCTTGCCCTCTGGAGGAATTCTGCTGATTCTCAATGCTGGTCTCAGCATTAACCCTCTCGTGGCTCTGCTCCTCAAAGTTGATGCATGTCATTACATGGTCAAACTGGAAAGATCATTGGAAAACAGAGTCGTAGCGTTCTCTCTCTCTCTCTCTCTCTCTCTCTCTCTCTCTCTCTCTCTTTCATTTGACAAAGGAAAATGCCCCCACCCCAAAAGGAGAAAGGGCTGATTTACCTGAGAACTCCTTTTGACTTTGTGGCAGGATCCTGTGCAGGGCCTGGAGGTCTCGCAAGGACAGCTCTGCATTAGTTCTCTGGGTTTAGGAGGCTGATAAGGCCCAGTATTAACAGCAATGTTGAGATGATTGGCCAGGATCATCTCTTGGGTTTATATTAAAATGGTTAGGCCAAGCATGACCACAAGCTCTCTTCTGCGACTGTCCCATAGCAAAAGGCCTTTCCTGACCCAACAGCCAGGCAGGAGTGAAACCTGACATTGGCATATCTATGCTTCTTGTACCTTTCCTGCTTTATGGGGATGATTTTGGTGTCCTGTACATGCTGCTGTGGAGAGCAATCACACAGTCAGGGAGAAGAAGATGACCTGGAGAGTTGTCTCTGTCTCTCACAGAGCCCTGGGAATGGGTACTGTGCCATAAACCTTTGTTGAACTGATCTGCACATGACGCTGAGGGGAAAGATTCCCTGCAGTGTGGATGAAGATGTGTGCTGGACTGTGCATTCAGAAAACTCCTGACAACCCGTTCAGCAAGGGGAGCTGAGTTACTGTTATTGGGCAGATGCTGAGGAAAAGCATGCTCAGGCCCAGAATCCCAGGGCAGAGCAGCACAATTTATGCTTATGCCATGGTTCTACAGCAGTACTGCCAGGCCCACTGCAACCTTAGGTCATGTGCAGTGCTGGCAATCAATCCCTTTCATGGGCTTTGTAGTGTTGTTTTAAGTTTAGTTCTGGCAGATTTTGTTTAAATCTCTCATTTCCATCTGGTAGCTTCATTATTAGAGAAACAAACCTCTTATTCACCTACCTTTAGCCCATCCCTGGAGTGGCTTAACTTCTGAAGAGGAGGCACTGTGGTCTATTAGGGAAGCTGCCATCTGTGATACTGGCATCCTGTGCGCACCCATTCCAGTCTCAGGTGCTCTACTTTCAATACAGCTCCCTGCAATACACCGAGGACAGCAGCAGAAGATGGCCCAAGTTATTGTTTCCCTGCTACCCATATAGGAGATCCAGAAGAAGCTCCTGAGCCCTGGCTTTGGCCTCTTCCAGCCCTGTTCATTGCAGCCACTGGGGGAGCTGAACCAGTAGATGAGAGATTTCTCTTTCTGTATCTTCCTCTTTCACTTAAAGTCCACCTTTCAAATAAATAAGCAGGCAAATCTTAACCCTCCCAGTCTTTTAAAAGAACTATTGTTAAGTTTTGATATGGCAATACTAACTCTAAGAACCAATTTGACAATGAAAGCGCAGTCACTGTGGACTTCCTATGTGACTGACTGCAGAAATCTGCTCAGTTATTTTTTAAACAACAGCTTTATTGAGATATATTCAAATTTCCTGAAGCTGAAGTGATTAAGGTAGATAATTCAGGTTTTTTTTCAGGGGGTGGGTAAGTGGTTATATTCATAGGGTTGTCCAACTATCTAATTTCAGAACATTTTCGTGACTCCAAAAGATATCCCTGTACCCATTAAGCAATCACTCTCCATTCTTTCCTCACCCAACACTTGGCAACCACTAGCCTACTTTCTATCTCTATGGCTCTGCCGAGTCTGAACATTTCATATCAGTAAATAAGGCCTATTTATTCTTTCTGATCTCATGCTGTGTTCCAGTAATGAGCCTCCTCTGTTCTCCCTGAGAGCTTTTGTACCCATCATCTTCTGGAAAACAAGCACAAAAGAAGAGTCTGTTATGATGGTGGAGTTACAAATGTACCCAGAGTCATTAGGATGTGAAAAATTGGCCACTCTGTTGCCCATTAAGCCCAGGGAGACCTGGGGTGGTGGAAACATGGTCCATACTCCATGGCCATTGTGTCTCAGGTGCTGTGGTCTGGTCGAGGCCTTCAAAATCCAGTTTCACGGCTTGCTAAGGAGTGGTGGCGCCAGGTCTCTTGTTCAGTTCAGACTCGCAGGCAGGCAGAGTCATCCAGAACCTTTGGTACCAGGCACGTGAAGGAGCACAACACGAAGACGTTTCTCATCGTGGTCACCATGGCAATACAGACAGCCTCCAATTTCAAGTAAACAATGTCAAGTCACGCTCTGCTTCTTCCTCTCTTCTTTGAGGCAGATTTATTTTCTTAAAAAATGCTACAGGCTAAGAAGAAAATTGGAGAGTTGGCCCGGTGTGGTCTGCCCCATCTCAGGAACCCCTAAGGAAATTCAACCTTGCCAGTTCCCGGAATCACGAGAGTGTTTTGTTTCACTTACATGCTCACTGTCCACAAGACACAGCTGACACATACCACCCTCTGTGTGCCCTTCAAGCTGACCTCCTTATCCTGTTCTTTTCCAAAAGATAGCACCATAGCTGCAATTTTCCTGGCGGGACACTTTGCTCTCACCTTTAATTCCTTTCTTTTTTACATTCCTAACAAGGCACCAGTTCTCAGAATCAATCCGTCACGTTAGCAACAGGCCTTGCTGGACTTCCTGCCTCTAGCCCTGCCTCTTTCCATCCCAGCCTCCCCACCACTTGCAGCCCAATCCTGTCATACACTGCTTTTAGCATGTCACCATCAGGCTCACAGACCACAGAAATGTGGTCTCCCACCACATTTTCTACTTTAGCAATCCACTGGGAACCACAATCTCATGGATTCAGCAGCAGCAGCTCCCACACGTGGGACAAGTCTCCATCTGGGCCTTCTCCCTGCTCAAATTCCTAACACCTCACAAACCAAGCTGTTTACATTCCTCCTTCTATCATACACGTGCATACACACACACACACACACACACACACATACACACACAACTCCTTTGTGACACGAAACTTCATATAGTTTCTCCTACAAAATACAATCAACTCTTTTATGGAGGCCCCCTTGTATGCGGGCGGTGCTGTGACTGCATCATTGTACCCAATCAATGCAGCAAGCGATCTTCCTTCTAACACAGAGAAGGAAACCAAAGTTCAAAGAGGTTAGGAGATTTGACCAAGCATCAGAGTTGGCTTCGGAGTGAAGATTGACTCAGAATCCAAAGACGCTTAGGCACCAAGTTATTGACTAAGAGTACTGTGGTCAAACTTCTCATGGCAGTCCACATGTTGCATGAACCAACCTCACTCATCCCCAGTGTACCACACCTGATCTAATTCTTTATTTCAGATGGGTAGGTTTTTTTTTTTTCCCTCAACTACCAAGGAGGGATCCCCTCAGAGCCACAGCAAAGGATTTACTCATATTGGTGTCCTTTATGAGGCGTTATGTGAGACACAACGTGTTAGTCTTCATGGGAAAGAATCAAAATGATTATAACACAGTCCAACAACAAGAAGCCTTGTAACACCATGTTTTGCAAAAGGAAATCTTGTGTTACAAGACCTCTGGCTACAAGGGCAGAGCAATAGCTTCTTTATTTGCAGGAGTCAACTACAAATGGTTTGAGAAGGAATCCCAATCCAAACTGGGAGAGGAAATAAGAAAACAGAAACTGAATTGCCCTGGAATCTCCATGGAAGGTCACAGAAGAATATGGGAATAGGGCCTGCTTTGGGTAAGGGAACCGGGGCAAAAACAGATGTAGTAAAGAGGCTTTTCCCTAAATTTCTTTTCATATTTACTGAGTTTTGAGTCATGGAGATACAGTAACAACTTACAAAGAAAAGGAAATTATTTTTAAAGAAAAATATGGGGCCAGCAAAGGTTCATGTTCCAGATATTTGGGACCCTGCACCCACATGCGAGACTCTGAGGAAGTTCCTGGCTCCTGACTTCAGCCTGGCCCAGCTCTGGCCGATGCATCTGTATGGCAAGTGAAACAGTGGATGGAGAATCTCTCTGTCTCTTCTGCTATCTCTCTAAATCTGCCTTTCAAATAAAAATAAATGAATCTTTAACAACAACAGCAAAAACACTGCATAGCTGAGTGAAGCATAAAGCAGTGTGAGTGGTTTTCTTTTTTTATAAAATGATTTATTTATTCCAAAGTCAGAGTTACAGAGATATCGTCCATACATTGGTTCACTCCCCAAATGGCTGCTACAGCTGGAGCTGGACTTGTCTGAAGCCGAGAGCAGTGAGCTTTTTTCAGTCTCCTATGTGGGTGCATGGGGCTCAAGGCCTTGGGCCATCTTTTGCTGCTTTCCCAGGCCATTAGTAGAGAATTTGATTGGAGGTGTGGTAGCTGGGACACAAACTGGCACTCATTTGGGGCAACAGTGCTATAGCTGGAGAATTAATTTGCTGTGTCACTGTATGAGTCCCAAGTGGTATGATTTTAATCTCTTGTTCTGAAATTGTTGGACTTGACAATACTCCATAAGACAAATGTCAGACAGCTGCCCCTGTCTGCAGAGTCTGGGGCCAGAATTCCAAGGTGCAAGGGATATGTCTCACACAAGGTATATGATGTTTGGAGAGCATCCTAGATTCCAACTGCTTCCTCTGGCTGGATTGCAGTCTTTATTTATGCTTTAGAGTTAACAGACCTCACAAATGTGCATGTTGTACAATTGTACAGTTAGAAATCTGACACAACATCCAGCAAAACTGTGGGTGGATGAATTCTTCTGTCCCAATGCAGGGGTAACCCCCAGTCCCAGGAGCTAGCACTGCTTATGGATAACTATCTTGGAATCAGGGCCTGGGCAGGAGCCTCATGACTTGAATAATGGTTGCTGAATAATCTGGCCATGAAGAGACACCAATCAGGCCCTTGATCCCATGTAGCCACAGTCCTTGGCATCTCCCAGAGAAAATTTTTGCTGAGCTGACAAATGAGATACATCAGGAAGGCCAAGGCAAATTGTTTTCTCCTCCTGCCTGATAAAGTAATCAGGGGATATTCTTGGTTGAGAGAGCTTGAGGTTCAAGTGTACAGAGTCAATGTCATTGTGAAATGATACAAGATGTGCTTTGATATTGGGACCTACTGTATTGCCAGTGGGGAGTAAGCAGATGTTCACAGGACTTTAGGCCCTTTCCAAAGCCCTCTTTTTTTCCCTCTCACTCCTAAACCTGATGTATTTGTTAGTTTTCTAGGTGCTGTCAGTGCTGCAACCAAGTTCAAGTGTGCAGTAGTTGCTCACTCTTATGACCTGCTGCCTATATCTTACCTTGCATAAGTCTGAAGTGCCACAAAATGCCTTAATCACCAGGAATCTGTCTCTAGACATAATGATATGCAAAAAAATCAATGCCCTTTGCATTCCCAAGTAGCCCAAATACCTAGGAAGTGAAAACTCAGGTAAATGAGATCAAATATGGGCAAGAACATAAAACTAAGAGGGAATACCATTTTTTGATGATTCAGTGCTACCAAATAGCTAGTGCTGTATAGCCTTGCTGTGTGGCTATTTTCTTTTGCCTTTGGGTATAACAGGTAAGACACAATCTTGACCACTCAAGAAGATTATTGGGGGATGGGTGGGCACTGCTTTGGGAGTTAGAGAGAAAGGAGATTTTTTGACGTCGGAAGAGGAAAAGGTTACCACTTCCTCTAATCTAGAGTTTCTTAAAAGTGGGGGTAGAAAAGATTTAGTCAACTAAGTGGAATTACTAATCTCAAGTGCCGCCCCCTAGAGGTAATGGAGTCAGTAAAAACCTTAAAATTCTGTGACACATGGGGGTGGAGACTATGGGTCAGGGAGATCTTTATTCCCATGTGCCACATAGTCAGAATTACATCATACTCCCATCAGCTATGAGAGCAGCAGTTGTCATGCGAGGGCTGAAGCTCATTCTCCAAAATTGATTAAAATCAAAGACATCTGAGACAAAATCAGTAAAGGTTAGAGATGAACACAAAATCACCAATCAAGTAGATGTTAGTGACTTTTAAAAACACTCCATGCACAACAGCAAGGGCAAATGAAGCTTTGGCCAAGATTGGCCATATTCTGAGTCAGAGAACAAGTCTTTAAAAATGTGAAAGAATTGAAATCCCAAAGTATATTTTTTGGCTATAATGGAATCAAAGTTAGAAATCAGAGCAGTAACAAGAAAATAAATACTGTTCTTGGGAAATAAGCAACACATTTCTAAGTAATCCTTAGGTCAAAGGGGAAGACTCAAAGGAAATTTTCAAATACTGTTAATGAAATGAAAACGCATTACACCCATATTTATGGACCACATCACATGCAATACTGAAGTGGAAACTGATAGCACTAAATGCTAATATAAAAAAGAAAGGTCTCAAATCAATATTTCAAGATTCTACCTCAAGAAAAATAGAAGAGTAAACTTAAAGCGGAAAGAAGGAAATTATAAAGAACACAAACCAATGGAATTAAAAAACAAAAGACAACCAGAAAAAGCAATGAAGCAAAAAGCATGATCTTCTGAAAAGAACAGTGAAAATGAAAAGCCTCTAGCAGAGTGATAAAGATGCAAATAAACATATATAAATATATAAAAAGATATAAATACCAGTAGTGAAACAGGTGATATCAATAGACACTGCAGTTTTCAAAGGAATAAGAATATTTCCAACAAAGCTGCTCTAAATTGAACAATGTAAGTGAAATAGATCAATTCATGAAAATGACAACCTAGTGACACTCAAGTTGAATTAGATAACCTAAATGGTTTTATCGTTACTAAAGAAATTGGATTGGTAATTTAAAACATGCCACAAATGAAAGACTAGTCCCAGGACAATTAGATGCTGGACTTTACGATTGGTCAAAACCTCCAATGAAAGAATCTCAACTGAGTTTGAACTATGGAAATACAGCGGGGTGGAGCAATCCACCGTGGGGGGGGGGGGGAGGGCTTGGGGAGGGGCGGGGGGAATTCCAGTGCAAAAAAAAAAAAAATGTGTGTCACATAATGCAATGAAATTAATAAAAAAAAAAAAAAGAAAGACTAGTCCCAAATCGCTTCATGGTTGGAGTTTGCCACACATTAAAACAAAACAAAGCAAAAGCAAAAACAATTCTACATAATTTCCTTCAGAAAACAGATGAGGAACACCTTCAACTCATTTTGTGAGGTCAACATCATCCTGATAACTGAACCAATGCTGGCTTCCAAAGCAATTGATTAAACTATGCACCGAAGACCAGGCGTGGTAGTCTAGTGGCTAAGGTCCTTGTCTTACACGCGCCGGGATCCCATATAGGTGTCAGTTTGTGTCCCAGCTGCTCCACTTCCCATCCAGCTCCCTGCTTGTGGCTTGGGAAAGCAGCAGAGGATGGTCCAAGTCCTTTGGCCTCTGCACCCACATGGGAGACCCAGAAGAAGCTCCTGGCTTCAGATCAACTCAGTTGGGGCTGTTGTGGCCACTTGGAGAGTGAACCAGTGGATGGAACATCTTTCTGTCTCTCTTGCTATTTGTAGATCTGACTTTACAACAAAAATAAATAAATCCACCCCCAAAAAGCTATGCACTGAAATCTCTCATGTGTGTATAGACTTGAAAATCCTGTCATATATTAGCAAATGTAATTCAGCAACACATAAAAATAGTACACCATGATTAAATAGCGTGTTTTTAAAAAAGATTTATTTATTTTTATTTGAAAGACAGAGTAACACACACACACACACACACACACACACACACACACACACACACACACACACACAGATCTTCCAGCTACTGGTTCACTCTCCAAATGGCTGCAGCAGCTGGTTCACTGTCCATATGGCTGCAACAGCTGGAATTGGGCCAGTTTGAAGTCAGGAGATAGGCACTTCTGTGGCTACCATGTGTACGCAGGGGCAAAGGACTTGGGCCCTTGGCCACTGCCCTCCGAGGTCGTTAACAGGATCTGGATCAGAAATGAAATTGCCGGGACTGGAACTGGTGTGGATATGGTATACCTGCATAACAGGCAGAGGCTTAGGCTACTATGTCATGGTGTCAGCCCCAATCAAACAAGGTTTATTCTATAATGTAGACTCTGTATTTGAAAAGCAGCTCATGTACTCCACCACGTTAATAGTCTAAGGCAGAACATGCAGATGTCTGAGTCTCAAGCAAAGGCCGAGCAAATCTAGAGCAGGAACAGTACATTTGCCTTATAATGAGTTCCCAAGGAAGGTTCTATGGGACATTTCAGGATCTACAACCCTTTAGAATAAAGTAGACCATCCTCAGTTTGGCATATGAAGCCTTTCATAAGCAGGCCCTGCCTACCACTCTTTGACTGTCTCTTATTGATCTTCTCTTGAAGTCAGGGAGATGTTCAATACTTTAGCTCTGTCCTCTGCACACAGCTTATGCTATTCCTTCTAGAGATCTAGAGTGCTGCATGGTCCTACTCCAAATGAGCCCATAGTTTGCTTTGATGATTTCATGGTTTGTGTGTGTGTGTGTGTGTGTGCCATCACCTTTGAGATTTCTTCCCTTACTCCTTGGTTTGGGCAAGTTATCTTTCTTGGGGATCCATCCCACAGTTTCCTTAGGCTTTCCTCTCTTGGAATTGTCTGGCATTGATATCTGCATTAGCTATCTCTTTAATGCAGGGCTTAGGGCCTGAGCAGAGTAGGTGTCCAGCACAGAGTACTTAGTGGGAGCAGGTGGGGGTTACAATTGATTCACCTTTGGAAATCTCTCAGAGGTCAGGGAGCCAGCGATGTCTACCTGGAAACCCTCCTCTGTCACCACAGGCTGGTGGAGGGTTTGTCTTTGAGCCTTCTCCACCCAATTTTGCAACGATTTTATGATGTCATTTTCCCCCTATCATTTCTTTATAAAAATTTTAAATTTAATTTTGGATACTGTTTATATAGTTGAGAGACAGGCACACCCATGTGGGTCTCTGATTAGGTTGGGGAGGGTTGAGGTATGGAGTAAGATGGATGGGACAAATGTTTCAGCTTTTTTCCCTCCTGTGTCTGCAGCAGGGAAAGCAGGGAAGGCCACTCCTTGCTTTCAAACTATATAGGCACCTGAGGATAGGGGACAGTCATTTAATGATGCCTTAGAGACCCCAGTGAGGGGAAGAGTGTTTCGAGGGTGTTACTTGAGTGATTTGGAGAGTTTTGAGACATTGTCAGCTTTGTTGCACCAGGGTTGAGAAAACCTTTTCAAGGCTGACCAAGTCCATCTCAATGTGCATCCACAGGCCCAGTAACATGCTGCAGAGCTTGGCCAGGAGAGTGGTCCAACCCGTTCTGCTTTCCATCATCTGACAAAACACATCCTCTGCTGGCCTAAATGAGCTGGCTATAATGTGCTCCATGTACTTTTGGGAATGCTGTCCACTGCACAGGCATCAGCAACGGAGGAGGCCCAGTCCCGATACATGCACTTGAAGGTTAAACCACACAACTTGTGATTTTCCCTGTGGCTGGGGTTTGAGTCCAGTAGTCTAATTTGGCAGTCCTCCAAGAAACCTCATTTGGCGTGACTTCAGATTTGACTCGTGTGCGCCAGTGAGTGCAGGGTCAGCTTCAGTCTATCACCTGTACCAGCCAACACACATATCAGAGGATGTAGCTGTCTAGTCAGTTGTACCCCCAGCTCCATATCTCAAGCAAACTGATGGGCCTTGCAGCCTAACTCAGCCCAGCCCAACTCACCACAGGCCCAATCTTCATGCATACCAGTGGGTGCCGCAGCCTAGTTGAGGCGACCCCCAATAACCAACATCAGGTGTGTGTCCAGCCCTAGTTGTAGCACATACAAGCATATACTGAGGCCTAGCCTGATCCATCCTATATCCCATCTGGCTCTATTATACACCCATGGGTGATACAGCTTAGTTCATTCCAACCCACCCTCAGATCTGGCCCACATGTTTGTCAGTGTGTGCTGCTATCTTGAACAACCTGGCCTGCCTCCAGTCCTGGCTCTCATGATCACCAACAGGAGATGCAACCAAGCAGGGGTGTCCACAGTTCCCCTCCCAGGCCTACTCCCAGCCCCAGATCTTGTGCCTGCCAGGTGATATTTCAGTCCAGCCTGACATGATTCATATCCAGTCCTGGCACTTGCTAGCAGGTGCTGTGACCTTGCCTGGCTAGTGCATTCTCATTCTGGCTCTTGTGTGTACCAGCAGGTATAGCACATTAGCCCTGCCTGTCCTGCCCCTAGACCAGCCCACCCCTGGTCCCAGCTCTCACGCTTACCAGTGAAAGGAGCGGCCCGGCAAGGGATTTCAGCATTTAGTTCCCATAGCAGGCTGATTCTTAGCTCTGGATCTTGCACATGCTTGCGAGTATTTCAACCCAGCATGGCATGGCTCAACCACATTCTCAGCTCTCACTGGAGGGCGTTGCAGCCTAGCCCAACCAGGTGTGGTCCACATCTTGTCCTGGCTCTTGTGCATGCCAGGGAGTGCCGTGGCCTGGCCCAGCCTAGACTGTTCCCAGACCTGGCCCACATAAATGCTGATGAGTGCTGCAGCCCTGCTTAGCCTGATCTGCCTTTAGCCCTGACCCTTGTGCTCCGCAGCCCTAGAGCTAATAGATGCTGAGGGTGCTGTGGCATGGTCTACCTTCAGTCTCAGCCTTTGCATGTGCTGGTAGGTGCTGCAGCCTGGTCCCATCTGGCCCTCTCCTAGCCCCAGCTCTCACGAGTGTTGGGTGACTTCCCTGGTCCAGCCTGGCTCAGTCCATTACCACTCCCCAGCTCTCCATGCAAACCTGCATGTGCTGGAGTGCCACAGAGGAGAGCCCACAAGTTACCTACAGTATGTGCCCCCAAATTCAGTTCTCCTGTGTTCTGGTGGTTGCTGTGATCCAGTCTGACATGGCCCACGCTGCTTCAAAACTGATGGGTGGATACTATGGCCTATCCCAGCTAGCCAGGCATGCCTCCAGCTCCAGCTTTTGTGTGTACCAGGGGGTGGTAGGTGATGCTATTTAGCTCAGTCCATTTTTCCACATGAGTGGGTGCCTTGGCATGGCCCAAACATGCCCTCTGGTTTCTCCTCTAAACAGTTCTGTCTCAGCTCCCTTGCTCACCTGCAAGTGCAGTGGCTCCAGTTCATGAAAGATCCCAGATCATTTCTTCTCTGTCAAATATGCTCTCAGCCTTTTCCACCTTCAATATGTCTGCAAACCCCTTATTGCGGTGATCTACATCTCCCTCCCCCACCCCACCAGTCTGGGGGCTGGTGTGGTACGTCCACACCTGGTGTTCTCCACCTTCCCCATAAATCTTAAAAAGAAAAAAAAAAAAGAAAGAAAAAAAGGAATGGGCAGGTATGTTGGCACACTAGTATGGTTAACATAAATTTGGTATTAACCAGGCCCAGAATGCCTGTTAGCCACTGCCTGCTTTTCTCCCAGCAGTGTAACACTTGCCTACGTACAAAGTGACCTGGGCAGCTGTGTACAGCTGAGGTCTATGTTGCCCTTTTATCTGTGTGCTGCTACCAACAGGCCTAGGGTCAACAGTCCAGATGACTATCCATGATTTATTTGAAGTGTGGGTGAGGGATGGCAAAACAGATTAAAAGTGCAAGTCATTTACCAAAACTACAGAATCAGAACAGTGATTCTCAACTGAGAGATTCTGCCCTCCCCCCCCCCCCCCGGGATATTTGGCAAAATAGGAGAATAATTTTTTAGAATATTTATTTGAAAGGTAGGGTGACATCAAGTGCATGCAAGAGAGATCTTTTGCTTATCTCCCCAAATTGTTGCAACAGCCACAGTTTTGGGCCAGGCAAAAGTCAGGAGCTTCACCCTCATGCCCTACATGGTGCCATAACGTAGTAGGTTAAGCCTCCACCTGCAGTGTCAGCATCCCATATGGTCGCCAGTTGGACTCCTGGCTGCTCTAGTTCCCATTCAGCTCCCTGTTAATGGCCTGGTAAACCAACAGAGGATGACACAAGTCCTTGTGCACTTGTATCTGCATAGCAGACATGGAACAAGCTCCTGGCTCCTGGGTTCAAATTGGCTCGGCTCTGGCCACTGAAGCCATTTTGGGAGGGAACCAGCAGATGGAAGATATCGCTCTCTCTTTTTCTCTGCTTCTTGATTTGTAATTCTGCCTTTCAAGTAAAAATAAATAAATACATAAATCTTTTTTAAAAAGAGAGATGTGTTTAATTAACAAGTGTTCTTGTTAATGGGATTAGTGCCTACTATGGTTTGGACGTTGGTTGAGCATTTCTCCCAAAAATTCATGAGCTACAGTTTTGTTTTCTGGTGTGATGAGACTGAGAAGTGGTGAGGTGAGACCTAGTGGGAGCTAGTTGTTACCAAGGACATCCCCTGAAGAAGAGATTAACGTGGTTACCACAGGACCAGGGGAGTTTCTGTGATAAGAGATCGTTATGAAGGAGCTTAACAACTCCCTCAAATTCCCCTTCTGCACACATCTGGTTTCTTTTCCTTTTTCTCTGTATTGTGACAAAGCCAGGGAGGGGGTCAGCATGGGTTCCATCAGAATTAGAAGCCAAACAAATTTCTTTGTATGTAACATACCCAGTATCAGGGCATCAGGTATTTCGTAGTGATGACAGTGAACAGAGCAGGATAGTGTCCTTATAAAAGAGACATAACCTTTCTCTCTCTTTTTTAAAAAATTTGTTTTTATTGGAAAGTGAGATATACAGATAGGAGGAGAGACAGAGAGGAAGATCTTCCATTCATTGGTTCACTCCCCAAGTGGCCATAACAGTCAGAGCTCAGCCGATCCGAAGCCAGGAGCCTGGAGCCAGGAGACTCTTCCGGGTCTTCCATGTGGGTGAAGGATACCAGGATACCAAGGCTTTGGGCCATCCTCGACTGCTTTCCCAGGCCACAAGCAGGGAGCTGGATGGGAAGCAGGGCCACCATGATTAGAACCAGCGCCCATATGGGTTCCTGGTGTGTGTAAGATGAGGACTTTAGTCCTCATAACCTTTTTTTTTTTTTTTTTTTTTAAACTCCCTTTGCCCTTCCGCTATGTGAGGACACAACATTGTCCTTTTCTACCACATGAGGGCACTGCTGAGAAGGCACTGGCCAAAGACACATGACACATGATGGTGAAGTGATCTTAAATTTTCCAACCTTTGAAACTTCAAGAAAACAGGTATCTATTCTTTTATAAAATGCTCAGTCTCAGGACTTTTGATATTTTCTTATATGAGCACAAACAGATGAAGACAAGGCGATAAATTTCTTTGCTGAAATGTCCTGCAGGAGTGTTTGGACTCTTATGCCTTTGTCTCCTTAATCAACTTGATGGGTAGTCATTCTTGCTCCTTCTGAAAAATCAATAATGGAGGCCTACTATAATAGTGACAAGTCTGATTCAAAGACTCTTTTTTTTTTTAAAGATTTATTCATTTTATTACAAAGTCAGATATACACAGAGGAGGAGAGACAGAGAGGAAGATCTTCTGTCCGATGATTCACTCCCCAAGTGAGCCACAACGGGCCGATACGCGCCGGTCCAAAGCCGGGAACCTGGAACCTCTTCCGGGTCTCCCACGCGGGTGCAGTGTCCCAATGCACTGGGCCGTCCTCGACTGCTTTTCCCAGGCCACAAGCAGGGAGCTGGATGGGAAGTGGAGCTGCCAGGATTAGAACCGGTGCCCATATGGGATCCCGGGGCGTTCAAGGCGAGGACTTTAGCCACCAGGCCACGCCGCCGGGCCCCAAAGATTCTTTAAAGTAAGTTATTTTCAAGTAGAGCTGCACGTTCCACTAATGCCTACAACCGGATAGAGGGTCCCTTGGCATTTGCTAATGAATAGATAGGGCAAAGTAATTAACACTTAATGATTGTGCAAATGGATGCTGCTTCAAAACTAGTTGATCCTTTCATTTTTATTCAGATAATTAATTATTTCCACTTAAAGTATATACATATATATACTGTTGATGCAAACATAAACTTCAGATACCCATAGTAGCACTTGCCAGGTATGGTGAATTATGATTCTTGCAATTAATGAAACTTCACTGTGTTTTTCAAAAATTCAAGCAAGGCTCCAGTTTAATATTAAGTGAACAGTTAAAACTAACACTAAATTACAGAGGGAAAAAAGTATACATAAATACACATCTCATATTTATTGTAATCAAACACACACACACTCAGCCATACTCTTCAAGCAGTGAGGAACACACTTCAGAGAAATGCGGTCTTCTCAGGAAGAGGAGGTTTAAAATCCTTATTATAGGATTGGGGCTGCATTCTGTGATGGGAGATGGTGTAAGGAAGTCAAGACCTGCTCTAGTTTAGAGGCAGTCAGAAAATAGGGCCAATTCTGTGGGTATTTCAGTAAATTTTCTTTAGAGAGAGAGAGAGAGGACACTAAAATGAAGCTGTAGTTTTCGTGGGCCAAGAAGTCACTGAGAAGCAGCCATCTCCCAGGTCAGCCAGGAGAGGGGGGTGTTTAGCCGTCTCCATGATTTTTTAAAAATTTATTTATTTTTAGGTTTATTTATTTTTATTGGAAAGTCAGATATACAGAGAGGAAGCTCTTCCATCCATTGATTCACTCCCCAAGCAGCCGCAACAGCTGGAGCTGAGCCAATCTTTTTTTTTTTTCTTTTAAAATTTTATTTTCATAGATTTACACAGAGAAGAGGAGCCATAGAGAAAGATCATTCATCTGCTGATTCACTCCCCAAGGGGCTGCCAAAGCCAGGCCTGAACCAATCTGAAGCCAGGAGCCAGAGCCTCCTCTGAGTCTCCAATTCTAGGGCCCTGGGTCATCCGTTACTACTTTCTCAGGCCCCAAGCAGGGAGCTGGATGAGAAGTGTTGCAGCCAGGACATGAACAGTGCCCACATGAAATCCTGGTGCTTGGACAGGGAGAATTGGCCAGTTGAGACAACCCACTGGGTCTTTTGATTGTGCTGAGCCAATCTTAAGCCAGGAGCCCGGAGCCTTTTCCGGGTCTCCCACATGGGCGCAGGGTCCCAAGGCTTTGGGTCATGCACCAGGATCCTATATGGGTGCTGGTTCTAATCATGGCAGCCCTGCTTCCCATCCAGCTCCCTGCTTGTGGCCTGGGAAAGCAGTCGAGGACTCCCCAAAGCCTTAGGACTCTGCACCCATGTGGGAGACTCAGAAGAGTCTCTGGGCTCTTTGCTTCAGATCAGCACAGCTCCGACCGTCATGGCTATTTGGGGAGTGAATCCTCGAATGGAAGATCTTCCTCTCTGTCTCTCTTTCTCTGTATGTCTGCCTTTCCAGTAAAAATAAATTTAAAAATCTTTAAAAATAAGATTTATTTATTTTTACTTGAAAGAGTTATAGACAGAGAAAGAGAGAGACAGAGTGACAGAAATCTTCCATCCACTGATACACTGCCTAAATGACTGCCATGTCTTGAGCTGAGCCAATCCAAAGCTAGGAGCCAGGAACTTCTTCTGGGTCTCCCAAGTAGGTGCAAGGAACCAAGAACTTGGGCCATTGTCTGTTACATTCCCAGACCAGAGAGCTGGTTGGGAAGTGGTGTAGCTGGGACATGAACCGTGACACCCATATGAAATACCAGTGCCATAGCAGAGGATTGGCCTGACAAGCCACTGTGTCAGCCCCCAGCCATTTCTGTGGTTTGAACAGCATTTGTGTTTAGTCTTAAAGACATCATTGTTATAGGGTTAGGTTTTGTGTTGGTCAAACTTTGTCATGAAGTGGCCTTGTCTCCCGTTGTTTTGTGAGATTGCTCATATTGAATAGGAGAGTACCTTGTGAATGCAGCTGTGGGTATAGAGCCGGCTCCCTATAGTCCCAGAACTGATGGAACCAGGCCAGGTCCTGCATGTCAAGGGGTGCCTCTGTCTTTCTTGATATATGCGGGGTCTGCAGAAAAACCATCAAAAATACATGTTATGAAAAGCTATGGATGGATTGCAAAAATCTTTGCACTAAAATAAACATCTTTCAATTCCATTCCATGAACTTTTTGAAATATTTTCACATTTTATTGTATATTATATTTAAATACACATGTGCATACATGTGTATCTATATTTCCACAATCCAGAGTCAACTACGATTAACTTAATGTTCTTCCTTCTATTCATTTCTTGAGTGCCTAGGTTTTCATTTAGTGGGTTTCTTTGCATAAAAACTTTAAGCTAGATGACTATATGGCCCAATAATTGTCATTGCTTGAGATGCCTACATCCCATATCAGAGTGCCTGGTATGCATCCTGGCTCCTCGCTTCCAATTCAGCTGCCTGCTGATGTGCACCCTAGGAAACAGCAGGCCATGGCTCACATAGTTGGGACCCTGTACCCTATATGGGAGATCCAGACAAAGTTCTGGGCTCCCAGCTTTGGCTTCCCCCAGCCCTGGTTGTTGTAGCCATCTGGGGAATGAACAAGCGGATGGAAACTCTGTGTCCATCTGTCTGCCTGTCTCTTCCTCTTTCTCTCTGCCTTTCACAGAAACTGAAAATAAATAAATTTTAAAACAATGATTTATTGGGCCCGACCCGATGGGCTATCAGCTAAAGTCCTCACCTTGCACGCACCAGGATTCCATACAGGCGCCAGTTCATATCCTGGCAGCCATGCTTCCCATTCAGCTCCCTGCTTGTGGCCCAAAGCGTTGTGACCCTGCACCTGCATGAGAGACCCAGAGGAAACTCCTGGCTTTGAATCGGCTCAGCTCCAGCCGTTGTGGCCACTTGGGGAGTGAACCAGCAGATGGAAGATTTTTCTCTCTGTCTCTCCTCCTCTCTGTATATCTCACTTTCCAATAAAAATAAATCTTTTTTTAAAAAACCAATTTGTTTATTTTTATTGGAAAGGCAGATAAGATTTACAGAGAGGAGAGACAGAGAGAATGATCTTCCATGTGCTGGCTTACTCCCCAAATGCCCACAATAGCCAGAACTGAGCAGATCTGAAGCCAGGAAACAAAAGCCTCCTGCAAGTCTCCTACATCGGTACAAGACCTGAAAATAAATACATTTACAAATAAAAATTAATCCTGTTATTTGATTACTGAAGGTGACCCTGATTTTCCACCATGAAATATGCACAGAATTAATACATGTATATGTACCTCTCCCCCAGCACCATTTTTTTAGTCCTACACTCATCTTGTGATTTTTCTCCCTTTCAACATAGCCACCTTTTTTTATCTTTACATTCATTAAAAGCTTGTATCCTGCTTGGAGTTCTCCTTGAGAATACCAAGGCATGTGACCTCTCTTGAAGAAGTGTGCAGTTTGGCAACTTGGAGGGCCTTGGGGGTATCTAAACCATGTAAGAGAAAAGGGCCCATTCACCAAAGGAAGGGTGAAAGTTCCGTGTAGCAAATCAGAGGAGGGTTGGGTGCTCATAATTGAGGTCTCCTAGGATTCTGAATGAGGGATGAGGAATTTCCAACCTGGTGCAACAAGCAGTTTGGATCCGGGGTCCAGCACGATGGCTCAGTGGCTAAATTCTCACCTTGCACATGCTGGCATCCCATATGGATGCTGTTTGTGTCCTAGGTACTCCACTTCCCATCCAGCTCCCTGTTTGTGGCCTGGAAAAGCAGTAGAGTATGGCCCCACCTTTTGCGACCTGCACTCATGTGGGAAACCAGGAAGAAGTTCCTGGCTCCTGGCTTCTGATCAACTCAGCTCTGGTGTTTTGACCACCTGGGGAGTGAACCAGCAGACAGATGATATTTTTATCTATCTGACCTTCTCTCTGTAAATCTGCCTTTCCAATGAAAATAAGCAAATCTTTAAAAAGGAGTTTAGGACCAAATACTTGAAGTGATTGTACTTCAGAGCATCTTGTGATCTGATCTCCATCTCACTGACTGTCCCTAAGGAAATGGAAGCCTAACAACTTCGAGAAATGCTAACTTCCTGAGGAAGAAGGGGGATGTCCAGAGAAGTTTTTCTTGAACTCTTTAGGAAAGCCTTCCCCTACCCCTCCCTGGATGATGGCCTTCCCACTGAATCTCTTTCAATGTGGATCTTCTGGTCCGTATGGGCTCTGGATTTTCAACCTGGCTTTGCCAATCTTCTGAACCTCTCTGAAGCTGTTTCTGCATCTTTGAAGTAGTATTGAGCTAGCATGCATTTGTAAGATTTGTTGTGAGATTTAGAGATGATGTTTGTGTAGTCACTGCCAATATAAGTGATACGTGTGTACTTAGAATATGGTAGCTCATATGGTCATTGTCATCCTCACTGTCATCGGCCTGCTTGCTCTGCCCTGTTGATCTGAGCTTTCTACAATGACTAAGAAGGCTGAGAGATGTGCCCTGACATGATGAGTCATTCACATAGGCCCTGGTAGACCCACATGGTATATTATACAGTGTGTTAGTCAGCTTTTGTCACTGTAATGACGTAGGATACTGACACTGGATACAGAAGAAGAAAGAGGAAGGGGAGGAACAAGATCAGATGCTTATATAACTCAGAGTTTTGGAAGTTCAAAGTCTAAATGGCATAACACAGGCTCAGTGAAAATTACCCTATGGCAATGGTGTGGATGCCTATGACAGGAGTGTGTGGCTATATCTTCATGCAGAGAAGAGGGGTGGGGCTTGCTATTTTCATGACAGCCCTCTCTGAGAACTCAAGGGATTGATTCTATGAGAACTACTTGCTGAGAGCACTTCCCAAATGATCCAAGGACCCCCATCTAGGTCACCTCCCAAAGCTCCCACCACCTTCCAGTAGTGCTTCCTTTACTGACCGAGTTTCCAACATGTGAACTTCAAGAGTCGCAAGCTATATTCTAACCACGCTCTCCTGTTTTTGGCCTACCAAAGCCCATGTTCATCTCACAATGCAAAATGCACTCATTCCATCTCCAAAGTCCCACAAGTTTGCACAAGGCAAACTTTTTCAGCCATGAGTCCTTATGAAGCTAAAAACAACCAAGATGTGTGTGTGTGTGTATATATATGCATATATATGTATATATATATATATATATATGGCTTATGATTGTAAAGTCAGATTTACAGAGAGGAGATACAGAGAAAAAGCTCTTCCATCAGCTGATTCACTCACCAAGTGGCCAAGGACTGGAGGAAGTAAGCCAATCCAAAGCCAGCAGCCAGGAGCTTCCTCTGGGTCTTCCATGTGGGTGCAGGATCCCAAAGTTTTGGGCCAACCTCGAATGCTTTCCCAGGCCACAAACAGGGAGCTGGAAGGAGTGGAGCAGCTGGGATATGAGCTGATGCCCATATGGGATGTTGACTCAAGCAAGGCAAGGACTTAGCCAGTAGGCTATTGCACTGGGCCCAAACATTAACTCTTAAAGCTCCAAATCCAGCTGCAGTGTGCAATAGCTTTCCCAGACCTTAGACAATTCTGCCCCTTGGGCTGTGATGGTCACAACCTACACTATCACTCTCTGAGGCTACATGTGAATGTTGAGGGCTTCATGAGCTGGTGTGGCACACTGATATTTTATATACTTATTTTGGATATCTACTTTTTAATTCCCATAGCTGCACTTCATAAGGGGATCCCTACAGGGCCTCTACTCCTACAGTGCACTATTTCCTGACCATCTACACTTCTGTTTGGCAGAAGCCATCATGATCACCACACTCTTGCATTCTGCATTCCAACAATAGCAGCATCCTGTAGATGGTGCCTGTATCTGCCACTGACTCAAACTGGGCCTGGGCCTCCTTGAATCACAGCTTCAGCAGCCTTGGAGCCATTCCCTGGCAAGCCAGAATCGCAAAGCAGCCCGTGACAGGAGTAGCTGGCAATTTCTAAGATGCTTTCAAGGCATCTTTTCTGTTGTCCTGTTGCCAAGCACCTGACTTCTTTTAAGCCCAGAGAATTTCTTTATCAAGGAGCAGTTCAACACTACCTAAGTTTCCGATAAGCTTTGGTAAGGAGGAGTAGGCCTAAGAAGCACATAGTCATTTCTACTGACATGTCACAAGAATCCACCCCAGCACCACCATCCCCCCCCCAGCTGCTGAGGTTTCCTTCACAGTCACCCCTTCAGGCTAACAGTCTGTGACCAAATCCATAAATTCAGGCTTATCATTTAAAGGTCCATGAAGGCATTTCCTCTGTAACCCCATTTTCGAATCTGTTTGATTTGTATTCCCAGTTTCTTCTAACAAATGACTTCATGAGGGGCTAGCATTCTGGTATAGTGGATTAAGCCGCTTGGCTATGTGACAGTGACATCCCATATGTGTACCAGTTCAAATCCTAATTCCTCTACTTCTCATCCACCTCCATGCTAATGGCCTGGGAAAGCAGCGGAGGGTGGCTCAAGTGCTTGAGTCCCTGCACCCACGTGGGAGACCCAGAAACTCCTAGATCCTATGTTCAGTTTGGCCTAGCTCAGGCTTGTGCAGACATTTGGGGAGTGAACCAGTGGATGGAAGATCTCTCTGTCTCTCCTTTCTCTGTAACTCTGCCTTTCAAATAAGTAAATAGATCTTTTTAAAAATGTCCTTATGGATTATTTTAACTTCTGTGTCTGTCTCCTGACTACTCTAACAGAACATAAGTTCCCAAGATTGACAAGTGTCACCCTAAGTGAAGTCCTCTTTACTTCCCTGCTCCCAGAGCTGAGCTAAAAGGCCTCTGAAAATAGAGCAGCATCTAGTTTAAATAGTAAATTTAGGTTACAGGAATTTATGGAGATAGTGCAGATATTTTTCATATATCTTTCATCCAGTTTGACTTGATAAACTTTTTTAAGAGATTTATTTGAAAGGCAGAGTCATCAAGATGTAAAGAGAGTGGGAATAGGTTGAAGAGTAGCTTCCATATACTGGTTCATTCCACAAATTACCATAATGGCCAGGCCTGGGCCAGGCCAAAGCCAGGAACCACGAATTTCACACAGGTCTTTCACATGAGTGGCAGGGTTCCAGGCACTCGGTCCAACCTCTGATGCTTCCTCAGGCATGTTATCAGGGAACTGGATTGCAGCTGAAGCAGCTGGGACATGAACCAGCACTCATAGAGGATGCCAGTGTTGTAGGTAGCAGTTTAACCTGCTGTGGTACAACACTGGCTCCATTGATGGTTAAATCTTATGTAACCATAGTACACTGTTGAACCAGTGGAAGGTGACACCTGTTCAATGTGTGTACATGGTTCTGGGGGTGGGCCATTTTATCACATGTGTACTTGCCACCACAGTTGATATGTATAGCTGTTCCATTGTCACCAAGATTTGCTGTGAACTGCTGCTGTACAGTCACAGCCATTCTGCTCCCTTTAGCCTGACTCCTGAATCCCCAGGAGTCATGAAACTGTTCTCCATCTGTGTAATCTTGCTATGTCCAGAATATTATCTACATGAAATCATACAGTGTGCCTTCATTTCAGCACAATACCCATACAAGCTTTTACCAAGCCCTCTGTCTGAAGATTGTCTCCCAGTTGCTCTCAGCATCCCTCCAGAGAAGTGCAAATAACCCTCCCTTCCCCAAGGTGCCCCTGGTAATCCATCAACATGTCTTTCTCATGGCATTTCCCAGGTGGGCCTGGGCTCCCTCCATGGCTCTCCAGCTTTAGCACACCACGCTAGGCGAAGGGTCTGCCATCACCTTCTGCCTGAACAATTGTGACGGCAGTCCAGTGTCTCCTCACTTCCACTCTGTCCCATCCCCCAGAAACAATGCTAACTTGTTCTAGCCTACTTCCCAAACCCCTCCAGGGGTTCCCGAAAGTGCTTAGGATGCAAGCCAGAGCCTCTGCTTGACATGTGAGGCTCTGCTTCTCCGACCCCTTCTTGTTTGTTTCCCAGAATGCATCTTGAGCTTTCTCACTTTTGTCCTTTGTTCAGTCCAATCCCTGGCCTGCTCTCCGGTCTTGACAAATACCACACTGTGCGGCCCTCTGGGCTTACACCTACTGCGTCCACCCTAAGACAATCCACCCCTCTCTCCTACCTCCTTACCTGGCCAAATCCTTCTCTGCCTCAGGTTGCACCTTCACATGTCACATCCACAGAAAAGCCTTCTCCACTCTGCCCGTGTAGGATGTCTTCTCTGCCAGTTATTTTGAAACAATTACAATTAATTACTTATGCAATTAATTAATCTCTGTCTCCCCAGTTCTGTGAGTGCCCCAGGAGTTCAGGCGCGCCCAGTCTACCCTTGAATCTCCAGCTCCCAAAGAAGGGTCAGCTCCTTGTAGCAGCTCAGTACACTCTTCCTGTACATACACGCAGAAAAGCAGAACTGACGAGGCGAAAGTTACTGTGCCTTTAATAGGGAGGAACTTTATGGAGCTTTAGGGAGGAAGGGACTGGGGAATGATGCACTGCTGAACAGCTGCATGTCCAAGAGCCCTTACTGAACCTCCTTCAAGCGCCTTCCCTAGTCAAGCTTTCCTCCCTGCTAGTAAGAGGCCCTGCAAAGGGGAAGGTTTTTATGAGGTGCTAGGGACCCGTTTTTGAGTCTTGCATGTCTGGAAATTCTTGGCAGTTTCTTCGGGACGCTGTTGGAGTTCGGGTTTGGCAGCGCTCACTGGAAAGTGTCTGCGGATTTCTAAGAGGCAACTCTTAAAGTGTGACTGCACTGAAAAAAGAGGTCTCTTTTTAACAGTCTATCTAAAGGAGTCTCCTGGCCCCTTTCCTTTCTATTTTTCCCCCACTAAGGTGTGAACTTCAGAAGGGCACAGCTGGGTCACTGGTGCCAGCACATAGTGGGCACTCCATAAGTGAAGGGATGGTAAATGGATGAGTGAATGAACAAATCATTGATGTGGCCAGTTGTTGAAGGTCCCACAAATTGGCTAGCAGCCAAAACTGGCCTCAGCAAACGCTCTCTTGTCCTCATTCTTGCCTGCTGTCTTGCCTGGAAACCCTGTCCCCTCATCCTAGACTGAGAGTAGCTGGAGGGCGGAAGCAGTGGCCCTGGGGACACAGTATGTGGTCAGACACAGAGCAGGCATTCATAGGCGATCACAGAATGGCCTGCTAACTGAAAGGTTCCAGCAACCACGACCATGTCTCTCTACCCTCCAAATCTCCCCAGCCTCAGAGTTCTTTCCTGCTTTCCAAGTTTGCCACTTACACATGATAAACAAATTTAAGTCAATGGCTTCAAATAACACCTCTGAGCCCTCCTACCCCCCACGTTGCATAAGCAGCATTTGAATTTTTGCATTTTAGTTTTGTTCCAGAGGCCTATTGGGGATGATGCAGGATAAATGGGCCCTGGGGAAAGCTTCAAGACCTCTGAAGTGGCTGGGGATGGAGGTGAGGGAGTGGTACCTTCCCCTCACTCTGCCTTCTGGGGGAGACCCTGAATTGGCTCTCTTCAGTCTCTGCAGAGCCTTCTGGAACATTCTGAGCCTCCAGGGATGGGGTAGGTAGGGGGGAAGAGTTTCCTGCCCCTCACACCCTCCAATGTCACCCCTGAGGGGAGACCAGAAGAGCTGCCTAAGACAGCCAAGGAGGGCATCACCAGCTCAAGAGAGACCAAAGCCCAAACAGGTTTCTCTCCCTTTAAATGCATCTGAAGGCTCAGAACTGGAAGGGAAGGGAGTTGGCTCAGGCAGCACCTAGAGGCTGCCAGGCCTACTAAGACAGCAGCGCCTTCTGACAAGGGGGTTGTGTGCAAAGGCCTAGTCTGGCCATGGCTACAATTTACTGGGGAAAGGCTCTGGGCCAAGCAAGCGGGGAGGAGCAGAGCTGCATTTCCTTTGTCTTCTCTTCCCTTTTGAACACTACCCCCGTAGTGTGGTACTGTGGGAAACATCTGGCCCTAGACTCTGGCCCCAGCTGTGCCTCTGACTCCTCTACCTCAGCCCTGTGTAGTTCAGCACAGGCTAAGCTTAAACAGAGAGGATTCATACTGGGCCTGCCTTAGGAGGATGGCATGAAGCAGAGGAGATAGTGGAGAGGAAGGGTCTTGGGCAAAGCTTTATCCCCTATATGCTCTCGACCTACAGACTAAGGCAGTTAGCTAACGTGTGCCACTGGCCCTGGCTTTTCAGCCCAGGATGCCTCTGAGTGAAGTTATGTCCTCTGGCCTGGAGCTTACCACATGGGTAGTCTCACTCAACGAAGATTCCCCCACCCCCAGCAGGGCTGAACCTGCATTTGTTTTTAACCACTAGAGCCAGACCAGAGGCTTCCTCTCGTCGGCCATTATCCACATTAACCAGCCCTTGGCAAGCACCTCCTGGGGCAGAGAAGGCCCAGGGCACCAACCCTCCCACTAGCCAAATGGATGAGGATGGCTAAGAAGGAAAAAAAAGATCTTTCCTCTTCACTCACAAGGCAGTTGGACTGTTGATATACTGGAATGTCTGAGATGTCAAGCAATCTGTCCAAGATCACAGGATGTGAGAATTTGACCTGCACTGTCCTTATTGGAAATTCAAGATTTCTCCCATAAGAACTTCGGCCTTCTCTGATCTCCAGGAAAAGTCCTGCCGAAATCTGTAAGTTAGACTTCAGGTAATGCCAGTTCTTTTTGCTATCTGTTAACGCTTCAGCAAGGACTACCATGGCAGGATCCAAGAGAAGAGAGTAAGCAGAGGGCCAGGGAGTTTTCAATGAGACATTTTGTTTTGAGGTAGCTTCACACACAGCTGGAAGAAATAATGCATGGAAAGCCCACATATCCTTTGCTCAGTTTTCCCTAGCAGTGATGCCTTGCAAAATGGTGACACGCCATTACTACTGGGAACCGGATACTAACATAATCAAGATGCAAACCAATTCAGCATTACAAGGATCTCTCGGGTTGCCTTTTCAGAGCCACACTTCCACATCCCTCTCAACCCAGGGACTGTAAAGCACTGATGTAGCCTCCATTTCTACAACTTTGTCATTTCAGCAGAGGTGTAAGTAGAATCATACCGTATGTGACCTTTGGAGAGTGACTTTATTTATTCTCTTCCATCTACTGATTCACTCCCCAAATGGCAGCAACAGCTGGATTTGAGTTGATCTGAAGCCCGGAATCAGGAGCCTCCTTCAGATCTCTAACACTGGTGCAGGGGGCCCTGGACTTAGGTCATCCTCTACTGCTTTCCCAGGCCACAACAAAGAGCTGGATGGGAAGTGGAGCAGCCAGGACATGAACCAGTGCCCATGTAGAATGCTGATGCTGGCACATGTAGGATTCATCAGTTGAACCACCACACTGACCCCGAGTGACTGCTTTTTTTTTTTTTTTAATTATTTTCTTTATATAAGGCGAATACATTCCATGTATTTCACGGTACGGATTTAAGAGTGTGATGGCACTTCCCACCCTCCCCACTCCCTTCCCCCTGTTCCTTATACACCCTCCTTCCTTTTGATTTTTTGTTGTTTTACAATGACATGCTTTCAATTGGCTTTGCAACTGCAGGCTTAACACTTCACTAGGTAAGGAAGTCAACAAGCAGCTAGAAGAAAGAAAGAAAAAAAATGTTCCCCAAGAGTAAAGGCTGTAAATAATAATCAAATCCCAAAGTATCAATTTTGTTCATATACATTACATTTTTTTTAGCTCCACATTTGGAAAATCTCTCTTTCTCTGCTTAAGTCTGTCAAATGAATAAAAATGACAAATAAATAATTTTCACTTTCCTGATAGCTAGTTTTATTGAACATTTTAGAGGTTAGATAGCATTAGCTTATTATAAAAGAGACATAGAAATTATGTACATGATGAAAGATTTCAGAATGCCAGGCAGCTTTATGTGATTTCAGCCTACAAATCCTCCAAGAATATGAGCATCTATAAATAAAAAAAAATCACTCTTGTCATATAAAATGACTTTTGTGCCTCCATATTCTGGAAGAACTTTATCTACAGGTGGTTGAATCTTTCTACTCTTTCCTTAAAACCTAATCTGGGCCTGGCGGCGTGGCCTAGCGGCTAAAGTCCTCACCTTGAATGCGCCAGGATCCCATATGGGCACTGGTTCTAATCCCGGCAGCTCTACTTCTCATCCAGCTCCCTGCTTGTGGCCTGGGAAGACAGTCTAGGACGGCCCAAAGCTTTGGGACCCTGCACCCACGTGGGAGACCCGGAAGAGGTTGCTGGTTCTCGGCTTTGGACCGGCGCAGCACCAGCCGTTGTGGTCACTTGGGGAGTGAATCATTGGATAGAAGATCTTCCTGTCTAAAAAAAAAAAAAAACCCTAATCCAACAGCTGCTTCTGTTTCTGTTGTTTGCAATAATTTCCCTTGAAGTTTCTCTGGGACCTTAACACCTCCTTTGGTTAGGGTTCCCTCAGCACTGCTTTCAGCAGGAAACTTTCAGGTGCTTGTCCTGCCTTGATATCTGCACCACAGCTCCAACCTAGCTCTCACATGACCATGAGGCTGAATGTAATTTCCATTATGTCTTTGTATATTGTTTTTGGTGAAATGTTTGCTCATGTCATTTGGCCATTTTTGCTTGGGACATTTGTTTCTCTATAGTTAAAATTTGAGACTTCATTATGTATCCTGCAAATGAGCTCTCTGTTGGACATATGGTTTGCAGATATTTTCTTCCACTCTGTAGCTTATCTTTTCATCTTCTTGTTTATTTATATTATTTGAAAGGCAGAGTTACAGAGAGAAGGACAGATGGAGATAGATCTTACATCAGCTTGCCCGCAGGATTGAAAGTGGAGCGGGCTGGGATCCCAAGTCGGTGCTTGTATGGAATGACTGTCCCAGGTGGAGGCTTAGTCTACCATACCTTGGCACAGGTCCATCTTTTTGTCTTCTCAACAATGTTTTTCACTGAACAAAATTTTTATTTTGATGAAGTTCAGTGTTTTCTTTTATGGATTGTGCTTTTGGTGGCAAGTCTAAAAACACCTTGCCTTGCCCTAGTTTCTGAAGATTTTCACCTATACTTTTTTCTAACCATAAATCTATAATTTATTTAGAGCTTTAAAAAAGTCTTTTTTGGCCAAATGCTATCTTTCCTCTATTGAGTTACTTTGTACCTTTGTCAACAATCAGTTGGAAAAATTTATGTAGGTCAACTTTCTTAATTGTGTTTATTGATTTCTGTCTATTCTCTGCTAGTGCCAAATTACTTTGATGACTATAGCCATGTAGTAAGTCCTGAAATCAGATAAACTGATTCCTCTTATTTTGCTCTTTTTCAAAATTGTTTTACCTATTCTACTTCCTTTGCTTCTCTGTTTTTCCTCACAAATTTAGAATAAACTTGCTGGGATTTTATATTAAACCTATACATGATTTTTTTTGGAAAATTAGCATGTCTATCATCTTCCAGTCCATAAACATGCATATGTTTGTGCATTTGTTCAGATTTACAAACATTCTCCTCTAAGCTTTGTAGCAAGCAAGTTCTATATATGTGTCGATATATTTATATTTTAGTATTTTCTTTTTTTATGGTTGAAGATAATATTGTATTTTTAATTTTCATGTCCATTCATTAATTGCTTATATACAAAGACACAATTGAAGATTTTTAAATGTGGATCCCATATTCTTTTTTAAAATTTTATTTTATTTTTGATGTTTAGGTAGTTGACAAGGATATCCGGCCATAAGGATCAGTGATTAGGGTGGGGAGGGTGGAGGTATGGAGGAAGGTTGGTGGGAAAAATGCTTCCAATTTTCTTTTCTTTCTTTTCCTCTTGTATTTGGAGGGGGTAATTGGGGAGGGGGAGAGGGTTGCTGCCAGTTGCCAAAGTACATCGGTACCTGGAGGTGGGGAATGTCCATTTGATGTCCTCTTAGATACTCTGATGTGGAGAAACATGTTCTGATGGTATTGTTTAAGTGATATTGATAGTTCCAATACACTCTTGATTTTGTTGCTCCAAAGTTGAGAAAATCTTTCCAAGGTTCATTGGCTGACAGAGTCTACCCTAGTGCATCCACTTACCCAGACACTTGCTGCAAAAACTTGGCCAGGACAGTTGTCTAACCTGTTCTGTGCTCCATCGTCTTACATCCTCTACAACCCTAAATGAGCTGGTTGTCATGCCCCTTCTGATGCATCTTGGCATGCTGTCCACTGCATAGACATCAGCAATCGAGGAGGCTCAGTCTCAATATATGCATCCCAAGGTTAGACCACAAACTCTATGATTTTACTTGTGGCCAGGGTTTTGAGTCCAGTGATACAACTGGGGAGTCTTCCAAGAAATGTCACCTGGGGTGACCTCAGACCTGACTCCTGCATGTGCCAGCCAGTACAGGACCTGGTTCAGTTTGTCACCCGCATCTGCCTACACACACACTGGTGTGTATAGTTGTGTGGTTGGTTCCATCCCCAGCCCCATGTTCCAGGCAAACAGATAGTGTAATGGCCCAGCCCAAACCAGGCAAACAGTGTAATGGCCCAGCCCAAACCAACTTGCCACAGATCTGGACCTTGCACACACCAGAGGAAACTACGGCCTAGTTGAGACAGCTCCCAGTAACGCTTAGCCCCAGTTCCTGCCAGTGCTGGTATTTGTAGCAGAGTAGTCCAGCCCATGCCTCATCCCATCCAAGCTCTTTTTATACACCTATAGGTGTTGCAGCTTAGCTCAACACAGCCCACCCCATGACCTAGTCCACACACACGCCAACAGGTGCTGCTGCCTGGCCTATCCTCAGTCCAAGCTCATGCTGGCAAGTACTGCAGCTTAGCCCAGCCCAGCCGGCACACAGTCCTGACCCTAATGTGACTTGGCATGTGTTGTGTTCCAACCTGGCCTGGCCTGGACCCTATCCTGACTCTTGCACTTGCCAGTGGGGGTTGTATACTGGCCCAGCCAGGCCTGCCCCAAGACCCACATGTATGCCAATGAGTAATGTAGTCCAGCCTGGCCTGGACTGCTCCCAGCCTCGGTTCTCACACTCACTAGCCATGACTATGTCTTAACAGGGAAGTTCCCCAAGTTCCCCTATCAGACCAGCTCCCAGAGGGTGGATCTCATGCACTTGGGTGTGTGTTTGGCTCAGTCTGACTTGGCCTACCTCCAGCCCCGAGAATAACCAACAGGTATTAAAGCCTTGCTTGATCAGCCTACACTCATTCTGGCTCTCACCAGTAGATGTTACAGTCCAGTCTTGCCTGGCTAACCCCCAGTTCCCTATACCATTTGCATCAGCAGGTGACACAATGAAGTTTGGTGAGCCTATGGGTGCTACAGCCTAGACCAGCACAACCTGTTCCCAACCCCAGTTCCCATAAGTGTCGGCGAGTTCCTTGATCATGCCTAGCTTGGACTGTCACTATTCCCAGCTCTCACGCAAACCAGTGGGTATTGTATTCCTACAAAGGTGAGCCCACAAATCCCCTACAGAATCTGCTCCCACACCCTGTGCTGGTTAGTGTCATGGCCCAGCCCAACGTGTCCCACCCCCTGCCCTGACACTCACTGTTAGGTACTGCGGTCCAGCCCTGCCAGGCTGCTCCCAACCCAGTTCCAGCTTTCATGTACACTGCTGGACAGTGGGTGACTTCAACTAGCCTAGCTCAGGTCTTTCACATTGGTCTGACCCGGAAAGGTTCTCAAACTTCTTCCAAACCACCAGGTCTCAGCTCCCTCATTTACCTGCAAATGCTGTGGAAGTCTCCCAAAAGTCATTCCTCAACTGTAACACACTTCCTCAGCAGCTCCCCCTCCCATACATCTCCTAACCCCTTCCCTGAGCAATCCACAGCACCCAAACTCATGAGTGCACAGATTCCCAAACCTGCTGTTCTACAGAGGTAACTTGCTGGTCTGGGGCCCTGTCTGCCTGCCTGGGCTTGCCACGTGCATGGGTCTCCAGATCCAGTCTAGACGACAGTATCTGTTGGCATGCCAGTGTCATCCTATATTTTGAGATTGTGCTGATTCTAGAAATTTTTTTTTTTGGAGCATTCTTGAGATTTTCTTCACAGGCATATATCTTTGAACAGGGACTATTTTATGCTGGTAACATAATCTTGAAAAACACAATCCAGAATGACATAATCCTAAATGTTGAAAGCCTGAAAACCTGATATCCCTAAATTCTAAAATTTCTAAGGTCAAAGTTTTCAAAGTCATGGGCAGGCATGGTGGATCAGTAGGCTAATCTTGTGCCTCACAGTGCCAGGATCCCATATGGGCACAGGTTCATGTTCCAGCTGCTCCATTACGATCCAGCTCCCTGTTTGTGGTCTGAGAAAGAAGTGGAGGATAGTCCAAGTTCTTGGAACCCTGCGACTACATGGAAGACCCGGGAAAAGCCCCTAGTTCCCAAATTCGGATAAGCTTAGCTCTGGCTGTTGTGGCCATATGGAGAGTGGGCCAGCAGATAGAAGACCTCTCTCTCTCTCTCCTTCTTTTTCAAGTAAAAATAAGTAAGTTATGAAAGGTTAAAAATCACAATAAAAAGTTAGAATTCTGAATACTGGAACATTGAAATCCTGGAGATTTCATGGCACAACTCAAACAATGTAATTATGTACACAGTTGAAAAACATACAACAATACTGCTGTTCAATCATCAGTACTGTTTCTTCTTAGTTCAGAATTTTCTTTTTAATTAAAAATTTTGTACCAAGCCTGTAGCTAGTATATGCGTGTGTGTGGAACAAATTTTTGCCCAAGAACACAAAGAAGCATGGCACATGAGATGGAAAACCTAATAAGGAATGTTGATATTGATATATAAAAAAATCATAGAAGAATTTCAGAAAGAGCTGCTCTGTGTAGAAGATGAATGGGAATCTGTTCTCCAAGGAGAGAGGTTTCCTTAAAAATGCTTAAAAATGAAAATTAAATCAACCATTCTTCATGGTACAAGCCTTAAAGTTAAATTGTTATGAATGAGTCAGGCCTTATAGCCCACCTCCATGCGATCATCCATAATTTATTCCTGTAATATGGTTTTTCATATGTGAATTTCTTTTTAATTAAAAAGTATGCTTTATTTTTGTTTTTGTTTTCAATATGTAATATTGTCAGCATTTTTCTGTTTATAATTCATCTGCATGTAACATTCAGTTCTGAAGATATGAACTGTGTAAATACTTTTTAGAAACTTCATTCATTCATTCTTTGCATTTTACTGCATGAAAGTGTAATATTGTTACATTAACTTTGTAAACTTTGCATGTGTGGAGGTTAAGAACACTGAAACATCTTCCATAGATGAGGGATGTCAGCTGTTTTCCACATCTGCATTTCTGAAAGATGCTGCATATATGCTGGTGACCATCGTTTTTTTGCTTTAGTTTTCATGCCTGCCCATGACTTTGAAATCTTTGACCATATATATATATACCAAATATCAGTTTTATTCAGATATTTTAGTGTCCTTCTGACCAATTCTTTAAAAACAAACAGAAAACCCCCAAGCCCGCCTGGTGTTTGATTGATACTTTGCAGGTTTGTCAGATAATTCTCTCTCTCTCTCTCTCTCTCTCTCTCTCTCTCTCTCTCTCTCTCTCTGCTAGGACTTGGTTTTGGGCCGTCCTCTACTGCTTTCCCAGGCCAGAAGCAGGGGATTGGATGGGAAGTGGAGCAGCTAGGATACGAACTGGCTCCCATAGGGGATCCTGGCAGATACAAGGCAAGGATTTAGCCATTGGGCCATTGCACCAGGCTCTGTTTTGTGTGTGTGTGTGTGTGTGTGTGTTTTAAAGTTTATTTTATTTTCATTGGAAAGTCAGATATACAAAGAGGAAGATCTTCTGTCTGTTAATTCACTCTCCAAGTGGCCGCAATGGCTGGAGCTGTGCCAATGTAAAGCCAGGAGCCTGGTGCCTCTTCTGGGTTTCCCCCACAGGTGCAGGGTCCCAAGCTTTGGGCCATCTGTGACTGCTTTCCAAGGCCACAAGCAGGGGGCTGAATGGGAAGCGGGGCTGCTGGAACACAAACCAGCACCTATATGGGATCCCGGCACATGCAAGGTGAGGACTTTAGCCAGTAAGGTACCATGTCTGGCCCTGTTGTGGTCTTTTTAAAGCTCCTGTCAGGTCTAGACTGTCCAGTGTCTGACCCAAAATTAATTATTATGCTTGTGGCCAGCTGCTGGGAAATGTCGTTGGAGACAATAAGGCCCACGTGTGCAAGCTACAGTCAAATCAAGCAAGACACAATGTATGCTGGTGTCTGAAAGCTTTTTGTCTTCATATAAAAGTATGTCAGTACATGCTCACAAGATAGTTGCCTTAGGGGTTTGTGACATGGGAACTTGACTGCCTGGCACCTGTGGCTTCAGTAAGATGGATACAGGGTCTGAAAAAAATCATAAATCATTATGTATATATTAGATTCTTCTCACTTTATCATGGATATGTTTAATACATTAACCTATTGTCTGATGTTCTCCACCTAGCCAATAATCATTAGCTCGGCCTATACGACCTAATCTTGTAACTAATCATTGAATGTGAGATGCTGGGGTTGCTAGGGCAGTTGTGCTTTGCTAAGCCACGACTGCTCTGCTCTCCATTTGATCAAATTCAGTTGTTTCTCCTTATTTCAGTGCCCTCTCTCTCAGCCTAGTTCTTTCTCTCTCTCTTTTTAATTTATTCATTAATTACATCGTATTATGTGACACAGTTTCATAGGTACTGGGATTCTCCCCACCCCTCCCCAAATCCTCCCCCCATGGTGGATTCCTCCACCTTGTTGCGTAACCACAGTTCAAGTTCAGTTGAGATTCCCTCATCCTCAGCCTAGTTCTTTACAGATTTATTACCCTGTACGTGACAGGTAGTGTAGGAACAGGGACCTGAAGGCAGAAGGCTCCCCCCCTGGGGAGAAGGGAAGAGTAACTCAAAGAAGCTGAGAGTTGGTAAGTTTCATAGGTGTAGGAAGCTTGTGTCCTCAGGACACCAGAGTAACAATGGGACAAAGTAAGAGAAAAACTTCTGAATATACGCAACTTTTAAAAGGTCTTCTTTCTTCTTCAGGTGTGACAGTGAAAAACCGAACTTTCAAAGATTTGTTTCACTTTTCACTAAGTGTAAAAATACAGTTACCAGTTTTCTCCACAGGGAACTCTTGAACTATCGCAGTGAAATGTGGTGCTGGCACTTTAAGACAAGCCTACAAGTGAGGGGGAAAATAATCCTAGCATCTGTGTGGGCTCCGTGTAACTTAATCTCTCTGGCTTTACAGCCTTTGCAGGGAGAGCAGGATACAGCTCACTTGGGGAAGGGAGGCTCTGACCCTGGTTTGAACAAAAAATTCTTTGGAGTCAGAAGGGTCAAAGAAAGAAGCTGAGTATGAGGCGTGTAAGCCTGTTAATCCCGCAATGACAAAAGGATCTTGGCATGCGTCTATGTCTTCCAAAATTAATTATGTAGAAAATTTTCAGGCTGGTTCCTTCTTGATGGTAACATCTACCTTAGCAGAGGTTTCTGGTACACAGCGACCATGGAGTGGTGCTGTAGTGCAAGGACTCAGAAATGCCCAGTGGAGCTGTGATCTTGAGCTTTCGTTTATGGAGCTGTAATTGCCCCTAAAGGGACGCCTTCCTTCTGGGTCTGGGGTCCATGCAGATGGAGCAAATTTGTATCAATGAGTCCCTCTACTGGTGGAGAGATGAAGCCCAACAGCAAGAGGTGAGAAATCAAAGTGCCAATCCTCTGGTCCAAATAACAGCAGAACAGATTACTGGAGTGGAACGATGGCTTTGCATCCACACTCAACTTGGTTGTGATGATCAAGCTGTCTCCCAGGTGAGGCCTTACTGCACTCGGACTTGGGAAAACTTTGCTCATCCTGAACAGTCTGCTCCCTCTTTTGCTAATGTAAGATAAGGACCAAATGAAGCATATGTAGATTTCATTGCAAGATTTAAGAATAATCTTTCTAAAACAGTGTCACAGGAGGGACTCAGAAGCATGCTATTAGGAAAACTGGCTTCTGATAATGCTAATACACAATGTCAAAAAGCTTTTAGAGCGGTTAAAGCTGCCAAAGGGTCTCTTGAAGACTGCACAAACGCATGTAATGATATTGACTCTCCCGCTTATCTGACAAATCTCTTAGCAGCTGCTTTTACAAAAATGAAAAATCAAACTATGTGTTTTAAATGTGTATGTTCTGGACACTTTCAAAGGATTGTCGCAGTGGCTCCCAGCCTTCTAAAATCAGCCACAGGGAGCACCTGACGTTTGTCCCAGATGCAAAAGTTAAACATTGGGATAATCAATGTCATATCAGATCTGAAAAGAAAGGAACCTTTTTAGGACAAAATCAGGGATACTGGGACCCCATCAAACAATGCTTGTGATGCAGTAATATCTAGTTCAGACAACAAAACCCTGAGGTCCCATTTGGTCTTTGATCTCCTTTCAGCCATCTGATCTACACATTGCATTTCCAATCAAAAGAATTAAAAATACTAAGCCATACTTATTATCCACTAATGTGTTTAGTTCTATTCCTCCTGATAGAGTGGGACTGTTAATGAGGGGAAGCAGTTGGACTTTAAAAGTTCAGTAGTACACCCAGGAAATTTTTATGAAGATTATCATGGTTATATTCAAATAACAGCTTCCTCCCTAGCAGATTTGGATTTATGAGAGTGATCATGTTGCTCAGTTACTGCTTGTACCTCATGTAAAACCAAAATCTATAGGTCATTCTCATGCAGGAGAATTTGGTAGTACTAATAATCAAATTTTGCATAGTACACTATTAAAAGAATAGCCAATTGAATGTGAACTCTTTCTAAAAGGTAAAAGATCTGAGCTTGGCATAATGACTCAGGGGAGAATGGCCCAAAGCCTTAAGATCCTGCATGCATGTGGCAGACCCAGAAGAAGCTCATGTCTCCTGGCTTCGGATTGACTCAGCTCAGGCCATTGTGATCACTTGGGGAGGGAACCAACAGACAGAAGATCTTTGTGTCTCTCATCTCTGTAAATCTGCCTTTCCAATAAAAATAAATAGGTATTTTTAAATAAATAAAATACTTGAAGAATTAATAAATACTGAAGCGGATGTTTCTGTTATAGAACAAAAACATGGATCTCCTTCCTGCCTTTTGCAACCCGCTGATGTACAAGTTTCTGGAATGGGTTCAGTAAACAAAGTCTGGAAAAGTTTGTTTCCTTTACCTTGTGTTGGGCCAAATGGACAAAAGGGGTAATTACAGTTTCTTATGCTTATCATTGCTGTAAGTCTATGGGATCAAGACATACTTTTTCATTGGGGTGCTTGTGTTAACATATCTTCTCTATATTCTCAAACTAAAAACATTGTGCTAATTATGGACTATGCCCTAAGACAGTCATTGGGTACAAAAAGTCCTTTTTAAGTGGGGCTGCTCCTGTGCCTCCACAACCCCTGCCTTTAAAATGGCTTACAACTAAACTGGTTACGATAGAGCAGTGCCCCCCTAATAAAGAAAAGCTGGACACACTACATGATTTAGTTCAAGAACAACTAAGAGCTTCAAAAACAACTAAGAGCTTCTCATATAGAGCCTTCCACTAGCCCTTGGAATAGCACAGTGTTTGTTATAAAGGAAAAAATCAGGCAAATGGAGAATGCTGACTGACTTCAGATTTAGTGCTATAATTCAACCTAAACCCCCTTTACAGCTGGTTCCAGAAAACTGATTTCCTATTACTATTGACTTTAAAGAGTGTTTCTTTACTATTCTTCTAGCTAAAAAGGATTGTGAAAATTAGCTTTTATCATCTCTAGCTCAAATATAAAAGAATCAGCTAACAGATATTAATGAAAAGTTCTTTCTCAAACTATGGTCAATAGTCCTACTATTTCTCAGATTTTTGTTGGAGAAGTTATTTAGCCTGTTAGAGACCTTTTCCCTAATGTTTACATAGTACACTATATGAATGATTTTCTATTCTCAGCTAAAACCTCAGTATAATTGGAACAATTATTTAAAAAACCTCAAGATTATTTAACTCAGGCAGGCTTGTATATGACTCCAGAAAAATTCAAAATTTGTCCTTTTCTGATTACCTAAACACTAAAAATAATACTATCAATCCTCAAAAGATTCAAATAAAAATGGATTCCCTTAAAACTTCAAATGACTTCCCAAAAATGCTAGGTGATATTGTTTACAACCTTCTCTGGGAACTCCTACTTATCGATTATAACTTCTCTTTATTATTCTTAAGGGAGACTCAGCATGCAACAGTCCCAGGGAATTAACTCCTTCAGCCAAACAAGAGTTAGAATGGATACCAGAGCATATTCATAAAGCACAGCTTTCTCATATAAATCCTTTTGATAAAATCACACTTTTAATATTTGCAACTCCTCATTCTCCTACACGACTTTTTTTTTTAAAGATTTTTTTTATTATTATTGGAAAGCCGGATATACAGAGAGGAGGAGAGACAGAGAGGAAGATCTTCCATCCGATGATTCACTCCCCAAGTGAGCCGCAACGGGCCGGTACGCACCGATCCGATGCTGGGACCAGGAACCTCTTCCGGGTCTCCTACGCGGGTGCAGGGTCCCAAAGCTTTGGGCCGTCCTCAACTGCTTTCCCAGGCCACAAGCAGGGAGTTGGATGGGAAGTGGAGCTGCCGGGATTAGAACCGGCGCCCATATGGGATCCCGGGGCTTTCAAGGCGAGGACTTTAGCTGCTAGGCCACGCCGCCGGGCCCTCTCCTACACGACTTTTAATTCAAGGTAGCAAATAGATAGAATGGATATTTTAACCTAACCAGATAGCAACTTATTTAGAAAAATTGGAACAAGTCATTTCAAAAGACAGAAAAAGTTTGTGACTGGTCGTGTCTCTGTTAATATTGTTCTTCCCTTATCTTTCTCTCAAATTAAAACAGCCTTCCAAGAATGTTTTTGATGTGGCAAATGGCTTTAGCTGATTTTTTAAAAAATTAACCTGTCATTACCCTTCGTCTAAAGAGGTTTAGGTTAAAAAAATATTTATCTATTTTATTTGAAAGAATTGCAGAGAGAGAAAGAGAGACAGAGGGAGAGAGAGAGAAAAAGAGAGAGAGAAAGAGGGAAAGAGAGAGAGATATCTTCCATTCACTGATGCATTCACCAAATGGTTTCAATGGCCAGAGATGAGCTGATTTAAAGTCTGTAGCCAGGAGTTTCCTCCAGGTTTCCCATGTGGATGCAAGGGCCCAAGGCCTTGGACCATCCTGTACTGCTTCCCCAGGCCATTATCAGGGAGTTTGATTGGAAGTGGAGCTGCAGGGACTAGAAGTGGTATCCATATTGGATACTGGCACCACAGGTAGAGGATTATCTTGTTAAGCTTCTGTGCTGGCCCCCAAGATGTATAATTTTTTTCAAGTCTACCTTTTCAGTTTTGCCAACTAAAGTAGAACTTTATCCTGTTTCTCAAGTAATGAAAAAGCTGTTTACTAGGGTCCACAATCTAAAAACATTCAAGCCTTTCATTCTCCTGCTCAAGAAGCAGAGATTATGGCTTCTATTACTATAAGATCATCCAGGACCTCTTAATATAATTGCAGATTCTCAACCCGTAGGTAAACTTTTGACGAAATTAGAAACAGTGACTATAACTTTAGGCAATGATCCAGTTAATCAATTGCTTAAAACTTTACAAGATTTATTACATCAAAGAAAAGATCCAATTTGTATTACTCACATCAGATCTCCTTCTAATCTCCAAAACTGGTTGGTTAACAGAAGGTAATGCTGTTGTAGACAAGTTAGTTGTTGCAGTTTCTGAAGATATCCAAGATTTATATAATCTCACTCATGTAAACTCCCGAGGTCTTTGTTGTTCATTTCCTATTTCTAGAAAAGAAGCACAACTTACTGTGTTTCAATGCACTGCCTGCTCTCAATGCTCTTCTCAACTATTTCCTGAATGTGTTCAACCTCAAGAATTTCATCCATGTGAAATTTGGCAAATTGATGTTGCCCATATTCCAGTTTTTGGCAAACTTACGTAATTCATGTTTTTATTGACACTTGTTCTGGTTTTATTTACAGGAGAAGCCACGCATCATGTTATTAACCATTTATTTTCAGCCTTTTCAGTTTTGGGTCTCCCTCTACAGGTAAAAGCAGAAAATGGCCCAGCATATGCTAGCAGTATATTTCAGGAGTTGTTGTAAAGTTAGTATATTTTTCATGTTGCAGGCATTTGCTATAATCCTCAAGGCCAAAACTATTATAGAATGGACACATTTGACTTTAGAATGCCAATTTTAAAGTTACTGAATTTATTTTTTATTTAAAAAGCAGATTTACAGAGGCAAGGAGATACAAAGAGAAAGATCTTCCATCCACTGGCTTACTCGTCAAGTGGCTGCAGCGGCCAGAGCCGAGCCCATCTAAAGCCAGGAGCCTGGCGCTCCTCCCAGGTCTCTCACACTGGTGCAGCATCCCAAGGCTTTGGATTGTCCTCTACTGCATTCCCAGGCCACAAGCAGGGAGCTGGATGGGAAGTGGGGCAGCTGGAATACAAACCGGCATCTATATGAGATCCTGGATGTAAGGGGAAGATTTACCCACTAAGCTATCATGCTGGGCCCAAGCATGCCAAGTTTTAAAAGACTTATTTATTTTTACTGGAAAAGCAGATATACAGAGAAACGAGGAACAGAGAGAAAGATCTTTCATCTGTTGATTCACTACCCAAGTGGCCTCAATGCTGCAGCTGAGCTGATCCACAACAAGAAGCCAGGAATTTCTTCCTGGTCTCCCACAACGGTGCAGGGTCCCAAGGTCTTGGTCCATCATCTGCTGCTTTCCCAGGCCACAAGCAGGAAGCTGGATGGAAAGTGGAGCAGCCGGGGCATGAAATGGCATCCATATGGGAACCCAGTGCTTCCAAGGTGAGCATTTAGCCACTGAGCCGTCATGCTGTGTCCCAAATGGCAGTTATTAAAATGAAAAGATGGAATGTATAGTTATAAGTCATCTCATGTACAATTATCACAAACTCTTTATGCTTTAAACTTTTAAAATGCGGGTGAAAAAGTTAACAGCAGCAGAAAAACAAAAGATAGTCACTTCCTCTAAGCTCTCCTTACAGCCAGTCTGGTAAAAAGACCTGGCAACAGGGAAGTGGCATCCTGGGGAAGTTGTGATGTGGAGAAGAGGACATGTGCTGTGTTCCTACAGGAGCTGGTCAAGAGTGGCTGCCGGCCTGGATTAAGCCCTGCTATGGCCAAGGGGGAGCCACATATCCAAAGAGTCATGAGTGGCAATAAAAACAACCATGCAATGTAGGATGAAGAAGTCCATCAAGAAAGCAAAAAGAGAGGCTGAACTTGAATGAAGAGATGCAAGGCCCTCTGAGAAGAACAAGCAAAGCCAGCCCACCAACATGGGGTCAAGTCAAGAAGATGACACAGGAAGCAGAGACTTTGGTTAAGGAACATCATTTGCCTTATAACACTTGTACTTTGTTTTTAGCTATGAATGCTCATTATACATTCAACATTTATGTGTAAGTTGATTACTGATAAACCTGTAAATATTATAAATATTAAAGAAGGATCACTGATTTTATCCTATAAGCTTAGTTACTCTATCCCTATTTTAGGACCAATAATCTGCAAATTGATTTGCTCTCTCACAGTGTTTTCACTCCAAATATGGTTGGTATAATCTGTCTGACTCATTCCAACAGCCATGGGGTGACATAGAATTTTTCAGTTAGTATTCAGTAAATACTGATGTCAAATCTGTTGGTGACTGACTCCAGAATCCTCATTCTTTTTTTTATTGTTATCTTTTGTAGTTTTTATTTTATTTTATTTTATTGTATTGTTGTTGACAATCTTTACATAGTTAATTACGGTTAAAAAAAAGGTTCAGGGGCTATAGGGAAGTGGGTAAGACTTTTATGTCCATATTGTTTCCATCGTGTATCTGAGGTAAAGGGGGATATTGAGGGAGAAGCCCCACCCGGTTTCCCGCCCACCCCAAGTCCTGGATGTGGGGCATGCTCTGAGATATTTGCTCAAGTGGTTTTAATAGTTCTCCAGTTATGAATCGCTGCCAGTTTTGCTCGATGAGGTCGTCCACTGATTGATATGGTCCATCATAAAGTCTCCGTTTGCCCCATATTTCGCTGCCAACATATAGCTGAGATGAATGATTGACCTGTTCTGTCTTCTGTCTTTTCTTGGTTAGAGTTCTTCTTAACCATAGGTGGCCCACTTAGGAAGGTCATTTAACTATAATCACTATTGCTTTTCTTTCATAATACGTTCCAGGTTGTGTTCAGCTTCCTTGAGTGCCCGATTAAATCAGTCAGTCAATCAGCAGCCTAGAATGCATGCTAGGAAAAGTCTACCCTACAGAACTAGCAAATACAGTTCCTCTATTCAGGGACCTACCTAGCAAACAGCACTCACAAGATGACTTGGTTGGGATTCTGTGAACCAAGGCTAGAATGGAGGGCAAATCCCCATAAGGCCATCTTCTTAGGGAAAGGAATGCTAGCTGTTTCCTTACCCAGAAGGAAGAGAGATAGAAGGGCTAAGATATTTTAGTGTCCTACTGGGAAAAGACAGAAGATGTCAGCTTAGAAGAATGAAGAATCAGAAGGAACATCTGGAGACTATCATACCCAGATGTGAGGATACAATGCAGTATGCATCTCTACTTCCAGATCATAGATGGACTCCCAATGAAACTGTTTACTATATCTTGAGAATAAGATGCTGGACTTTCTGCCATTGTCCATGCCCACAATAATGGACATATGACTGTGTATTAAGAACTGTACTATAGTAATGATATAGCAGAACTCAGTGAGGGGGGAGGGAGGGGGGAGAGGATAAGGGAAATCCCAGGGCATATGGAATTGTCTTATAAAATGATAATAATAAGGAAAAAAAAGTGGGCACAGGAGGCCTGGTACAGTAGCCTAGCAGCTAAAGTCCTCACCTTGAATACACCAAAATCCTATGTGGGCACTGGCTCTAATCCCTGCAGCGTGCTTCCCATCTACCTCCCTGTTTGTGGCCTGGGAAAGCAGTCAAGGACAGCCCAAAGTCTTGGGACCCTGCACCCGCATAGGAAACCTGGAAGAGTCTCCGGGCTGCTGGTTTCGGATTGGCTCAGCTGCAGCCATTGCAGTCACCTGGGGAGCGAATCATAGGACGAAGATCTTCCTCTCTGCCTCTTCTCCTCTCTGTATATCTGCCTTTCCAATAAAAACAAACAAACAAACAAACGCCTGGTTATTAGCATCTGCTCCAATCTTCTCATTTCCCAGACAAAGAGAGTTAAAGAGGAGTAAGGAGCTGCCTGGATCAGTTTCTGATCTCCTAGCTACTGTGTTTGCCCTAAGGGTAAGAGAGGGGCAAGACAGTAAGTAAGAAACGTCCTAGAGGTACTAAGAGATCAGGTGTAGGATATGGTCACAAAGCCATCTTGTTCAAAAGGAGTATCACCAAAACTTGGGAAGTTTTGTTTTGATTTCTATCTGCTTTGTGGACTTCCTTTGATGCTGGCACCAGTATGCTGCTTGCTCTTTGCCTTGAGTTTCTGCAGCCTGGGCTGACAGCATCTATTTCCCTGGTCTGCCCACGTTCAAGCCATACTGTCAGTGGAACATGCTTCTGGATTCTCTTTACCCAGAACAGAGTATTTCCAGTGAAGAACTAAAGCTGCTTTATTCTGACAACTTAGACATATTCCAACAAAGGAGCCACAATTTTCATTTATAAAATTCTGACTGCCCTGGATTTGGTCAGGAAATACAAGTCTTCTACACGGTGTCAAAAATGAATTAACTTTCCATCTCATCCAATAAGAATGTTTCTCTGCAAACCTACAGATTTGGAGGTGGGTATGTCACCTTGCTTGGTTCCCAGACTACTTTGTCATGGAGTCAGCCTCTCTCCTAGGTCTGTATTAATCTTTGCACAAACAGAGGTGCCAAGGCCAGGAGTGGGGAGAGATCTCTCTCTGACTCTGGAATCATCTGATAACTCCCTACTGCTGGGGCTGCATGAATATCAAAGAATGCAAATTGCTTGACTCAAGTGTGGGATTTTAAAAATAGAACACATATTTATTTGAAAGGCAGGGTGGCATAGGGATAGACTGAGAGAGAGAAAGAGAGAGAAGGAGGAAGAGAATGACGAAGAGATTTTCCATCCCTTATTTCACTCCCTAAGTGCCTATAACAGCCAGTGGTGGGCCAGGCTGAAGTCAGGATACAGGAACTCATTCTGGGACTCCCATATGAGGCACTCAAGTGTTTCAGCCATCACCAACTGCCTTCCTTGTTGCATTACAGGAAGCTGCATCAGAAGCAAAGGAACCAGGACTTGAACCAGGCATTCTGATGTGAGGTGTAGGCATCCCAAATGGAGGCTTAACACTATAGACAATAATGCCCACTGCCAGAGTGGTATTATGGATATCCCATTGTCTCTTCAACAGCTTCAGGGATTTTTTTTTCCCTACACCACTATATATAGCTTTGCTGAATGCTGAGGGATGAATAGACAAACTAGATGAGGAGTGCAGGCACAGGTATTTCAGGTAGAGGGAACAGAATGTGTGAAGGTCTGATAGAGGGCTTGCAAGAAGTTCATTGGTTTGGTGTGGTAGACTGGGGCAGGGGGAAGGGGAAGTCTGAGGCTGATGAGTCGGCAGCCCTTCAAAGCTTAAGTCAGAGCCCTTCGAGGCCAGACCACAAGGAGTTTTTGCATGCCTTGCAAAGGAGTTTGGTTTTAACTTTCAGAGCCATGGGACATTCTTGGTGGAGTGTCCGTTGATGGAGGAGCTTGGAAAATTCCCGTTAGGACACAGTCCCTGCAGGTGAGCACAATAACCGCAATAGGGAGCAGCCCAGACCAGGCCAGAAAATGGTACCCACTGACATACATTTGGTGCAGGCCAGGGGTGAACCAAGCTAGGCCAGTTCATATCACCCACTGGTGAATCTGAGTGCCAGAATGGAGTGTGGGTTGGGTCGCAAAACAACCCGGTTCACATGAGGGCCAGGAATGGGGGCCAGCTGGGCTAGGCTAGGCTGTAGCACCCATGGGTGTGAGCTGGAATTGGGGGTGGGCTGGACTGACCAGGCTACAGCACTCACTGGCAAATGCCGAGGAGAGGCGGGCCATGCCAGACAGAGCCACAGCAACCAACCAACACAAGTGAGATCACGGGGGGAGGGAGCGAAGATGGTAGGGGGCTGCGAGGGGCTCCTCTGTTGGACCACCACTCCCACTGGAGAGCATGAGTTGGGATAAAGGCAGACCAGGCTGGGCAGGGCTACAATACCTGTTGGTCTTATGTGAGCTGGATTAGGGAACTGTCAGGCTGGGTTGACTGTTCCTTCTGGTGCATGCATAAATCAAAGTGGGTGTGGACTGGTTGAGCTTTGCTGCAGCATCAGCTGGCAGATGATGCCATGAGGGGAAAATTCTGTCAAGGCAAACTGCAGAACTACCTGGGGAGTACAAGATCTGGGAGTGGGCCCAGTAGGAAAAGAGTTGCACCTCCTTCTTGGGTTGCCACTCTGACTGGTGAGCATGAGAATCAGAACTGGGGTAGGCATGGCAAGACAGAATGGCACCTGTCACCACGTATGTGGGCTGGATAGTGGGGCTGGTTGGGTTGAACTAGGCTTCAATGTCCATTGACATGTATGAGAGCTAAATGGGATGTGGGACAGACTGGACCAGTCTGCTGCACATGCAGGTAATCATGGAAACCAGGGCAGTGGACAGGCCTGGTGGGAAATATTATGGGTTACTCCAACTAGGCTGCAGCTCCCATTGGTGTATGTGAAGGTCGAGTGTGTGGTGGGCAGGATTGGGCTGGGCTGCAACACCCATTGATTTGTGTAGCAAACAGGGCTGGAGACAGAACTGACCCAGCAACTGCAACCACTAGCATGTGCATAAGCTGATTGGGGCAACAGACTGTATTGGACTCTGTATTTCCAGGCACATGAGAATCAGGTCTGGGATCATCTCAGATGAAGTTGCTTTGGGGATACCTCCAACTGAACTGCTGGACTCAGAACCCCAACCATGGAGAGAATCGCAGGTTCCATGGTCTGACCATGGAGTGCATGTGTCAGAGCTGGGCCTAGTCAATGGCACAGATGGAGCAGTGGACAGCGTACCCAGGTGCATATGGAGGATATAGTGGTACATTGAAATCTGCAGAGAATACCTGGTACCACAACAGAAGACGGAGGACAGAATAAATTGATCAACTACCTCAGCCAAGTGTTGGCAGTGAGTATCTGGGCAAACAGAGACTCTAGCGTGGACTGTGTCAACCAGTGGATTCTGGAGTGATTTCATTGTGCTTAGAGTGAGGAGATTGGCAGCAGTTTAGAACTGTTGAACTATCAAAACCTCATGAGCAGGACCCTCAGAGCATGCCCCACATCAGGGACCTGGGGTGGTGTCAGGTGGCTGGACCCAGGGTGCAGAGGCATTTGGGAGGCTGGGTGTGGCTTTTCTCCTTATCTTCTTCCTTCCCCCAGATACAGGAAGGAAAAAAAAAAAAAGAAAACGTAGAAATGGTGATCTCACCCACCTTCTTTGCAGCCCTTGATCCTTATCACCCTAATTATGTAAAAATAATCAAAAAATAAAAATTAAAAAATTTTTAAAAAAGAAAATGTTACCCTGGAAAAAAATTTAAATGAAAATGTTACCCTGGGGCCGGCGTAGTGGCATAGCATGCTAAGCCTCTGGCTGTGGTTCTGGCATCACATATAAACAGCAGTTTGAGTCCAGTTACTCCACTTCTGATCTGGCTCTGCTAATGTTCCTGGGAAAGCAAGAGAGGATGATACAACTGCATGGGCCCCTTCACCCATGTGGGAGACCTGGATGCAGCTCCTGGCTTATGACTTCAGATCCATTCACCCTCAACCTTGGTGGCCATTTGGGGAGTGGACCAGCAGATGGAAATTTGATCTCTCTCTCTCTCTCTCTCTCTCTCTCTCTGTCCTCTCTGTAACACTACCTTTCAAATAAAAAATTTAAAAATATGTCTTAAAAAAGGAAACTTTACCCTATTGGAAAGGTAATTAACTTGTGAGGAAAGACAATGTTCACTTTTTCTTGGACTATATATGGGTGTATTAACACATGAGTAAAGCAGAAGTCTAAAAGAATTATCTATTTTTGAGAGGTGGATAGTGAGATAGAGGGAGTTCCCATCTCCCCAAATATCTGCAATGTCTGCGGCTGGACCACACTGAGGTTAGCAGCCAGGGATTCAAACCATGTCTCCTACATGACTGGCTGTGGGATCTGCCCCACAGATTTCTCTAGTACCCCGTTGCTGGAGGGGGTGAGCCTGCTGCCCGCCACCCAACCTCCCGGTGCACGAGAGACAAACAGATGGGCAGAGGTTCTGTCCAGCAGTTCCGGTTTATTTGGGAAGTACAGATTCTTACGTAGGGTAAGGGATAGCGTCAGGCTATGAATTTCAGGAATTCCAGGAGGGGAGAAACTAGGAGCCAGTTACTAGGAGAATGACTGCGAAAGCCAGCTCCAATCAGTCTTTCTTTGAAACAACTTGACCCCTGCTCTGGTTCACGCCCAGGGCTCTGTCCTTGGCTGCCATATTGCTCATCACATGTAACCCAGTGACCTTGACTGTTAGTCGCCATTTTATTGACTTAGAGAACCCTTTGCCCCTGAGCCCCACAACTGGCAAGGGCCCAACTAGGTTAACCATTGTTGCGATCACTCAGGATCTATTTCAGCAGGAAGTTGAAACTGAGAGCAGGGCCAGGACTCAAACCCAAGCACTTGGTTATGGCATGCATACAAGAGTCTCAAGTGGTGGCTTACCTACTAGGCCAGACACCAACCCCTCCCCCCCGAGTAGAAATCTTTAGGCTGAGAAGAGCCCAATAGCATGTTGAGACCTGTAGCATGTTGGGAACTGTGGGCCTGGCACTGTTGCTTTAACAGCATTTTCCCAGTGCTGATCTTTCTTTTTTTTCTTTAAAGCAAAGTATTGATTTTTGAAAGGCAAATTTACAGAGAGAAGGAAAGACGGAGAGAAAGATCTTCCATCTACTAGTTTACTCCTCAAGTGGCCATGAAGCCAGAGCTGCACTGATCCATAGCCAGGAGCGAGGAGTTTCTTCTGGTTCTCCCAGATGGGTGCAGGGTCCCAAGGCTTTGGGTCCTCCTCTACTGCTTTCCCAGGCCACAAGTAGGGAGCTGGATGGGAAGTGGAGCAGCTGGGCCACCTTCAATCGAACTAACACCCATGTGGGATTCCAGCACATGCAAGGGGAAAATTAGCCAGTTGAGCCACCACACTGGGCCATATTTTTAAATTTTTGAGTCCCTACCACAGTGTCTTCTATAATGGTTGCATGTTTTTACATTCTAATCAGTAATGCACAAAGGTTCTAGGTGTTTATACATACTTACCAATGCTCGGTATTTTTGATCTTGAAAGTAGCAGCCATCCTTATGAATGTGATTTGGCAGCTCATTGGGGTTTCAATTTGCATTCTCTAGTGATTAGTGATGAACATCTTATGTGCTTATGGGTCATTTGTGGATGGCAATGTACATATTCAAGCCCTTTGCCCATTTATTTTATTTTTTATTTTTATTATTCAAAAGGCTGAGTTAGAGAGGAAGACACCCACCCACCCACACCCACACACACACACACAGAGAGAGAGAGAGAGAGAGAGAGAGAGAGAGAGAGAGAGAGAAGAGATCTTTCATTTGCTGTTTTACTCCCCTAATGGCTACAATGGCCAAGGCTGAGCTGATCCAAAGCCAGGAGTCAGCAGCTTTTTATAGGCTTTGGGCCGTCCTCTACTGCTTTCCCAGGCCACAGGCAGGGAGCTGGATGGGAAATGGAGCAGCCAGGACAGGAATCAGTGCCCATGTGGAATCCAAGTGCTTACAAGGTGAGGATTTAGTTATTGAGCCATCATGCCACCCTCCCCATTTGCTCATTTTTAAATCAAGCTCTTTGTTTCGTTGTTAAATTGCAGGTGTTCTTCATACATTCTGGCTAGTAATCCTGTATTGTATGCAGGGTTTGCAAAAGTTTTCTCACATCCCATGAGAACACTCATTTTTGTAGGATGAATTTGTTTAGAATTATCAAATGCTTACCGTCAGACTCTGTTCTAAAAGTGTTTATTATGCTAACTTGTTAAAAACTCCCCCCCCCAATACTGTAAAATAGGTACTATATTGTGTTTATCATTTGCCCTTATTTTGCCAGTGAGGAAACTGAGTTATTGATTAAATTCATACAGCCAGCAGATGTCTCAGCTGGGACCTGGCCAAATGGTCTAGTTTCAAAGCCCAGATGGTCATTCATCCCACCAAGCCTCCTCCCTGGCTCTGCTCTTGGGAGAAGACAGATGGGAGGGCAACCTGTAACCTGTAGAGTGAAAAAGCTGCTTTATCACTTCTAAGCACCCTGAATGCCTATGAGGGAACAATGACATGGAGAAGCCACTGCCAGGGCATTGCAGTACTCAGGAATAGGCCTCTTCGGGGCATTTGGTGGTGGACTGTAGGTTTTGCAGTGTAGACACAAGAACCATCACTCTTTCCATTTGACCTCTCTCTGCCAAGGATTGCACTCCCAGCTGTAAATGCAGATTCCTTAGGAATAGTTCCCTGAAACTATAACGCCTGGAAACACAAACACAACGTCCTGTACATTACTCCATCAGACCTTTATAATGACCCAGTCATTGGGAAAGGAAAGTATTATTGTTACTACTTACAGATAGGAAAACTGAGATTCAAGACGTTTAAGCGGCTTACCCAAAACCCCAGTGGATGGCTAAGTGTCTCTCTTTCTCTCTTTCTCTCTCTCTCTCTCTCTCTCTCTCTCTCTCTCTCTCTCTCACACACACACACACACACACACACACACACACAAACCAATCCACCCCACCACCAAAAAACCCCACAAAACCCCAAACAAATAAAACCCAAGAACCTTGGATTTTTTGTTCATTCTTCAATAAATCTTCTTGTATCGACATCAAAGAAATACACATTCTTCCCCATGGCTGTGAGACTAATGAGCACCAAATGTGCGGACAGCTCAGGGCCAGAGCCCGGCCTATGGTTTCCGTATGAAAGGTCTGCAGGTCATACACGGTTTCCTTCTCATCCCCCTGCTCCATGATGAACACATGGCTGAGTTCATTGTTCGGAGGCTCAGGGACCCAAACCTTCAGCTTCCTGTTTTGGTCATCCGAGCCCCCATGGAGATGCAACAAGAAGTCTGACAGATGTGGAAACCCAGTGCAAGCACCATGAATAAGACCATGCCCTTAGTAAGTAATGCATCTTCTGGCTTCAATATCAGTGTGTTTTCCACAACATCAAAATACCAAGCTGCCAAAAGGCAGGAGGGGAGGGCCTTACTTAACTATGAAAGTGCTATATTACCATATAGTTGGACAGCTCATGTGCATTAGTATGGACGTTGTGGGTGGCCAGGGCTGATGGTAGATAGGACACTAGAGCAGGCAGTCAGCTATGGCACCACCTTGTTGAGGATTAAATGAAGAGTGCCAAGATTAGAACCAAAAGAAGCTGTTTAGCCAGAGCTTGCGGTACAGCAAGGGAGTTAGCCACCATTATGTGGGTTGGCAGAGGCTCAAAGGTAGCCAGGAGAGTGGGACAGCTTCACAGAAAGGTAAGGCTTCAAGTATGTCCTTGTAAGTTGTTGTTGTGGCATGGGGAAGTGTCAGTATTCCGGCTTTGCTAGAATACTATAGTTTTATATTACATACTATTGATAGAAAATAAGCCAAAAAAGGTACATGGAATCTCTCTGTATTATTTCTTACAACTTTACATAAAATACACGTGAGTGCACGTGTGCGTGCGCGCGCGTGCACACACACACACACACACACACACGTAGTCCTTTGTTTCCTGAAAGGAGCCAAAGAAATTAGGGGCTTGGTGTGGTAAAGAGCAGTTGGATTTTCCCATCTGTTTTTCTTTCGTGGTGAAAGAGGCGGGGAGCTGCGGCTTGGAGGTCAGCCACCCTAGCTACAGGCTTTGAGCTGTCCCACTGAGCAGTCCTTGGCCTCAGAGGATCAGGAACTACTTCCCAGGGTGTTAGGCAAGAAAAGAAGAAAATGAAGTGACAGCAGGAGGCCGTATGGGTAGACCAGTATCAAGCCCTGCTTCCAAACCCGGGTACCACTTTCCACTTCACTGCCTGGCCAGAAAGTCGGTGCTACTTCCAGGCTGAGTAGGCAGTAAAGATCCTAGTTTATTGTTCCATACCAGCAGGGGGCGGCATCATTGGCTGGACTTTGCTTCTTAGGCTAGTGGATGGAGTGTGTGTGTGTGTGTGTGTGTGTGCGCGCGTGCAATCTTTGGGTATGGCTGCCTGTGGAGGAAGAAAAGCATGGCCAGGGTTGCTGACCCTGGAGAAGGTAGTTGTGAGGCCCCAGCATCCTAAAGCCCTGGGCAGAGTGAAGAGGGAGTGATGATGGTGGTTGCTTTCTCTTTCCTTGTGATTTGCAGGATGGAGATCATTATTTCAGCTATAACTGAAGAAGGAAAAGAAGATTGGATTCCTCTTTTTTTCACAGGACTCATCCCCAGGTTCCTGTGGTCTAGAGTTCTCGGAGAGAGAGTAGAGTAGAGAGGGACATTACTTAGGACTTTCCACACAGCCACGAGAAAGGAAATGCAGACAGAAAATAGCAAATCAAGGGCCTTTTCCACCCTTGCACCTTTACTCACAACATGAGTGACCCCACCAGGTTCTGCTTTGGAAAAAGAAAAATCTGAAAGGCAGGCAAATCAAGGTAGCTGGCAGGTGGTGGGGTGCGTGTCTAGAATTGTTTCACAATATGTATTTCAAAATTCTAATGTCCATGCAGCCTGACAGATCCCTGAGGACCACACCTAGAGCAGAGTTTGTGTAATTAGATATATGACCTTACAGTAATAAAACAGAATTTTAAACAGACTATCCAATATAGATGCTCTCCTTATCTACCTGGCCTCCATCACAAAACAAGCCTGGAGTGCTACCAGTGGTGGTGTCTTGCCTGGTCACTCCTCTTCCCGACAGCGAAGGTGTCCAGGCAGAAGGATAGGGGAGGAAGAGGAGAAGGCCAGGCATGGCCATTAGCAAAAGCCTATGGAGTTGTCCTTCTCCATCGTTGGATTCACTTCCTGCAGTTTTAATTACCCAAAAACAACCAGCCACACCTCCCAATACAGCACAGTCCATGTTTTCAGAGAGCGAGTGAACACTACAAACCACTCACATATTTGTTAAAAAAAAGAAAAAGATGTATTTATTTGAATCAAAGGCAGAGAAATGGGGGATAGAGATCTTCCCTCTACGGGTTCACCTCTCAAATAACCAATAGCAACCAGTACTGGGCAGGTTCAAAGGTAGGAGTCAGGAAATTCCATTTAGATATCCCACGTGGGTGACAGGAACCCAAGGATTTAGATAATCATCTGCTGTTTCCCTAGGCACATTACCAGGGAACTGGATCAAAAGTAGAGCAGCTGAGACCCGACCTGACATTTTGATGAGAGTGTCATAAGCAGTGACTCAGCTAGCTGCACCACAATGCCAGCCCCATGGGCCTAGTGTGGTAGCCTAGCGACTAAAGTCTTCACCTTGCATGCACCGGGATCCCATATGGGCGCTGATTCTAATCCTGGCAGCCCCGTTTCCCATCCAGCTCCCTGCTTGTGGCCTGGGAAAGCAGCTGAGGACGGCCCAAAGCCTTGGGACCCTGCCCCAGTGTGGGAGACCAGGAAGAGCTCCTGGCTCCTGGCTTTGGATCAGCGCAGCTCCAGCTGTTTCAGCCTCTTGGGGAATGAATCAACAAATGGAAGATCTTCCTCTCCATCTCTCCTTCTCTCTGTATATCTGACTTTCCAATAAAAACAAAATAAAATAAAAATTGGCTTGTACAATGCTGGCTCCACACATTCATATAATTTTTATTGCAGTATATTGTTATAAGGATTCTATTTTATATTAGCTGTTGTTGATCTCTTACCATGCCTAATTTATGAAGTAACCTTTATCATAGATATACATGTCTAGGGCAAAAAATAGTGTATGTAGGAATCAGTACTAACCAGGGTTTCACGTACCCACTAGCAGTGTCCCCTGCGGATAAGCAGGGAACGGGTATAATAAGCATCATTAGATAAACACTGCTGCCTTACAGTCCTCCAACTCCATTTGTCGCTGTCCATCCCCTGCCTTAATGTCTTGTTGCCTTTTCCCTCCCCACTCCAGCTCCCTCTGGCTGCAATGTAAGTTTTTATCAGCTTTGACTCATTGACCAATGGTGGGGATTCATGGAGGCCCCTGCCCCAGCCAGTGTGGTTTTCTGTAGTCCAGCTTCCTGAGGGACACCTCTGGGTTCAGTGCTCTTTATGTTCAGACTCCCAGTTGCCCTCAGCCTCCCAGGGCATGTTGTGAGGGCAAACGGTCTGCAAGCACCTGAGCAACTTGCGTGAGTGGATCCACAGAAGCCTGGCTTTGGCTCTCCAGCTTGTCCTCCTGGGCAAATTTAAGGAGACCAGGTGTGTATGCATCTGAAATACCTGAAAACAGTAGAAGGCAGAATGTGATTAAATGCTCAATGAAAGCGGTATAGCAAGTGCAACTCCTATCAGTTACTGAGGCCTCCCTTAAAGATAGGTGTGGATAATCCCTCTGAGAACACCGGAACCTGAGGTATGACAACCACTCTGAGAAAGATCGGGACACAGGGGATGAAAGGCAAGTGAAGCAATGCACACTTTATTGAACTCAACAGGGTATATATAGTAGCAGGTTACCTAGGCAACCAAGGAAAGCCCCTCTTAAGATAGCCAACAAGGAAATGAAGCAACAGTCACTGTAGCAGCAAAGGAGTAAACATAATTTTCAGGAACAGATTCTAACAATTAAACCAATAACTGAGGAAGGGGATACGATCGGCTGCGGGCAACTAATGAGAAAGAAGGCACAGGGAGGTGCGCTCATCCCCAGCCATGCTTGGCCAGTGAGGCAGCCACAGTCCCACATAGGAAGTCTGCTTCATGCTAGCACTCCCCGTCTGCTGAGAGTGTATGAGTTCTTGGATCCTCAGGCATCTGATGGACTGGTACAGAGGCGCACTTCCACAGTCAGGCACCATGCTGGGGCATTGCATTCATGTAACAACACTTGGAAGTAGCTGCTGCTCATATCTGTAATTTAGAGCCAAAGGAGCCCAAGTTTGCATACAGCAAATCATTAGCTGTAACACAGTTGACAAGGGCAAGCAAGCACAGGTAAGTTGAAACATTACTGTAGGGCCCAGTGTTTTGGTGCGGTGAGTTAAACCATCACTTTGGTCGCTGGCTCTCACACTTCAATATCCCCTTGAATTGCTCCTTGGCAATATGTCTGGAAAGACAGTAGATGATGGCCCAACTGCCATTCACATGGGAGATTTAGATGGAGTTCCTGGTTCTCAGTTTTGGACTGGCCCAACTCTGGCTATTGTAGTCATTTGGTGAGTGTACCAATGGATGGAAGAACTCTGTATCTCCCTCTCCGTCATCCTGACTCTTAAATAAATAAATATTTTAAGAAATCAGTAGACTAAAGAAATTAGCTAACTTCAGAAAAAAGAATACTGGAAGGAAGACCCATATATACTTCATTTGGATACACCAACAAGGAACATTTTACTACATTTGTTTTATCTCATTTTTATATATTTTATATACAAACACCACCACCACCCACACACATACACCCCTGTGCATTTTGTCTGTGCTATGTAAGCATGAATTGCAGTCATCATTAAATTCGCCCTCCACATACTTCAGCATTTTCTCCTAAGAACCAGACATTTTTCTACAGAATTGCAATGTGGTTATCCTACGTCAGATGCTTAACTAGAGTCGGGATTTGAACTGAGCTCTGACTTGTGCACCCTGAGCACAAGTGCCATGAGAGTTTAGCTGCAGGAACCAACGCTGCTATCTGAAGGTCCAGGGTGGGTTTAGTCTGTGGACCCTTGACTGCTGATTACTCTCAGCGATAGAAAGAGGTTCACAAAGTGTGTGCAATCAAAACCCAAGTCCCTGTGGTTTCTGGTGTGTGCTCTGAGTGGGCCGGCACCGACATCCATTTGTTTTGCTGATTAGCAGCTTCTTTGGCCAACATTAAAGTCTTCCCTAACCACCCACTAGCATTACAACTGGGATAGGTACTCCAGAAATTATATGATTAAAAACAAATTTCAGAAAATCAATAAAGTAAGTAAACAACACTGCCCCCCTACCCCATGTGAATGATGGAGAGCTAAACACCAAATGGAGCCAAAAGGAATTCTAATCTAGAAATTGTAGTCACCAGTTAAGATTCGGAATCTATACTATGAATCTTATCTGTGCTAAGCTGTGCAAGGTCAAGGGGAGAAGGTCCCCAGGGTGAGCACCTACATGCTTTGTGGCACGGAGAAAGGAGAAGCTGTCGTACTGGATCTTGCAGACAGCTGCCATTCGGTCACACTTTCGCTCCCTCAGCCAGAATCTTTTGGTTTGGTGTAGACACAATGTGGCCCGTGGCCTATCTCCATCCCTTTTAATGCGAGCCTTGTTAGAACTGAGGTCCATGGTGCAAACTTCATCTTTGGTAGGGACTTTTATCTCAAGGGTGACAAAGATGTCAGAACTTGAAAGAAATTCTTGCTTTTTGGTCTGTGGGCCCAGGTTTGGTGAGGGGGTCAACCGTTGTTCTCAGGACCGGACAAGCACAGGGCAGAATGGTGGAACACAGCATTCAGCTTCAGGTGAGCGGACCTGCCGCTCTGATACTGATATTCTTCTGCCTCTCTCTCTCTTCTTCCTTTCTGCTCCCATTTCCCTCAGTTTCACAGTATTGAAATGCTAAAAACTTGGTATTTCCTCCTAAAGCAGTTAGGATGCTTCTGGCCCTGAGATAAAAGCTTTCACTTTTTCTCTTTAGAGCTTTTCCTGCAAATGCTTCCTCACCTCCGTTAGCCCTGCAGGAGTAGCTGCGAGAGGATTTGGTGTTTTTGCACTGAAGACTCGGTGGTGGCGGGAAGTTGCAGACAGAGGAAAAAAGAAATATTAGCCATTTCTACAGTTTCTAGCCATGGAAGGGAGAGACTCAAGCCAATTTTGGACCTAGTAAAAAAAAAACAGGAGAGGTCTTGGAAAAGAAACTTAGTATCTATCTGACTGATTTCCTGCCTCACCCGGCAGGTTTGGGCCGCATGCGTGCTGGCGCTCAGGGCGGAGCTGCCGGCATTGGGGGCAGCCAAGGGCGTGCGCAGCACCTGCTGCTTTGCACCCCAAAAGACAAGATCCGCAAATGGTCAGTGGCTGGACCGCAAGCTCCGAAGTGGACTTTAAGCTTTTCTGAAAACTTAGAGGTAAATGGAGGATACAGGGACCTGCGCTCACTAGACCACGAGGGGGTGATGGTACCAGAGCACTGCTAACTATGCAGGGCCCTCCAGAGGTAGGGTGTAGGGGTTTTCCAGCGAGCACTGTGCCGTCTATGGGGTTCAAACTTGCGGTTTTGTGCTCTGGTTATCTGCCCACTGAGAACCGTAGGCTCCCAGGAAAGCCTGTGTGGGCATGCGAGCATTTGTGTATGGGAAAACACAGAGGAGGGGAGATCCTGGCCTAGCTTGCAGGCCTTGCTTCGACGGGGCCTGGGGACAGACAGGTTAATTTTGCTCAGGGCCATGCGAGGCAGCTGGATGCCCTTTTAGATTTCCTCTCCTTCTCATCACAGGCCCAGGGGGTGAGGGTCCGAGAAGGGAAAGGCTTTTGCAGTTGTTGACAGATTTACTTGCAAAAACCAGAAAGAAGCACCAAAGAAAAAACTGGGCCAAGTGGTGTCTGATGTCCAAATACCAAGTTATTGCTGAGGTTTCTGTTGTGTGCATCATGATTCCCTATCTTTTGGTACAAGCATGCTTTATGACATTCCTGTAACCAAGATTTTGCCGAAGTAGTATAAAAAAATGGCTGGCGTCTGGCGCCGTGGTATGACAAGCAATGCCTCTGCCTGAGTTGCTGACATCCCTTATGAGCACAGGCTCAAGTCCTGGCTACTCCATTTCTGATCCAGCTTCCTGCTAATGCACCTGGGAAAGCAGCAGAGGATGGTCTGAATGATTATTCCCTAAACCCATGTGAGACACCCAGAAGAAGCTCCTGGCTCCTGGTTCTTGGCTTTAGCCTGGCCCAACTTAGGTTGTGCAGCCATTTGTGGAGTGAGCCAAGGATGGAAGGCCTCTCCCTCTCTGTGTGTGTTTTTCTGTCTCTCCCTCTCTCTCAGTAAATACTGAAGAAGGCATTTTAATTTAGACACTTAAGAGTTTAAAACCATTAATATTGTAAAATATTTAAAAACCATTCATTGCAACTGGCACCATGGCATAGTAAACTAATCTTCCACCTGCAGTGTCAGCATCCATTATGTGCACAGGTTCCAGTCCCAGCAACTCTACTTCTAATCCAGCTCCCTACTAATACGCCTGGGAAAGCAGCAGAAAATGGCCCAAGTGCTTGGGTTCTTGCACCCGTGTAGTAGACTAGAAAGAAACTCCTGACTTCTGGTTTCACATTGGCAAAAAGTTTCTGCCATTGTGACCATCTAGGGAGTGAACCAGCAGATGGAAGATCTCTTTCTCTGTCTCTCCTCTGGCTGTAACTCTGGCTTTCTAATTAAAAAATATATTGTTTTAGTGGCTGAAGAATCAGAATGGAGACTTGCACGAGGAAGGTGTTTATCCAACATAGCTAAGGAGAGAAATGAGGTGAGAGTGGCATGAAGATAGGGGTGGGGGAGCTGGGTAAACTATAGGTTCTAAGTTGCCTGTATTGTCTTAAAGCTGTATTGTCTTAAAGGGTGTTTAGACTAGTGGTTAATCACTCTGATTGGGGTCCTTGAATGCCATTTTAGAGTGTCTGGGTTCAAGTCCCAGCTCTGTCCCTACTTCTGGCTTCCTGCTCAGGCTTGTGCACCCTTGGAGGCAGCAGGCAATGGCTCAGGTGACTGCTCCCTATCACACATGTCAGTTCTGGATTGCCTTCCCAAGGTGCCTGTTCAGCCCAGCCCAGTCCAAGGTGTTGAAGGTGTTTAAGAGAGTGAACCAGCGGATGGGAGACCTCCATCTGCTCTCTGCTTTTCAAATAAGGAAAATTAAATAAAACCCACAAGTCTTAAAAGAATAACGCACCCTACACACCTGGACTTTACTAAGCTCATGTCACTGATTACCAATATTAAAAGAACATCCCTGGTAATAATCCCAATAAAACATGTGCTTCAGTTTCATTGCCACATGTTGCTCTGGTGCCATTCAGCAGGTAGCCTGGCATTAAATGCGTAGCCTTGGAGTAAGATACAAGGGAAGAAGGGGTCCTGGGGCAAGAAGCTGGAGAGATGAAGAAAGGAAAAGAATAGAGAGGGATGGGAAGAGAAAGGGGAATCTGAATGCAGAGAGCAAATCACTGTGTATTTCTGGTACCATCTGCATTCTCTAAATGTATCACAACCCACACAACACGCACAGTCTCCCAGTTACTTGCTGAGATGTTGTCTGCAATCAGTGTACGCTTACTATACGGACAGTGTAGCTTTTGGATGTTGAATCTGTATATGCATGCTGATTCCAAGCAGCGCCAGAATATTAAGATATTGAAGATATTAAGGGAAATGGATTTAGTCGTGTGGCTCATTAGCAGCTATCTGAGTGCACATGATTGATTGCTTTCTACTTTCATTCACTATTGAACACTCTTTTCCCTTGACTGTTGCAGCCAAAATTACAGCCAAAACCAACATCATTCATTCAGTCATTGAGCGATTCACCTGACCCTCCAGTTTTCTCCCCTCATGGTGAACAATGGATGGACCAGGACTTGGTAGCTTCAAACCTGCAGACCCAAAGTGGCAATCTATGCAGCTTTCAGTGGGACTCCGTCTGGGATGCTAAAGAGAGGTGGCTTAGACCTGGAGATGTAGACTGGCTGCCCCTTTCTCAATATCAATGCCACAGCAGATGCCCACTTTTGTGATGATGAGTGAACAGATTTTAAATATATATATAAAATTCATTTGAAAGGCAGATGAGATAGAGATAGAGAGAGAGATAGAGAGAGAGAGAGAGAGAGAGAGAGAGAGACAGAGAGAGACCTTCCATCTGTTGATTTGCTCTCCAAATGGCTGCAACAGCCAGGGCTGGGCAAGGCTGGAGCCAGGAGCCTCCTCTAGGTCTCCCTTGTAGATGCAGAGACCCATGTATGTGGGCCATCCTCTGCTGTTTTCCCAGAGAATTAGCAGGGAGCTGAATCACAAGTGGAGCAGTAGGAACTTGTACTGGCACCTGTATAAGATACTGGTTCATGGTAACAGTGTAGCACGCTATACCACAGTGCCACCAAGAGCTTAGACTATTAAAATGGCCATTGATCCCCATATGAAAATGTCCTTGGCAGCTGTTTGAAACCATGCTCTCTAGGCTCTAGGGCTCACTACTGCACTGTCCATCTGTGGTTTTGGATGGATGTTGTAGTGACAATGAGGCTTTCTCTGTGTTAAGCTTCAGATGACAGAGAGGTTATGGTGACTGCTGTGGGAGCATGAGGGCACCAGCAGCCACCCACTGTGGAGGGAGATAGTAATGGCCATCTTGTTGTCCCCTGCTGCGCTTGCCACCATCCATCCCTGTGGCTCAAAGCTAGCTTATGTTAGATATCCTGCCTGAAAATGAACACACGCCCTTCTTGGGCCCCTTCTCCTGATGTCTGACTTCCACAGAGGGGATCTGTGGAAGCTTGAGCTTTGGGTGGACAGGGGCGACTAAGTAGATCAAAGATTCTACTCTCACAGTTATGGTCAGTGGGGAGGAAGTCTTGGCCTGAACTCAAGTGATGGTTTATTGACTCTTACTCTTGATATGAAGCTGTTTGAGGAAATGAAGGGGTCATGGCTCCTACAAAGGAGTAGCCTAGAGACCATTACAGGGCCTAAAGAGTTATAGGAGATGTAGTAAACACTGAAAAAACAGTGTCAACCTACTCGTGTAGCTCGATTTATCCTGAGCCCTCTTGGAGAAAATGTCCCTTTCTCTTCCTGGAGCCAGGCAAGCTCAGGGCCTGGTACAAATATTTATTGCAATGTCACTGCTTGAACCACAATGCACTTGAGGGTTGGACCTTCTTCAGGGGTAGCCAGCCCAGGTGGACAGCAGGTTACATATGTGTGGGCATGAATACAGCAAGAGAGAATGGAAGGGTGGGCAAGAACACTTTCAAGCTAGCAAAGGGAGGAACTAAAAAGCCTGCTACTGTGAGCTGTGTGCCAACTCTAGCATTTTGGGGGTCCTTTCACCAATTCCTCAAATAGCACCATTTTTGATGTTTGTTATTTTTAGAAGTTAGTATCCAAAATATAGCCTGTGATATAGTTGCTTCTGTCATTTACTAATTGCTTTTGTATTTCAACATTGTGTTAGCTTTTTAAAAAAAAGATGTATTTTATTTATTTTTTCTTCTTTTAAAATTTATTATTATTATTATTATTATTATTATTATTATATTTTATGATACAGTTTCATAGGCTCCTGGGATTTCCCTTATCCCCTCTCCAATTCCCCCCACCTAGTTCCTCTATATCATTACTAAAGTATAGTTCTTCATATACAGTCATGTGTCCATCATTATGGGCATGGACAATGGCAGAGAGTCCAGCATCCTCTTGTCAAGATGGAGTAAACAGTTTCATTGTAAGTCCATCTTTGATCTGGAAGTAGAGATGCATACTACAGCGCAACCTCACATCTGGATATATTAGTCTCCATTTCACAGTTACTGTACATCCCCTTAAATGAAAAGTCACAATACAAAATCAACAATAGGAAGAAAATAGAAATTTACAATGCCATGAAGTTAAATAACATGTTACTAGATGTGACAGTCTCCATTACACAGCTAATATATATCCCCTTAAATGAAAAGCTACAAAACAAAATCAATGGGCCCGGCGGCGTGGCCTAGCGGCTAGAATCCTCGCCTTGAGAGCCCTGGGATCCCATATGGGCGCCGGTTCTAATCCCGGCAGCTCCACTTCTCATCCAGCTCCCTGCTTGTGGCCTGGGAAAGCAGTCGAGGACAACCCAAAGCTTTGGGACCCTGCACCCGTGTGGCAGACCCGGAAGAGGTTCCTGGTTCCCGGCATCGGATCGGCGCGCACCGGCCCATTGTGGCTCACTTGGGGAGTGAATCATCAGATGGAAGATCTTCCTCTCTGTCTCTCCTCCTCTGTGTATATCTGACTTTGTAATAAAAATAAATCTTTAAAAAAAACCAAAATCAACAACAGGAAGAAAAAAGAAATTAACAATGTCTGAAGTTAAATAACATGCTACTGAATGATTAATGTGTCGCTGAAGAAATGAAAAAGAAAATCAAGAACCTTCTTGAAGAAAATGATGCTGCTATATGATCTACGAGTCATTGAATGATTTAATCAGAAGAAAGTGTTTTGAAGAGATGAAACTAATGAAAACAAAAACATCAAAAGCCATGTGATATAGCTTCCGCTGATTTTTGTTGGTGAAATGTGTCTCTTCCAGACAACAACTAGATGTGTTTTGTTTTATAATCCAGTCTACTAATCTATGATGTTTGATTGAATTTAAGCCAGTTGCTTTCAGGATTAATATGTATGGGTGGTACTTTGATTCTGTCATTTTAACAATGGGTTGTTCATTGATTTAGTCTTCTGTTGTAATTTTTCTGGGATGTTCTTCACATTTACCTTTGGTTTTGTTGGGTGCTATTCCTCTTCTCTGTCAAGAGAACATCTTGAAGCATCATTTGTAGGGCAGGTTTGGAAGAGGCAAATTCTTTTAACTTTTCTTTACTGTGGAAGAATTTTATTTCATTTTCAAAGACATAAGAAAGCTTTACTGGATATGTTATCCTAGGCCGACAATTTTTTTCTTTTAGAATCTGGAATATGTTGCTCCATTCTCTTCTGGCCTGCAGAGTTTCCTGTGAGAGGTCTCCTGTGAGTTTAACTGGCATTCCTTTATATGTCAATTGGTTTTTTTCACGTGCACATTTAAGGATCTTTTCTTTATGTTCGATTGAAGAGAGCTTGATAATCATGTGTCATGGTGAAGATCGCTTTAGATCAAGCCTGTTGGGAGTTCTGTGCCCCTCCTGGATGTTGTTTCCCACTTCTTTCTCTAGATTAGGGAAATTTTCCCTTATTATTTCATTGAATATATCTGTAAAACCAGTTTCTCTTTCTGTACCTTCTGGGACTCCCATAACTGTTATATGAGGCCTCTTAATAGTGTCTTTCAATTCTTGAATACTTTTTTTTGCCTGATCCAGCTCTGCTTCCAGCTTTTTGTTTGTTTTCCCCCTGATGACAGGAAATATCTTCCAATTCTGAGATTCTTTCTTCTGCTTGCTTCATTCTACTTTGGAGATTCTCCACTGTACTTTTAAGTTGCTCTACTGTGTCTTAATTTCTGAGGTATCAGCCTTGATTTGCTTTATTGCTGCTATTTCTTGCGTAACATATTCCTTAAATTCTTCGAACTCTTGTATGTGCTTCTCATTGTTGATCAGAAGCTTAAAATGAGTTTTATGAAATCTGTATGCCCCATTTTTTCGATGTCTTCCTCAGTTAACTCTGAGGTTGGCAAAGGGTTTTGCTCCTTTGCAGGGGAGTTTTGGTAATATTCATTGTGCCTTTGTCTCTTCTTTTGCTCTTGGTCATTGTACTTCTGGTTAGCAGTCTTCTCCTTGGGGCAGGTTTCTAAACTGTGTAACCCACAGGTATACAGTTCGATTTTACTTATTGCTATTGGTACACAGTTCTTTGCTTGCAGCCAATGGTGCCACTCACTCCAGCAAGTTCCAGGTCTGGGTTCTTATGTTAGATTTCCACCATGGTCTCCGTAGCCCCAACTCCTGGCTCACCACTCTCCACCTCCTGTGATATCGTGCTGAGGTTGCACTGTTGTCTCTGCAACCTTTCTCCCACTTCCGGGTGGAGAAGGAGCAGGGACCTATATAGCTAGGTTGTTGGTGGTGCTGATCTGCCGGAACCTGTTGGACATTAGGTCTGGGTGCAACATGGACCTATTTTGACCCGTATGATGCGACAGTTGGTATTATTTTCCTGTGGGACCAGTGAGTTCTCGCGAGCTCAGCACATGCGCAGTTCACTGTTGTCCCTGCAGTCCCAAACTTTTGCCACACTGTACAAAATGGCGCCTGATGTGACCCTACTAGAGTTCTTGATCTGCTAGCTGTCAGGTCTGAGGGCTACCCAGACCTGTCTTGGGTGGAACAAGTAGAATGCCACGTTGATGCAGTTCGCTGAGTCAGAAATGAGTTCACTCCCAGCTCAGCGTATGCTCAGTCCTTTTCCTAGCTTTTGCCTCCTTAAGCAAAATGGCACCCAATTCGGCTCTAGGGGACTGACTGGGCTGTGCAATCCACCCTGTTCTCACGCTAACCATCTGGGATCTGCTGCTCTGTCTCTGCTCCTGGTCAAATCAGACAGACCAGCAGGACGGACAGTTCTTTGTCTGGGTTTACCTCCCAAGCTCCCAGTGAAAGTCTCTTCCCACCTGGTTGCTGGTAGAGTTCTGGCTGCTGGTGGAGTTCAGATCACCAATAACTAAATGCTGCTGGACTATCAGTCACTGCAACACCACACTATTGTCTTCGCTGCTTTCCTGTGTCTGTCAGTTTCCAGGTACCCCTCTGCTGTTGTTCTGTCCTCTCCTATTTCCTGGAACATGTCCTCTCTGCTTCATTCTGATTAAATGTTTCTCTGTCCATTTAAATGTGTCCTTACCCTATTCCGCCATCTTGATTCTCCTTATTTTATTTATTATTGGAAAGTCAGATATACAGAGAGGAAGAGAAACAGAAAAGAAGATCTTCCATCTGATGATTCACTCCCCAAGTGGCCACAATGTCTGGAGCTGAGCCAATCCAAAGCCAGGATCCTGGAGCCTCTTCTGGGTCTCCCATGCAGGTACAGGGTCCCAAGGCTTTGGGCAATCCTTGATTGCTTTCCCAGGCCACATACAGGGAGCTGGATGGGAAGTGGGCTCACCAGGATTAGAACTGGCTCTCATATGGGATCCTTGAGTGTGCAAGGCGAGTACTTTAACCACTAGGCTACTGCACTGGGCTCATTGTGTTAGCTTTTTAAAACCAATTTCTGTCTTAACCTTTTTGAAGATTTCATGATCAAGGTTGACAGATAGCAAATTTGAGGACTTGGTTACATAATACATTACAGCAATTTCTTTTTGCTGTCTTTGTTCTCATTCTGCTGCTTTAAAGGACTGACCGTTAACACTGCCCATTCAATACTCGTTGCTGTATACCAGAGCAATGAGTTTCAGTAAGATGAAATGCTTTCAGACATCCAAGTTAAGTTAGTCAAAGGTTTGCCAAGTGATTACTTCAAATGCATATGTTAATGTTAACGTAAAGGTTCTTAACTCAGGGCTGGGGGACAAGTTTGCTTTCTCCTCCAGACTTGAGTACATTCAGCAGTGGCTAGAGACAGTGTTGTCTAGACTTGGGAACCAGGTATGCTGCTGACATCTAATGGGGAAAGGTCAGAGATGCTGCTAAATATTCTAGGATACACGAGATTACACTCCTTGCCCAAAAAAGAATTTTCTTTTTTTTTCATACACATACATTTATCAACAAACAAGCGTAAAACATAGGCACTAGTTTGCTTTGCTCCATCACAGATGAGGTGTTCAAATTATTTTACTAAATACTAAACATCTCTGAAATTTTTTTACAAAGTGCCCAGGAAGGCAGCATTTCATCCCAGAAAGGAATGATCATATTATTTCAAACATTCATAAATGCTCCATTTGAAACATTTCCTCCCTATTTTACTGGTATTATCACCTATATTTGGGAGTAACCATGAGAAAATTCTCAGTATTCTTCTCGTATCAGATTTGTTGGATAGGAAGAGAATTACACTGTGTCTGCATCTTTAAAGATGCAACAAGTGGACATTGCAAGCCATTGAGCCATTGAGCTCTTGCCAATCCTTCCTTCCAGCAGCCTTCTCGAGCCCCTCAAAGAATAAAAAAAGATAAAAACGAACACACCAAAAAAAGTACAGGTCAAAGATGAAAGCCAATTGCTGTCAGCAGAAAAACAAGTATAGTTTCTGGCTAAGAGCTCTCAGGAATGAAGTATAAACATTTAATGACTGGATAGTAACTCTTAGAGAGATCCAAGAGCATGACCCTGGATGGCAAAGTTCACTTCACCAGGAGTTGCATTTCTCCTGGAGGGAAGTGTCTGTTGGGCTGACTTTTTGATCAGCTCTCAGACCTGGATTTGTTTGCAAATCCACACAATTCCCACCATCCCCACCCCAGAGAACTTTAAGCACAGAAAACGGATGCCAGGGGAGGTAACCACTGTTGTACTAAATTGTCACCTCCTTGCTTATTTTTTGTGAAGTTCTAAAGAGCACAGCTCCTTCACGGACACAATAGATTTATTATGGAGATGTCAGGATCAGCAGCTCTCCAGCCACCAATCACTTTTCTGCATTCCCGCCTCATTGGGTTGTTGTGAAGACTGAATTAGGTAGATGGCAGCTGCATGTAGGTTTTCCTTGGTAAATGAGGAGTTCCTTGCTGTGTCATGACCATGCCACAGAGAACACTCTGAGCTGTGTGGGAGCTGACTGGGGCAAAGAGTATAGGACAGTCACAAAGTCAGTAAATGACGAGCCAGTGCAGTCTTGTGCCCCCCTCAAGTTGTCAGCCACTTTGCATACTCATCGACAGGATTTCTGGGGTGGTGGGATTCCTTAGTGTCCGGAATTAAGACTCCAGCCATGGCTGTGACAGGTTGCTGCAATGGCAGTGAGGGATCCAGCAACCCAGGCTGATTCCGGTTGGCTTTGCCCTCACATAGCCATAGGCCCCAGCCCTCGATGAAGATAACCATGTTACAAACCTGCTGGTCTCCAGGGGCTGCTACTGAGGTTATGGACAACTGCAAGAAGTTACATCCCTTGCTTTGGAGAAATTAGAAGAGCAGGGAGCATAGGTCATTAATATGAAAAGGGGGAATAATCATAATTATAATAACTGACTTGTATCAAGAGCTCAGTATGTGTTATACCTCATGCCAAGAGCATTATGTGAGTTTGTTTGCCAAATTAGGAGTGCAAGGGTTTTCTGTTTTTTGACTACTACTCTGAGTATTTTGTTTTTAAATCTTCCATCTGCTGGTTCACTCCTCAAATGGTTGGTCTGAAGCCAGGATCCAGGAGTTTTATTTGGGTTTCCCACATGGGTACAAGGGAACAAGGACTTGAGTCACCCTCCACTAGTTTCCCAGGCTATTATCATGGAGCTGGGTCAGAAGTGGAGCTGCTGAGACTTGAACTGGCATCCATATGGAATACTATCACCCAAGGCAGGGTGCTTAGCTTGCTAGATCACAGTGCCATTCCCTCCGAGTACTTCTTAGTACTCCGTTAAGCAGTTATTAAAGCAATGAGCCATCACAACCTAGAATAAAGGTAACATACTTAACAGATAAGGAACATTTAATTTTGGACAGTTTTGGGTCTTGCCATAATCACACACCTAATAATTAGCAAGAAGCAGGATTCAAAACTAGATTCATTGCATTGTACAAACCAAACCCTTTGTAGCTATGTTGTGGTTCCTCTTCAGAAAGTCAACTTGTCAGATTTCTCTGTGACAAAGGCACATTTCTGACTACCAGGTCAGAGAATCAGGAAAATTACAAAAAAGGCATGACATCATGACATCCATACTGCCATCATCCCACCTGCTCCCCCATCTCCCGAATTCTGTCGCCAAGCAGGTATTTCTTTTACACATCAGCAAACTGAGACATGGTCAGATTATATGACCTATCTAAGTTCAAACAGCTTGTCAGGATCTATAGTGGTTTGAGGTTGTGAGCCTCAAAAAACTTGGAACTTCATAAACCCAGGGAGAGTTTCATTTAACAGGGCTAAGGCTCAATAGCAAGAACAATAAACAAAGGGCTTATGAATACTAAAGAAACTTGCTAGAATTTTTAAAGGTTGGAAACAAAATATTTTGTTACTTTAACGAACATTGAGAACTGCATTCTTTTAAAAAACATACAGAAGACAAAAGAGTTTATTTATTCACTCTACCAAATAAGAGAAAGAAGAGATACAAACACAGGAGGTCTAGATACAGATAAGAGCAGTGACACAACAGGCATTGTCTTTTAGAAAAAAATATTGCTACCAAAGCTTGATGAAGTTAAGTTGCATTTGATGTCCTAAGGCTTGTATCACTGATTTGCCGCCCCTAGAGTTTACAGTCAAGGACCAGCCTATGTGGCAAATGTTACTTATCATCCTTTTCTCTTTCTGTAAGTCCAATCACCCTGTGGGAAAAGAGGGGAGTATCACCAAAGGGAGACTCTTCTAAGACCTGTCTGTGTTGGGAAAGGCAAAGGTTCTGGGAACCAGAAGCGTCTTCCCAGCCGCCTGCTGAGCAGAGCTCAACCTGAGTTTGCCACACAGCCTGTAGATAAGAGTTCTCTGTGGTGGCTCACAGCTCGTTTGTGATAGTTGGAGGTTGTCTCCACAAGAAAGCCAACTGCCACCACCCATTTTTGAAGGATTTCATTTTGGGCTTTTAAAAAAATATTTACTTTTATTTTAAAGACAGGTTTATACACACACACACACACGCACATCTGCCATCCGTTAGTTCATTCCCCGAATGGCTACAATGGCTAGGGCTGGGATGGTCTGAAGCCAAGAGCTAGGAATTTCTTCCAGGTCTCCCATGCAGGTTCAGGGTCCCAATGACTTGGGCCATCCTCTACTGCCTCCCTAGGTCATAAGCAGGGAGATGGCTCAGGAGTGGAGCCGCTGGGATCCAATCAGAGTCCATATAGAATGTAAATACTGTAGGCAAAAGGTTAGGCTGCTATGCCTTGGTGCTGGCCCTGATTTTTATATATATATATTTGAAAGTCATAGCTAGAGCCAAAGCACACAGGGAGAGATGGCTTTCATTTGTTTTGCTTTTTCATCTGCCAAATGTCTCCAACAGCTAAGACTGGGCCAGGCTGAAGCCATGAGCTAGGAACTCCATCCTGTAGTCCAACCAGGTGTTTCATGTGGGTGCTGCCTCCCAGGGTGCATTAGCAGGGAGGTGGATCCAGAAGCAAGGGCAGAAATCCATCCCAGGCTCTCTGATGGGAGATGTAGGTTGGCTGTCCCAGGCATCAGCTCCACCACTGTGCCACAAGGCTGCTCTTCCCTCTGGATAGGCAAACATAACTGCAATTTCTGTATAAAACAAGATCTGGGGGTGGGTCACTGATATTTGGTTTCTGGAACCACAGGGACAGAAGAAACTGGGAGGAGATCCTTCGCTGTTACTAATGAACTGATTTGGAAAGATTCATTTTCCTAAAGATTTATTTATTTCCATTAGAAATTCAGATTTACAGAGAGAAGGAGAGACAAAGAGAAAGATCTTCCATCTGCTGATTCACTCCTCAAGTGGCCACAATGGCGGTAGCTGAGCCAGTCCAAAGCCAGGAGCTTCTTCCAGGTCTCCCAAGTTGGTGCAGTGTTCCAAGGTCTTAGGCCATCCTCTACTGCTTTCCCAGGCCACAAGCAGGGAACTGGAAGGGGAGTTGGAGCAGCCAAGACATGATCAGGTGCCCATATGGGACGTTGATATTTGAATTTGGAGGATTAGCCTCTTGAGTCACCATGCCAGCCCCTGGAAAGGTTCTTAAAAAGAAACCTCTTTGTAATTATATTCAAGAACAAGTATGGGATTTTAAGTCAAGTCCCCTGAAGCCTTATATATTTTTTTCCTAAGGAGAATAATGGTTAGCGTAGGTCTCCAAATATGAGAATAAGAGAATGCTCTGAAAATATTGACAGGCTTCTGAAGAGCCTGCCGAGAGGACTGGGCTCCCTGGAACCAACTCGCACAGGGCCCACAGTGAGCCTCTGCTAAAGCTCTTTCTCTCTCTGGTCAATTGGGAGCTTTCTGAGATAGTCCCAGTGAATCATGGGATTCTAGATAACTGGGGTCAGAATGAGCACTGAGGTCCAAATCCAGCTTCACCTTTTAGACCTTTGATAAGAAAACTGTGGCCCAGAGCAACAATTTGACATGCTTAAGGCCTCCCAGCTAATGAATAGCAGAGCTGGGGTCCATAATATCCAGAAACTGCTATAGGCCTCACTGGAGGCTCAAGGGTAACTTTTTTTTAAAAATAAATATGTTTTATTTATTGGAAAAGCTGAGTGTGAGAGAGAGAGAGACTCTCTGCATATATTGTTTCACTCCCCAAATGGCCTGAAAGACTGGATCTGGGCCAGGCAAAATCCAGTAGCCCAGAAATCATTCTCAGTCTCCCATGTGGGTGGCAGAGACCCAAGCATTTTGAACATCTTCCATTGCTTTCCCAGGTGCATTAGCAGAGAGCTGAATCAGAAGCAGAGTAGCTTAAACTACAGTCAGCTCTCTAATATGGGATGCCAGGGTCTCAGGTGGCAACTTAACCTGTTGTACCACAGCACAAGCCCCCCCCCCCCAAAGCCTGCATTTGAGGTTGAAATTATTTCCAGATACCAACTTCCTTACTTTGCCACCATTGACCTGCCATCTACTTCTTACGGCTTCCCAGTTCAGCTTTGCCGTTTAGCAATGCCCAGCACCTAACATGACATAGAGCAGAGTTTCCGTAAAATGGGGTGTTCGGAGTCCTAACCTCAGAATCACCTGGGAGCTACTGGAACAACAGGATTGTAGGTCCTTCCCTCATGAAGAATCATAATCCTGGAGGTAAGATCCAAGGATTCAGTGATTGTTCTGCATGATGCTGACTCCCAGCCTTCCTTCCTGAATCCTTCCTCACAGCATTGTCTTTATCTACAATAGCAGGTTTTAAATTCTTTTTAAATTTATCAGTTTATGATACAGTTTCATAGGCTCTGGGATTTCCCTCCCCCTTCCCAAGTCTTCTCCTCCTCTGATTTCCTCTATATTATTACAATAGTATAGCCCTTCAAAAACAGTCATAACCATCAATCTGCCATTTAAGTGTATCCTGACATTGTAGGTATATATGTAACAATTTCGTTGGGAGTTCATTTTGATTTGGAAGTAGAGATGCATACTGCACTGTATCTTCACATCTTGTTATGATAGTATCTATTATACAGTTTGCTAGATGACTATACATGCATGTTTACCTGTGTATCTGTTGATCTTGTATTTTGCGTGAAGGTTGCCTAGTATCAGAGAGAACATATGATATCTGTTCTTTTGGGATTGGTTTATTTCACTGAGCATAATAGTCTGTAGTCGGAATCATTTTGTTGCAAATGGTAGAATTTCACTCTTTTTAATGACTGAGTAGTATTCTATGGAGTAGATGCACTACAGTTTCTTTATCCATTCCTCTTCCAGTGGGCATCTGGGTTGTTGCCATATCTTTGTTATTGTAGATTGTGCTGCTATAAATAAAGGGGGTACGGATACCTTTCTCATATGCAGATTTCGTTTCCTTTGGATATATTCCCAGAATTAATTTTTCTGGCCTAGTGCATCTAGTGAGGATTTCCAATGCTATATTGAATAACAGTAGTCCTTTTAGAATCTAGAATATGTCTCTCCATTCTCTTCTGGCCTATAGAGTTTCCTCTTAAAGGTCAGCTGTGAGTTTGGGATTTTCTTTATGTTAATTGACTTTTTCTCGTGCATATTTAAGGATCTTTTCCTTATGTTCAACTGAAGAGAGCTTGACTATCATGTGTTGTGGAGATCACTTTTGGTCAATCCTAATGGGAGTTCTGTGCCCCTCCTATATTTTGCTTCTCATTTCTTTCTCCAGATTAGAGAAGGTTTCATTTATTATTTTATTGAATTCATTTTAAAAACCCGCTTCTCTTTCTGTGCCTTCTGGAACTCCCATAACTCTTATATTTTGCTTCTTAACAGTGCCCTTTAATTCTTGAAAATTTTCCTTAGTTTGAGCCATTTGCTCTTAAAGGAAATGTCTTCCAATTCTGAGATTCTTCTGCCTCACTCATTCTATTATTGAGGCTTTCCACTGAATTTTTAATTTGTTCCATTGTATTCTTAATTTTAATACATCAGCTTTCATTTGATTTATTGTTGCTATTTCCTGTGTTACATATTCCTTAAATTTCTTGAACTCCCATATGTGGTTCTCATTGTTGTTAAGAAGCATTATAACAAGTTTTTAAAATTCTTTGTCCCTCATTTCTTCAATGACTTCGTTAGTTAACTCTGAGGTTGACAGAGCCTTTTGCTCCTTTGTGGGGGAAGCAGCAGTAACATTCATTGTACTTCTGTCTCTTCTTTTGTTCTTGGTCATCACACTTCTGGTTAGCAGAATTTTTCTCTTTAGGATTTGCTTCTAAGCTGTGTTGCCTGCAAGTCTACAGGTCAATTTTACTGATTTCATTCAGTACCCAGTTCGTCGTTTGCAGTCACTTGTGCCACTCTCTGCAGCGAGTTTCAGGGCTGGGTTCACAAGCTGTGTGAGCTCCTGTCTCACCACTCTCCAGCCCCTGTGATCGTGTGCTGTGGCCATACCATTGCCTGCACAGCCTTTCTCCCACTCCTGGTCTGAGCAGTGCCAGGAATTAGGGACACACCAGCTTCCCCAAATCGCAGGGTTGTCAGTGGTGCTGGTTTTGCTAGAACCTGGGGGCCACTCAGACCTATTTTGGGTGAAACCTGTACGATGCCAAGTTGGTACTGTTTTCCCTGTAGAATAATACTCTTAATATTATTTACATAGTTGCAAGCAATGCATGCCCATATGGGCCTCTAATTAGGGTGGAGAGGTTTGGGTACAGAAGAAGATGAATAGGACACATGTTTCAGTCTTTTGTTTTTTCTCCTGTGTCTGCAAAGGGGGAGGGGGAGAGAGTCACTCTTTGCTATCAAACTACATGAGCACCCAGGGAGGGGGAGAGTCCTTTGACCAGAGACCCTGATGTGGGGAAGGGTATTTTGAGGGTGTCACTTGAGTGGTTTTGATAACTCTGAGATGTCAGTTTCATTGCTCCAGGGGTGAGAAAATCTTTCCAGGTTCTATTGGTTGATGATGTCCATCTTAGTGCACCCATAGCCCCAGGAACATGCTGCAAAGCCTGGCCAGGAGAATTGCCCAGCCTGCTCTGTTCCCCATCCTCTGATGAAGCAGTTGATAGTCCCTGCTGTCCTAGATGAGCTGGCCACGCCATCATGTCTCTCGTGTGCATCTGGACATACTTTCCCCTGCACAGGCATCAGCAACTGAGGAGGCCCAGGCTTGATACATGCACTACAAGGTTTACTACACATTCTGTGATTTACCCTGTCTAGTTGGAAAGTTCCCCTGAGAAATCTCACCTGGAATGACCTCAGACTTGACTTTTATGTGCACTAGCCAGTGTAGGGTCAGGTGTAGTGTGTCATCTGTACCAGCAAATGCACATATTGGTGGATGCAGCTTACTCAGTTCCTCCCCAACCCTATATCTTATGCGAACCTATAGGTGCTGTGGCCCAGTCCAGCCCAAGCAGCCTGCCACAGAACCAGTCCTCACATGTATCAGCAGTGCCATGGCTTGGTTGGGGCAACCCCTAACAACTCCCACCATGCCCACCTCCAATCCCGGTTTTTGTGTATGCCAGTTTCTTCTGTGGCCCAGCCTACTCCAGCCCACATCCCATCCTACTCTTGTGCACACCCATGGGTGCTGCAGCTTAGCTCAGTTTGGCTCTCACATATGTTTAGGAGTGCTGCCACCTTGTCCAGCCTGGGCTGCTCTCATCCCTAGTTCTTTTTCCACCAGCCACAGGCACAACACAGCTGGGGAGCACACCCAGTTCTAGCACCAGGCATGTTCTCAGCCTCAGACTTGAGTCTACCAGGAGCACTACAGTCCAGCCCAAAATGACTCACACCCAGATCTAGCACCTACCATCGGTATAGCAGCCTAGCCAAGCTTGGCCAACCCCCAGATTGGCCCACCCGCATTCCCAGATCTTATGCTCACCAGTGGAAGCAGCAGCTCAGCAAGGTAGTCCCAAAGTTCCCCTATCCAGCCCACTCCCAGCCCCAGGTCTTGTGTATGGCAGCAAGTACTACAACCTGTCTGAAATGGCTGGCCCTCAGTCTCAGCTTTCACTGGCTGGTGCAGCAGCATAGCTCAGCCTGGCCACAATAGGCCTCATGTGAACTGGTGGGTGTTGAGGTCCAGCCTGGCCTGGCCTGAACTCATGCTGGGTTTCACTTGAACCAGTGTGTGCTATGGACTGACCCTGTCCGACCTGATCACAGACCCGGCTCACACATGTGCTAATGAGTGCTACAACCCAGCCTGGTCAAACCTGCTCCCAGCTCCAGCTCTTGTGCTCATCAGTGGGAGCTGTGCTTATCAGGGGAGTTCCCCAAGTTCCCCTACCAGGCCTGCTCCAAGCCCTGAATCCCATGTGTGTCATTGGGTACTGCTGCCCAAACTGATGTGGCCAGTCCCTGGTCCTGTCACTCATTGGTGAATATTGCCACCTAGCCCTATTTGTCTATACCTATTCTGGCTTTCACTGATGGGTGCTACAGCATAGCTCAGCCTGTTCCACTCCCAGACCCAGCTCTCATGTGACCCGGAGGATACTGTGATCTGGCCTGGCCTCTCCCATACCCATTCTGGCTCTCGTGGGTACCAGCAGGTGCTTGAGCCCAGCCCAGTTTGACCTGCCTCCACATGCATGCCAATGGGTGTTGTAGCCTTGCCTAGACTGGTCTGTCCACAGCTGTGGCTCTCACACTCACCAGCAGGAGCCACTGCCCAGCAGGAGAGTCTCCAGAATTCCCTTACCAGGCCCGTTCCCAGCCCTAGGTCTTAGACATGCTGGCAGGTGCATTGACCCAGCCTGTATAGCCCACCCACAGTCTCAGCTGTTGCTGGTGGGTGTTGCAGCCCAACATAGCCAGGCACAGCCCACACCCTGTCCTGGCTCTCATGCATGCCAGCTGGTGCTGGCATGGCCCATCCTGGCTTCTCCCCAAACCCAGTCCATACAAATGATGATGAGTGTTGCAGCCTTACCTGGCCCAGCTCACCCCCAGTTCTGGCTACATGCTCCCCAACAGGAGCTGCGGACTAGTAGGAAGTTCACCAAGTTCCTTTACCAGGCCTGCTTCCAGTATCAGATCTCACATGTGCCAGCAGGGGCAGTTACCCTGCTTGGCATGATCTGCCCTTAGTCCCAGACCTTGCATGTGCTGGCAGGTGCTGCAGTCTGGCCTTACCCAGACTTCTCACAGTCCCAGCCCCCATGAGTGTCAGATGGGTTCCTGTCAGGTGTGTTCATGTTCCAACCTGGCGTGGCCCATCATTGCCTCCAGCTCTCTGTGTAAACCAGCAGGTGCTGCAGTTCCATAAAGGCAAGCCCACATCTACCCTACATAATCTGCCCCAGATCCAGTTCTCTTGTGTTCTGGTTGATGCTCTGGCCCAGCCTGATGTGGCCCACCTCCTGCTGTGACACTCTCAGGCAGATACTGTGCGCTAACCCAGCCAGGCATGCCAGCTCCAGCTGTTCCAAATGCTAGCGAGTGGCAGGTAATGTTATTTAGCCCAGCCCGGGTCTATCATGTGGGCTAGTGCCTTGGCATGACCCAGACATATTCTCCAGTTTCCTCCCTCTAAACCATTATGCCTTGGCTTTGTGGAAGACCCCAGTAGGGAGTGCTTCCCTGTCAAACATGCCCTCAGCTGTTCCCACTTAAATGTGTCCCCAGAGCCCCTTCTCCAGGCAATCTGCAGTGCCCCCACCTGTGGGCTGGGGTGGTGTGTCCTGGCCAGGAGTTCCCTGCCTTCCTCATTTATCTTTTTTAAAAAAGGAAAAATAAAATAATAAGAAACTATGCTGGCACACTGGTATAGTTAACACAAATTTGGCATTATCCAGGCCTAGAATATCTGCCACATGTCCGTTGCTTTTCTTCCAGCAGTGTAACACTTGCTTAGGTACAACGCAACCTTGGCAGTTGCCTATAGCTGGGGTACAATAGCAGTTCATCGCTTGCTTTCTACCAGGCGCTGAGCTGCTTTGCATGCTTTGTTGATTTGTTCTGTACGTACTTCCCTCTCACTGTCAACTGGATAACAAAGCACAGTCTTGCTGGTCCAGGAGCCAGCCACTTCTACTCTCATTTGTGATCCACCTTGAGGTGTGCCTCCTCCAGCTGGCCTTTTATGATTAATCCAGACTACACTGAGAGGTTCCTTTTAGTCCCCCTGCTGCTTTAAATAGAGCTGCCAACAAAAGGCCCTCTGTGGCTAGCCTGCCCCTTTTGCTGAGTATCATCTGTTGCTCCCCTTCACTGTCACCTTTCCTTGTTTTATGATCTCATTTACTGCTAAATCTCATCATTCTGGCCTTGCTTTGCTGCTCCCTGTAATACTTGATTTTGCGATGTGATTTGGATTTACTTCTCTGGTTAACCTTGGCCCTTGGCCTCATTTCTACCCTCGCCCCGCCACCACCCCCCCGTACCACACATTCAAGGGTTGTACACTCCAGCTTTCTGTTCTGTAAGTTCTTTGGACCTTCAGGCCCCACCTACATACATAGTCAACAGCCTCAAGTTTAACCCCAAAAACATTGGTCATAGTGAGCACATGATCATTTGTCTTACCTCTTAATTTTATAATTAAGGTTAAGTTCTTCCATACACCATCCTGTTGGTCTTAAAATGGGGACTGTGACCCAAAAAGGGGCTATGGTTGGACAAAGCTGCAAGGATACTGTGTTGGTAGAACAGATCAAGATCTGGGTCTTCTGACTGTTCATATGGCATTATCTTTAAAATTTTCATGTGTGTCTTTTTTCTTTTGACATCGAACAACGAGTCACTTATACAATACCGTGGGCTCCTGGTTTGAACTTGCCATGTGACCCTGGGAAGTTACTTAGCCTTTTAATTTGCTCTTCTAAAACTGGAGGAGGGAGGCCAGCATGGTGGTGTAGCTGGCTAATCTTCTGCCTGCTAGCACTAGTATTCCATATGGGTACTGGTTCAGGTCCCAGCTGCTCTACTTCAGAGCCAGCTCTTTGCTTATACACTGGAAAAGTAGCAGAGAATGGCTCAAGTCCTTGGGCCCCTTCACCCATGTAGGAGATAAGAAAAAGCTCCTGGCTTTGGTTCGATTTAGCTTTGGCTGTTTTGGCCATTTGGGTAGTAAGCCAGTGAATGGAAGATCTCTCTCTCTTCCTGTTTCCATTCTATAAAATCTGTCTTTCAAATAAAATCAATATTTTTTTCTGTAAATGGAAGAGTGAGAATAAATGGCACCTACTTCATAGGATTGCTCTGAGGATTAAATACGATGATGTATGCATACAGAAAACACTTCCAATAGTACATGTACATACTCGGGGCCCAGCAAATGTTAGCTATTTCATTTTGTCATTGACTCTATTGGTACATAAGATAGGTCTGAACTCATGGCAGGTTTGCATAAAAACTTTGGAGGTACCCAAGAGATAGAGGCCCTGAAACATGATATTCTGACTTAGTTCTCTAGGTCAAATGGAGTGATTATAATAGTGGATATTTTAGACCAGGTGGAAAGAGTAGGCAATGCTGTCCCATGGCTGGAGTACAAGGAGAAGATGGGAGCCATACAGCCTTTGGATACCCTCTTCCCACAGCTGGGTGCTGAGTTGGGTGCAAGGTTAGACTCCTCTCTGAGAATGTCCAGAGCTTTCAGCCTTTCGGAGGAATTTTTATTTTCATGGCTGCATGCCCTTTGGAACAGCACCATTACACACACACACACTGACACCCCTCTGCCTTATGGCCCTGCCCTCCCTATGAAGATAAAGTTCACTGGGGTCATGCTCCCAAATTCAACCCAGAACCCCAGAGAACAAAGGTTACTTATCTCTACCCTAAGGTTGCTTCTTCCAGACACCATCCTGTTGATCTTAAAATGAAACCAAAAAGCTACAAGTTAGGTTTACAAAGGGCATGGAATTGTTAAGCCTGGGTTGGGAGCAGGTTCCTAAAATCCAGTTTCTCTTCCTCCTTTATCTCTGCTACCTCCACTTGCCAGGGAGCAACTACTGGTGTCTCCTTTCCTTAGTGTGGAATTTCAAGGGCAGGAAATAACTGTGTCACACCCTTTAGAATTCAGTGAGCTGTGTAAAATTCATACCCTGTACCAGCACCCCTCCCTCACCATGCTCTACTTTTGGTTTTACCCTTGTCCCCACTCCTTTGGAGATTGTCATTCCCTCCTTCATCTGATGTATTATTGACTCTTGGGAGTAGTATGAACAGCAATGAAAGCAAATAAAAGCTAAAACAGAGAGTCTCTGACCCCCCTCTGCTTGGGATAGGCTTGAGAGCTAGCAGAGAGTCGAGAACCTGGTTGTTAACACCTAACACACTTGAACTTGTGAAAGCTGCTTTAGGGCCCCTCAGTTCTGGCTCTTCTAACTTCTCAGTGTTCTCATGCTTTTCTTCCCCATTCCCAGGCTGGCACTCACCACTTCAACCTGCCCATCAGAGGGTCACCAGACTATAGGCACAAATTCTTGAAATTAAGATCCCTCCAAAAAGTAACTGACAGGATTGTGTTCATGGTTAAAATGCTTTTAAAAGTGTAGGCTCCAGAAATGTAAAATAATCAGAGATGCAGGGTATTTTCAGGCCCTGTAATAATAGGCCAGTACAGGAGATCTGCTGGGGCAGGAATGGGTAGACCTTGCATGGTTACCAGGTTTTGTCACATGCAGAGGGAAAAGTGAGGAGTTGGTGAATCCTGGGCTTTGAAATCAGCCAGAACTGGGTTTGAGTCCTAGCTCTTTTCTACAGTTTGTGTCACCTTGCACAGATGACCTGATGTTGGCAAGACTCAGTTTCCTCATCTGGGCAATGGAGGCAAAAATAAAATTAAAAAAATGCCTGTTTCCATCAGGCCCCTGTGAATATTTAACAAGTTAATGTTTACCAAATCATTTTGCAAAGGGCCTGCCCGGTACAAAAAGAGGACTCGGCAATTTAATTCACTAGGTAGTGCAGTGCTGGTTTCCCCGACTGTGCAAGAACAGAGCTTGTACACGTAGGCTACATGGATAGGAAGACTGGACTCCCTATTGGTTAGACTTTGAGGCCACTAGAGAGATAGCAGAAAGAACCTGCTAGACCAGCTTCTATGCATTGTCCCTAACTCCCAGGATCTAAGGTGTTGAGAGTGGTATGAGATGTGATTTAGATTTCTGAGTTACTCTGGGGGTGTAATGGGGAGGTCAGGAAGGAAGAGCTGGAGGGGAAGCTAAGCATCTTTGAAACAAAATTGCTAGAACAAGCAAAATACAAAGCAGCGAAAGGGGAGAGGAAGAGGGAGTGGAGGAGAGGAGTAGGGGAAGGAAGAGATGCAGGAGAGAGAAGCTGCAGCCTGTGAGGCTGTTACAGCAGCTGCTTTGTTTCTTGTTTGTTTCCATAGGCATGCATCTTATTAAATATCTGTCTTCTTGTGCCATTATGGAGGCTTCACCTGCATGGGAACCCACCTGCCACAGCACCATCTGAAATAGCTGTTTAACAAGCTGAGCTGACCTAGTCAGGACTCAGAGAGGATTCAGTATCAAGTCTGTCCTTTTCTGTCTATACCAGCGTTGTTACACACCTTTGTCAATCTTAGCTCTTGACATTTCTAGTCCGTACGTCTGCTTAGCTGTCAATCCTGCTTTAACACATGAAATGTTCTGAAAGTAAAGTTTCAACTGAGGAACCATAGGGGGTCAGAATCTACCAAACATTCATGATTGCTGATCTGAATATAATCACAAAGACGCCAATTCAGGGAGTTGTGTGACCTGCCTCTAGTTCCCTCAAAGTGGTGCATACATGTATCCTACCTGCCCCACCCCACCCTCACTCTGCCACATGAGGCAATTGCTAACTACTGTAGTCAGCTGTATATCCTTGTGGGTCTTGAGATGACACAAGAGGAACTTACAGTAGCAAACTTTACTAAGCTTCATCTGTGTCCCTTTCCCGCAAATTGTTGCCAGTAAAGATCCAAAGTCCTTTTCCTTTGTCATCACTTCTCTGGAAAGTTAGTGTTTTCCATTGTATTATATACATTAAAGGTCCAAGGCACTGTTTGAGTTAGCTTTCACTGAGATTTCCGCTCTTGTGATATATACTGCACATGGCAATAAATTGGCTTGTTTCCCTCCTGTTTATCTTCTGTTACAGCAGTGTGTGCCAATCACAGACATATAAGGATAAGGACAAATAGCATTTGCTCTCCGGTGGAGCAGATCTTCCCTATTGCTGTCTTCTCCTAATAGTGGGGTCTTATCTGCACACACATTTTGAGCAATTGTCCAGCTAAGACAATCTATCTTTATCTATATCTGTATCTATCTATCTATCTATCTATCTATCTATCTATCTATCTATCTATCTATCTATATTTTCAGGCAATGGCTAGTCTCTAGGACAAGAACATGCCCCCGATGATGGTCAGCTACTCAGAGGTGTTCCTGCAACAGGCTTCTCTGGGGCAGGAAGTGGAGAGGGTAGTCATCCGTTGTTCTTTTGCCTGAGTGATGATGGCTCTGGAACCGGGATCTGAGGTAGCAGTCCTCTATAGCAGGTTTGGGCATGTGTTCAGTGAGCCAGGTGGAAGATGTGGAATGTACAGAAGTGATCCTATCCTGTCTCCCTGGTGTGCCTAACACTCTCATCATCCATGGGTATTCATAGGGTTAGCTTTATAGCATCACATGTCATTTCAAATAATATATCACCAGAGCCAGTAAGTACTTTCTGCTTTGGAGAGATGTTCCCCCAATGCTCTCAGAATCAGGATGAATGGCCTGCAAGGTTATTTCTCCTCTATCCAGTTTCCCATGGGAACATTCACATCTTAGTGCTCCTAGGAACCTAAGTCCACTCACTCCTAAAGGGAGGGTGTTTGTAAAGCATGTACAAAGGGGTGAAAGCTTTGAGGACCATCTTAGTATTCTATTCACAATGGATTCTATGAAAACCACTTCATCCTATTAGATTGGTTAAAAAAAAAAAAAGGCTAGCTGCATTCCTCATTCTGGGAAGGCAGCAAAACCATTGAGCAAAGTTATCTAAATCCTTGAACCTCAGACTGTGGTTTAAGAATTTGAATGGCCTGAGAAAACAAGCTGTTTTCTCTCGTTCTTTCTCTCCCGCCACCCACCCACAGCCCAGGGCCTTCGTTCAGCCCTGAAGCAAGGACAGTCTGAGAAGGAAAAGGCAGCTCTGGGACCTTGAATCTGGGGTGGTCCAGAAAAGCAAGCAAACATTTTCACAATGGCTTCATGATGAATCTTTCTGTGCTGGGCCACACTCCTTGCTGATCATCATCATGTGACTTTATGTTCCTTGGAAGGGACTCTGAAGACCTCTCGTCATCTCTGAATAAAATCTTCCATTTCTTTTTTCCTGATTTGGCTCACCAGCTTCTGAATGGACTTCAACAGAGGGGTCCTTTGCTAGAAGTGTGTCTGAAACAGCTTTCCCCATTGACTTCCTTCTTGTCTTTTTTGACATTTTGTTGTGGGATAGTTCTCAATTTGCCCAACAAAAGTTGTGAGGTAGAAACAAAAAGTTTCCATGTATCCCTTACCCTATTTACCCTATTAACATCTTTGTTGCTACTAATGAACCACACCTAGGTTATAATTTTTTTATTCATACTCCTTTTATACCTCCCAATCCTTCCAGTCTCTGTCTGTATTCATGAACAGTGTTTACACTGAGTATTCTTTGATTCTTGCTTTTATTTATGAGGAAAAACATGCAGTATTTGCCTGTGCCTGGCTTATTTCTCATAACTATATATATATATATTTTTTTCTTTATCCATTCATCTGATAATAGACATCTTGGTTGAGTCCATATTTTGGCTATTGGGAACAGTGCTGCTATAAACATGGTGGTGTAGATCTCTTTGATACATTGCATTTGTTTCTTTTGGGTATATACCCAGTAGTGGGATTGCTGGGTCATATGGCAATACCACTTCTAGTTGCTGAAATCTCCACACTGTTTTCCATGGCAGATGTACTAACTTGCATTTCCACCTACAGTGTCTCTGTTGACTTTTACTTGTAAATGCATTACCTCTACCTGCCATTTCCTACATGCATCTGTCCATCTGTGAGCACGTTAGTTGTGGCTGGAAGAATCATGCTGGGTGACATGCAAACGATCAAAATATAGGCCTTGTCCTGCATCACTGACAGTGCTAAGGGCTGAGAGCGTGGGTCATGTGCCTTTGATCTGGGTCTTGAAGATAGTGTAAGATTTCAAGGATGTGGGGATTAGGGAGGTAGTGTTCCAGACCGAATGAACATCCTGCGCCAAGAACAAGGACAGCATATTTAGCAGATGACTGGTGCTTCTGGGAGCCCGAAGTGTGGGGGTGAGAGTGGGAATGGGCAGCTGGGAGACTTCAGGGGTCAGGGAGCATAGATTACTGAGGGTTTGCATGTTAAGAATTTTACTTTTATCTCACAGGCAGCAGGAAATTGCAGAATACGTTTCAGCAGGGGAAGTTCATGGTCACTTTGTTTTTCACTTCTTTTGAAAAACAGAGTGGTGGAGGTCTTGTATCGCAGATTCACTTTTCAAATGTGTGAAGCAGCTAGGGCTATGCCAAGCTGAAGCCAGCAACCAAGACCTCAATCAGGTTGTCATATGTAGGTGTTTGGGATGCAGGTACTGGAGACATCTTCTCTGCTGCTATCAAGGACATATGAGAGCAAGAAGCCGGAATCAGAAGTAGAGCCTGAACTTACACTCAGATTAATAGGATATGCAGTTGTCCAAAGCATTTTAAATCTCTCCCTGACACTCAGGTATTTTAAAGAGAACATTGTGATTTTTTTTTAGATATCCAGCAAAATGACAGCATTTTTTGTTTGTGGTAAATATAATAACTAGAAGGATAGGCCAGAGGAGGCAGCTCCAAGGGCACTGTTAATGAGCCCTGGTATAATTAAGGAGCAAATTTATTTTACTTTGTTATCATCCCCAGTGAGACACTTGAGAGAAATACAGAGATGCCTCTAGCCTAGCATGGCTCACCCCCAGACTGAATTTCCTGCAGTTCAGACTCTTACACTCACCAGTGGAAGTAGCAATTTAGCAAGGGAGTGCCGTTAGTTCTCCATTTTGGCTCTCACTGATGAGTGCTACAGCCTAGCCCAGCCTGACCCGTGTCCAGATGTGGCTCTTGTGTGATTCTGTGGGTACTATGGCCTAACCTGGTCTGTCCCACATTAATTCTGGCTCTCACGTTTACCAGTAGGTTCTGGAGCCCAACTCAGCCCACATGTATGCCCAGCCTTGGCCCTGGCTCTTGCTTTCACCAGTAGAAGCTGCAGCCCAGCAGGAGAGTCCTCAGAGTTCCCCTCTCATGCCTATTCCCAGCCTTGGGTTTTAGGCATGCTGGCAGGTGCATTGACCCAGCCCACATGGCTCACCCACAGTCTCAGCTCTTGCTGTTGGGTGTTACAGGCTAGCCAGGCAAGCATGGCCCACACCCTGTCCTGGCTCTTATAAGTGCTAGTGGATGCTAAGACATGGCCCAGCCCGGCTTGTCTCCAGACTTAGTCCACACAGATTCTGACAAATGCTACAGCTTTTCCTGGCCTGGGCCGCCCCCAGTCCCAGGTCTCATGCTTCGCACAGGGAGCTGTGGGCTAGTATGAGAGATCACCAAGTTCTCCTACTACACTTACTCACAGCCATGGATCCCACATGTGCCAGCAGGGGCAGTTACCCTGCTTGGCATGATCTGCCCTTAGTCCCAGACCTTGCATGTGCTGGCAGGTGCTGCAGTCTGGCCTTACCCAGACTTCTCACAGTCCCAGCCCCCATGAGTGTCAGATGGGTTCCTGTCAGGTGTGTTCATGTTCCAACCTGGCTTGGCCCATCATTGCCTCCTGCTCTCTGTGTAAACCAGCAGGTGCTGCAGTTCCACAAAGGCAAGCCCACATCTACCCTACATAATCTGCCCCAGATCCAGTTCTCTTGTGTTCTGGTTGATGCTCTGGCCCAGCCTGATGTGGCCCACCTCCTGCTGTGACACTCTCAGGCAGATACTGTGTGCTAACCCAGCCAGGCATATCCCCTGCCCACCCCCCAGCTCCAGCTGTTCCAAATGCTAGCAAGCACTAAATGCTATTTAGCCCAGTCAAGGTCTTTCATGTGGGCTAGTGCCTTGGTATGACCCAGCTATGTCCTTCAGTTCCCCCCCCTAAACCATTATGCCTTGGCTCTCTTGCCTGCCTGTGAGTGTTAACACAAGTTGGCATTAACCAGGCCTAGAATGCTTGCCAGATGTTGATTGCTTTTCTCCCAGCAATGTAACACTTGCCTAGATACAAGGTAACCTAGGCAGTTGCTTATAGCATGGGTATATATCTATAATTTTAACAGTTATTTATTAGTTTTTGGAAGGCAGATTTACAGAGAAGGAGAGACACAGATCTTCATCTGTTGGCTCACTCCCCAAATGGCCACAAGAGCTAGAGCTGAGCTGATCCCAAAGCCAGGATCCAGGAGCTTCTCTGTATCCTACACGAATGCAGGATCCTAAGGACTTGGGCTGTCCTTCACTGCTTTTCTAGTCCATAAACAGGGAGCTGGATGGGAAGTGGAATAGCCAAGACATGAACTGGTGCCCATATGGGATGTCAGTGCTTAAAGGTGGAGGATTAGACTGTGGAGCCATTTTGCTGGCCCCTACATCTATCGTTTTTAAGTTGATAATTCTATGTGGCCCATTAATGATGTTACCAATATCCAAATGGCCTGAACAGAAAAAAATAACTTCCATGCCTATTGTATGAGGAGATCCTTGGGTAGCAAAGCTCTGTTGAATTAGCTGAGTCTGAAGGTAAAAGGAAAGTTCTGTTGCTGGTGGTGGCTAAACCAGAAGAGAAGGCTCCTTTGTGAAGTTGAAGGAATAGCCAAGTGAGCAAGGCTCTACCCTCAGATGCACATGACTGAGTTGCCTAGGAATGGGCTTCTATGCAGGGAAGACTATAGGGGTCTACAAGAACTTGGTTCCATACAGATGAATAACCCAGGGCTGCGGCCTACCTGCTAGGAGGGAAGACAAGTCCTGCTAAGCTGGGAACCATGGGTGTTTCTCTACCAAGCCTGAGTCTTCCTCTGCTTCTTACAGCACATCTCAACTTCTATTTCTGATTATAAGTGTGGCTGTTGCATTACTCCCTCTTTTCTTATTAATTTCTGTATTTCTTGAGCAAATATTTACTGAAAGTTTGCCATTCACATCCCATGACACATCTAATCCAGAGGAGTCATCTATGTAGTGAGTGGAGGGAAAGATCCCTCTTAGCAGAAGGACCAGCAGATGCAGACAGCTTGCAAGTGAAAGGGGTTTGGTCCCTTTGGATTCCCATGAAGGACATTGAGAATGGAACACAGGGAACGTAGGAGAGTGCCAGAGTTGGTAGTCAGAGGGGCATACAATTTACAATAGAGAGCTGGGATTTCATTCTGAGTTTAAAGGAAAGCCACTGAGGGACTTTAAGCAAGGGAAGCTGATGCAACTTATCTGCCCACTTAGTGTGAAAAACTAATATAAAACATATCATTAGAGGCTGTCATTGCAGTATAGGAGGTTGCAGCATCCAATATTGGGTGCCAGTTTGTGTCCTGGCAGCTCCATTTCTGATCTCACTCCCTGCTAATGGTTTGGAAAAAGCAACAGAAGATGGCTCAAGTGTTTGGAGTCTTGTGCCCACATGGAGACCCAGATGATGCTCCAGGGGCCTGGCTTTGGCCAGGCCAAGAGCTGGCCAGTCTAGCCATCTGGGGGAATGAACCAGCAGGTGGAGGTGCTAGCTCTGTCTTTCCTTCTCTTTGTGTAACTCCGACTTTCAAAATAAATAAATTTTAACAAAAATAAAGCATATAACAATTTAACATGTGACAGTGATTACATTTTATAATAACATCTTGGCTGCATTAAGTTAAATAAAATATATCATTAAAAGCAATTTCTTTATGTGGTACAGCCTTGGAGTGCATGTATTGAAACGGGCCTCCTCAGTTGCTGATGCGTGCGTGGTGGATTGTAGTATGTCCAGATGCACATGGAGGATATCACAATCAGCTCATCCTGGGCCAGCAGGGGGCGTAAACTGCCTCGTCAGAAGATGGAAAGCAGAGCAGGTTGAACACTTCTCCTGGCCAAGCTTTGTAGCATGTTCCTGAGTCTGGATGTACTAAGGTGAACTTTGTCAGCCAAAAGACCTTAAAAAGAACTTCTCAATCCTGGAGCAATGAAACAAAAAACTTTTCAGAACTGTCAAAACCACTCAAGTAATATCCTCAAGAACACTCTTCCCCACATCAAGGTCTCAAGGGTGGTGTTGCAGTTGACAGCAAGGTGCAGCCATCTCTTCCTCCTTTCCTGTGGAGAAAAAAAAATTGAAACATTTGTTCCATCCATCTTCTTCTGTACCCGAACCTCTACACCTAATCAGAGGCCCGCATGGATGTGCATCCCTCTCAACTATGTAAATAATTGTAAAAAGAAAATTAAAAAGTTTTAAATTTTAATAAAGAAATGCCTCTACCAAGACAAATTCCTCATAAATAAATCTTTTTAAAAAGTAATTCCTCCATTTTACTTTTAATTTTTTTAAAAGATTTATTCATTTTATTACAGCCAGATATACACAGAGGAGGAGAGACAGAGAGGAAGATCTTCCGTCCGATGAGTCACTCCCCAAGTGAGCCACAACAGGCCGGTGCTGCCCCGATCCGAAGCCGGGAACCTGGAACCTCTTCCGGGTCTCCCACGCGGGTGCAGTGTCCCAAAGCCTTGGGCCGTCCTCAACTGCTTTCCCAGGCCACAAGCAGGGAGCTGGATGGGAAGTGGAGCTGCCGGGATTAGAACCGGCACCCATATGGGATCCCGGGGCGTTCAAGGTGAGGACTTTAGCCGCTAGGCCACGCTGCCGGGCCCTACTTTTAATTTTTAGAAATGTAGCTAATAGAAAACTTGCAGAAATATATATGGTTTGCATTTGTGTGCATGTTAATGTTAATGGTTGTATGTAATGGCACTTGTCTAGAAAATGATTGAAGCTAAATAAGAGGGCCAAGGACAGAACCTGTGGCGCTACAACATTGCTAAATGAGGGACAAGTAAAAGACCCAGCTAAGATTAAGAGGAAACATCCAATAAGGTAGGAGGAAAATTTGAGGAATATGGTGTTCCGAAAGTCAAGTGATAAAATTAGTCAAAAAAGAGGGAGTGTTCAACTGTGTCAGATGCTACTGGCAAATTCGATTTGACTGCCTTGTGCGGGGAGGAGGGGGATCGGGGTAATAAGAGCAGTTTCTCCTGTGGTTTGGAAGCAGTCTGGTTTGGAAGCCTGACTGGAGAGAGCTGAAGAGAATAAGGGAGAAGGCATAAATAGAGTAAGTAAAGAAAACTTTTTTGAATTTTGCTTTAAAGAGATGCAGAGATATCGGAGAAATGAAGGGCTACAAGAAAAAAAATTTGAAGTCAAGGGGAGGTGGATGGATTTTGTTATAGTTAGTGGTTTGTTTAGGTGAGGAGAAAAGTGCCGGCCCGGTGGCTCATGGTTGTGGTGTCCTCGGGGGCCTTTTGAATTCAGTGTGCTGGAGAGACTTTCAAACTCTAGGGTTATGGTGAATGTTCCTGATAGTGCTTAGGATTTCAGGTGTGGCCAAGGTATCCTCTTTGTTATCCTTTTGTCTCCAACATTTTTCTCTTTAGTGGCTAGTCTTTGCCTTTTCTTCTACCCCTGACAAACGTAGTATTAGCTTACCATGACCTGGTGTTTTAGACAACAGCCTAACTCCTTTTGCATTGGATTTCCCAAAACTTAGGGATAGTTATCTCCCCAATGGGAGAGAGGTTTTCTTAATGGTAGAGGGTTGATAGAAACTTACCAAAAACTCTGCAACGTGCCCACCCCCACCCATTCTGCTGACCCCAAGCAAAATATTCCCTGTGTCTATGTATTTTTCTATTCTGGATATTTTGTATCAATTTTTTTGAAAGAGGTATAATTAACCCTCATGGGAATTTCATTTGCATATCTTCCTGAATGATTTAGAAATGTAATGGAAGAAACGGGCAGGTCATAAGCCTTATGGATCCTAGGCAGGTGGCACCCATGGCACACCAGCATGTCCGTCTGGGAGAAAGCAGGCCAGGGGCCTCATGGATCCTGGGTAGGCCACACTTGCAGATGCCACTGTGCTAGATCAGGGGTCTAAAGTCAATGTCCTGGGGGCAGCATCCACTGATAGTCTTTGGCAGGCCTGGAGCATGACACCATGTCCCAAGGTCCTAAGGCAGGATACACCAGTAACATGTTACTAGGCCAGTGGCCTGAGGGGGCGGCACTGATGGCCTTCGGCAAGGCTAAGAAACCTGGGCTTTCATGTCCAGTTGTTCTCAGATGCAACAGGATCTGGGGGATGAGAGCCCGGGCTTGTGTGCCTTGGCATCAGAGCACACAGTGCTTGTGCCACCTCCCATGCTGACTGCTGTGCAGGGAGGAGGACTATACCCAATGCACACCAGTGATGAGTCAGCCTGCTCCTATGAACTAGTGGAGAATCTCGGATGCCTCTCCAAAAGACAAAAAAGGGCAGTGTCTTCTCAGGGTGGTGATGATGATGTGGGGGACATAGCCGCTGGCACCAACTGAAATTGGCTCATGAAATGTACCCATGAGCTGAGATAGGGAGAAATTTCCAAATCCGGGACATGCAAGGCCTACACCCTCAAACAACCGGAAGTAACTACAGAAGATGAAATGAATCTACATCCTTCAGCAACTCTTAGACATAAGGGTCGAAAGTCTCTGAGAGGAAAATAAAATCGGACAAGCAGGTAGCTAGCTTAGAGTCATGAATTGGAAGCCATACCTCCTCCATCCTACGTAATACTCTATGCCTACTTGTCAATCAAATGACCCTTCCGCCATGATGTGCTCCTTCTCACCCAGCACTTGGGAGTGGTATCATGTAACCACACCCATTTTCAGGCTCATAAGAAACTGGGCAACAGGGGAGGGGCTCTTTCTTTCTCTTTCTCTCGCTCTTTCTTTCTCTTTCTCTCCCTCTGGAGAGAAGATTAAAGTAGAAATATGTCGCCTCCATTTTTTTCCCCTCCCTGCCCACTCTAGTCCTGAATATAGCCCAGGTGTGTCTGTGGTTTCCTTGCTTTTTAAATAAATTTTCCAAAAAAAAAAAAATGCAAGAGAAGGATAAAGAAGAGGGTGAGTGAATGATTGTGTTATGCCCTGGATTACCAATAGTGATCTTTTGTTTTCACTTTGCATTGTATTTCAGTGAGCTGATCATGGATGAGTCAGTAAGTGAAGTTCCTGGCAATCTGGAAATGCTGGACCCCAGTGATGAGGGTAAGGAAAACCGTGATACCAAAAGCTAGATGTGTCTACTGTGCTTAATCCCAAGGGAAAAGAGCCTAGCCACAAGAAACGAACTTTATAACAGATTTCTAATAGCATTAGACTCAATTAATTAATGTTTACTCTTTAGTTCTCTAACCTTTTCTCTGCCATCTCTAAATCTGAAAATCAAGATTATCTGAGACCCTGCAATCTTCTTTGGAGATGGTCACCAGGTTCTACCAACAAAGGTGGAAAAAGTGTTTCTACTTATTCAGAAAAAGTAATCAGAACAGAACAGACTCTGACAAATCCAACTTAAATTTCACTGTAGATAATAATAAAATTTAACAAACATGGGGATTTGTAATTTGAGAAGTAAAAAAGAAAGGGTGCGGGGAAAAACAAGATACCTACCACAGGTTTCTGTTAAGTAAGATTCAATTTATAGAAATTCTGTTTCACAAAACTTACTCAGATGTGTATCCACCAGCTAAGTTGTGGTGCCATCTATGGGTTATATGTACTCATGAATGGAACAACAGAAGGGACACACACACACAAAAGACCTTAAATGATGATAAGCTTGGGTCCGGTGTTGTGGCATAGTGGATAAAGCCACTGTCTGCAACAATGGCATCCCATATGGGCACCAATTCATGTCCCGGCTGCTTCACTTTCCATCCAGCTCTATGCTTGTGGTCTTGGAAAGCAGCAGAGAATGGCTCAAGGCCTACGCTCCTGAACCCATGTGGGAGACCTGGGAGAAGCTCCCAGTCCTGGCTTTGGGACTGTCCTAGCTTCAGCCGTTCATTGATGGCCATTTGGGAAGTGAAACAGAAGATTTTTCTCTGTCTCTCCCTCTCTCTGTGTAACTCTTTCAACTAACTAAATAAATATTTTTAAATTGATGATAAGCTTTACTGACATACATGCACAATAAAAGGAGGGAACCATAAGACACAAAGTGAAGCATTGAGTTTAAAGACAGAACTAAATGTGTCTTTAATTGTGTTGCTTTGGGATTAATTTTCTCCAGTAATGTATGATGCAGAAGACTTAATCTAGAAGGACACACACACACACACACACACACAGAGAGAGAGAGAGAGAGAGAGAGAGAGACAGAGAGAGAGAGAGAGGTTCTTTGTGGCTGCCTAGATGCCTGACTCCACTGATGAGTGACAGGGAATGCGGAGCCTGGTGGTGGATCCCTCGGAAGGAAGCTTGCCTCTTCATCTGTGTTATAATGCTTTCGTATTGCATCTCAGAGAAAGGGATTAGGCTCTCCAAAGTTCTTAAAAAATGAAGGAATGAATGGATAAATGGCAGACCCAAATATCAAACCAACTAGCTTACTGCTTTGGAATTGAGCTAAAAAGATGCCTACAAAAGATGGCAGCATAATACATTCTGAAGAAGGGTAGAGGTAAGGAAATGCCTTCTCTTTGTTCTCAACAACTTGTATGGGATTGGTGCTACAGCACAGCCAGTTAAGCCACATTTGTGATGTCAGCATCCTATATCATGCATTAGCTCAAGTCCCAGCTGCTTTATTTCTGATCTAGCTTCCTGTTAATGTGCCTGGGAAGCACTGCAGGATGGCTCAAGTGCTTGAGCCCCTGCTGTCCACCCATGTGGGAAACTAAGATGAAGTTCTTAGCTCCTGCTCTTGGCTAAGCCAGACTTGGTTGCTATAGTCCTTTGAGAAGTGAGCCAGCAGATGGCAAATCTCTCTAACATTCTTCACTACTGCCTGGCAGTTGTTATAGATAAAGCATTATCATTCATCTGCATGTGCAGATAGCAGAAGCCCTGTAGCTAATCCAAAGAAACTGGCAAGAGTTAAACATTCACACACTCACACACATGCACGCACACATGAACTCACACCTTGAAAAACCTATTAATATCTGATTTTGACATTGCATTTTGCAGAGGCAATTTCTTTGCCCAGGCAGCTTTTTCTTCCTTTCAACTAGCAGCCGTCTCCTTTGCTCAACTGTCTCCTCACTGAAGTGTTCTCTGGTTGCACCGGCCAACTACACTCAACTTTTAGATCTGCAGCCTTCTTGCTTCAGGCAGGGCAATATAGACTACCACTTGGATTTCTAAGGGTTCCTAAGTACTTTTCGCACATGCAAGGCCAGAAATCCCGTTTTTGTAATAATTCCAGTTGCTGGGTTGAGGTCAGGGGATACCAAGCACTACAGTGACTTGATAATAGGTTCACACCAATGAATTTCTTGGGACAAGAGAAGAGGTGTGTGTCTCAATACCTGAACTTGAAAGGCAAGTGAAAAACCTTGTCACTTTGGCCTGAAGAGAGGCTGCTTAGACTTGGCCTGGGCTTCTGCTTTCACCAGCAACTTGGGTGCTATGTGATTAAAGTTCCTAGGAGGGGAACAAAACAAATGGATTGTGCAGTGGGCACTGAGGACAAGGACTGAGTTCTGCAGGGCATGTAGGCTCCATGGTCCCAGCTCTTGTCTAGAAAGATGCTGTACCGTCTCTGGTCTTCCCCCTCTCCTCCACGCTCTGACTCACTCCCCTTTTTCACTTACAGGGAAGAAGAAATCCAAATTTAAAGTCTTGAAAAATTTCTTTGGCAAAAAGAAGAAAAAAGATTCCGAAGATGGTCAGGGAACAAAGGTGCTGAAAACAAGCTCGTCCAATAATACAAGCACCTCTTCTCTGGAACAGATTCAGGAAGGTGAACAAATTCATCCCAGGTAAGCTGAGACCTAGGTCCTCCTTTGGCAGCCAGATCACCAGTGGGCCTCAGGTCTTGGAGGTTCTTCACTTCCTTTCTGTGGAGGCTGAGCTTGCAGCCATTACCAGTACAGCTCTATCTGGGAGCTTTGCTGTGTGTATACACATGTGCATTGCCTGGGATGCACGGCTCAGTGGGTTTGAGGGTAGCAAATGCACACCTTATCTCCCAAGAGTCCTGGGTGAAGAGGGTACAGATACATGAGGGAAAGACCTTAAGTGATTTATTTAACTTTATTTGAAAGACAGATTTATATGGAAAGGAGAGACAGAGAGATCTTCTGTCTTCTGTTTCACTTCCTAAATGGCTGAAATGGCTGGAGCTGAGCTGATCTGAAGTCAGCAGCCAGGAGCTTCTTTTGGATTTCCCTTGTGGGTGCTGGGCCCCTAGGCTTTGAGTCATCTTCTACTGGTCTCTTAGGCCATAAGCTGGGAGCTAGATAGGAAGTAGAGCATCCGGGACATGAACCAGTGTCCATATGGGATTCTGGCACTTGCAAGGTGAGGATTTAGCCATTGAGCCATCATGCTGTGCCTGAGAAACCCTTTTAATCATAGCTAAAATAACATGAGCTTCAGAGCCTCCTGCTAGAGCTGGAGGCCTGTTTCATATGGTGAGAATGGCTTTCATCATTCCAGAGGCGTGGTCTGCTTTCCATATACAGCCCCCAAAGTTCAAATATGGATAAAAGGAGCCAGTTCTGTAATGAGTAACTGAAGCCTCAGATTGTAAAGCCATCTGGTTGAAGAGAGGGTATGTTCAAAATGTCTTTGTAACACACATACACACACACACACACACACACACACACACACGTGCAAACAAATGACCCAGTTCCCTTCTTCTCTCCCTCCCTCCACCCCAGGACACTGGGGGAACTGCCATGATTACCTATAGGAGGACTGGGAAGGAAGATTCGTTCTGAGCCAATGGTGCTTTCTCTATTCTAATTTTCATCTGTGCTGCCCCAATTTCCATGTCCTATTTGGTTCTTTCACCTTGACACCCAGTACTCCTCGCTGTCCCTGACTCAATTAGATCCCCCTCAAATTGAGCGAGTTCCATTTGGGCCTATTCTCCTGGACTTAAACTCCAGACTCATCTGGACTCTTCACAGAGCTTGTCATGACTGCTGGCCACTCTCCCAAGGCTTTGCTCGGTGATAATGGGACAGTTAGCTACCATGTCCTACTGCTCCCATCAGACTTCCTGTAACAGAATGGCCTGGAAATATACACAGTTGCTTTGGAAGCACCTTAATGAGCATGTCCAGGATGAAGAATTTCAGATGGCCTCACTGTGGGGGGAGGTGGTTTTTGGACAAAGGGGCTTACCTGATAGGCCATTGTCTCATTTTTAAAGCTTTATTTTTATTGGATAGGAAGATTTACAGAGAGAGAAGGAGAGACACAGAAAGATCTTCCATCTGCTGGCTCACCCCCGAAGTGGCTGCAATGCTGGAGCTGAGCCAATCCGAAGCCAGGAGCCAGGAGCCAGGAGTCTACTTCAGGTCTTTCACGTGGGTACAGGGTCCCAAGGACATGGGCTGTACTCCACTGCCTCCCCAGGCTACAAACAGGAAGCTGAACCAGAAAGGGAGTAGTCAGAACATAAACTGGCACCCATATGGAATGCTGACACTTGCGGGCAGAGGATTAGCCAGTTCAGCCATCATACTGATCTTGCCTTACACTTTAAGTAAGACTAGGACCAGCCATATGAAGAATCAGAGGCTGGGGTGAAGGAGAGGCATTCAGGTTTACCCTGCAATGTCTCTACACATTGACAAGGACTGTCTCCCACTGTGCTACCATTGTCCTATCTTATTTGTTCCTTCCAGTCCAAAATGGTCCATTCGCTTTGATGGATTGCCCACACATTGTGCACCTGAAAGAGTCAGAGAAAGTTAATATAGCATAAATTAATCAAAAGGATATGACTAAGGGGTTTGAAGATCACACCCTTTGCTTACCATGCTAAGGGAAGAACATGGGAGAATCATATGGGAGGTATGGAGGAGGTTCAGCTTTTGCCACCCAGGTAATCAATCAACCTCAATTAGACATAGAGCCAGCCTTCCCCTGGCTTATGAAATAGGGCCGGTATCTATTTGTAAGACTATAATAAGCTGTAGCTGACACAACAAGTAAATCACATTCCTTCATTTGATTTCTTAACAGATATATGCTGTAATGTACTTTATTGCTTTAATTAAAGCCAAGCTTCCATTTGAAATTTTGTTATTTTCTTTTTCTGTCTTTGCCTCCAGGCAGCAGATCAGTGAGCACCAGATATGTTCTATGAACAAGCTTTGCAGTTTCTAACAAATTCAGGCACAACCAGTGTCAGTGTAATCCTTTGATCAAGGAAGGCTTACACTGCACAGCCAGTTCCACAGCTGCGGTCTGGCTGATGCACAGTAGGGAAATAAGTTATGCTTTCAAGCCCACTCACAGCCTGAGATGTCCTCTGTTTTTCTGTAGAAAGTGGAGTGGACAGGTAGTTGTAGGTGCTACAGTAATTCTGAGACTGATTTGAGTTAGCAGAACATATATATGAAAATATGTGTGCATGATGGACATTGGTGTGCATATGGAGATGTCTGGAAGAATCTTCAGTTATATGAAGGTACTTGAAAAACTTAGGGAGGAATCCACTCTGTAGCATAGTGGGTAAAGCTGTTGCCTGCAGCACCAGCATTTCATGTAGCTGCCAGTTTGAGTCCAGGTTGCTCTGCTTCAGATCCAGCTCCCTGCTTACAGCCTAGGAAAGCAGCAGAGAATGGCCCAAGTCTTTTGGTCCCTATACTCACATGCGAGACCCAAAGGAAGCTCCTGGCTCCTGGCTCCTGGCTTTGAACATCTGGGAAGTGATCCTCTGGGTGGAATCTTTCTCTCTCTCAACTTTCCCTCTCTCTGTAACTATGCCTTCAAGAAAATAAGTAAATTCAGGGAAAACAGAATTAAAGAATAAATTCATTTTCAATATCGTCTGTCCAGGAGGAGTTTATATGGATCATCATATTAAGTTTTTGCGTGAATGCTATTCTAATAAAGCAGTGTGTGTTGCTTTTACTACCAGGGCCAGCTGGGTAGTGGCAGAGTTTAATATGGGGTCAGGTGAGTAGGATTTTAACACACAATGGAAGACATCAGCCTGTTTTGCTATCCCACAAGCCAGCTTAGAAGGGGATCCATTTTACATTCACAGGAGCAGCATATGGGGGTTCCAATTTTTCTGAAACTTCATCAAACCTGTTATTATCTGAATGTTTTATTACAGCCATTCTAGTGGGTGTGAAATAGCATCTCACCACAGTTTTTAATTATATTTTCCCATTAGCAAACAATGCTGAAGATTTTCCCATGTGCTTGTTGGCCATTTGTCTACCTCTTCCCCTTTTATATGACAGCTATTCAGACCTTTTTTTTTCATTTGAAATTGGATCATCTTTTTTATTTATTGAATTTCTTAAGAATTCATAAGAGTTCTTTATATATGCTAACTGGTCATTTGTATAGTTTTGATAAATATCTTTTTAGTCCCTTTTCTCATCTTTAAGTTGGATTGTCTTGCTATTGAATGCCTTAAAAATTAGTAAGAGTTCTTTACATGTGTGAGATGACATTATGTTAAGTGAAATAAGTCAGACACACAGCCAATGGACATTGAAAGGGTTCGCTCATCCTTGGTTTGGCAAGATTGAAAACATTTCAGAACTATCGAAAGTACCTGTGCAGAACCCTCAAAGTGTGCACCACATTGAGACCCTGGGTTAATATAGGGTGGCCATTCCCCATCCCTGGGTATTAAGGTGGTTGGGAAGCTGGATATGGCTTCTCCCCTTATCCCGCCCCAACCCCAGAGACAGGAAGGAGAAAAAGAAAATTTGGAAACAATGATCACACCCACTTTTCCCTAACCCTTGATCTGTCCCACTCTGATCAACTATATTAACATCATCTAAAATAAAAAAAGAAAGAAATGAGACACAGAAAGACAAATGCCCCTGACACAAAGTGTCGACTGCTAGGAGCCTGGAAGGAGTTTAGATGCAAAAGAGGACAAGTTGAGTGTGATTTATGGATAGAGACAAATATCCTAATATAAAATACCAGTTGGGGAAACTGGTGTGAGGCATGTGAGAACTCTTGGCACAGCTGTACAATTTTGGTTTTATAAATCTAAAGATATTCTTAAAGAGTTTTTTAAAATGCAAAAGCAAATCTTGTATCATACTATAGTGGTGAATGTATTATCCTATTATTTGTATTGTTTTCATTTTCTTGATATAGCTTTGAATTACAGGCATTTTTAATTTTGCTAACATGCATTTACCTATTTTTTTGTGACTTGACTTTGGGTTGTTATAGCTAAGAATCCATTGGCAAATCCGAGGTCTGAAGATTGGTCCCTTATATTTTAAATGTTTAATCCATTTCCAGTTGATTTTTGTATATTTGGCATAAGATAAGGGTTCAACCTCCTTCTTACCCATGTGGATGTACAGCTGCCCCAGAAGCATTGGTTTGGAAAGCCTAATTATTCTCCACTGAATAGTTTTGGCACCTTTATTGCTCATCAGTTATTTATATAGGTCTGTTTCTGGTCTTTTAACTTTGTTCTGTTCATCTACTTGAGTATATTTATGTTAGCATTAACTACTGTAGCTTTGTAGTAAGTTTTGAAATCAGGAAGCTTTGTAGTGGGATACTTGGACAGACAGGTGGAACACACCAAGGCTCTTTAACAGTTTAGCAGTTTTCACACTGGCAGACCCAGAAGAGAATTCTTTGTTCAAATTCTGGACCCTGAGCAAAGCAGGGCATTGTTTCATACACCCTAGCACAAACAACTTGAAGCTTCCTACTGCATATTCAGGTTTGCAACTTGGATTGAGTAATTTAGTGCCACAGGACTGCCCACACAACCGTTACATAAGGTCACACCTGCATGTCCCAAATCTCTGCTGCTGACCTAATAGCATTGCTTTAGCTGACCTGGTTGCATTGTGGCATTTGCTAAAAAGCCTCCTCCTTCATCCTCTGTTCTCAGGAGGGCTCTGCTTAAAAACTGCTATGATTTTTGCCTTGAGTCAGTTTTTTCCTATTTCAAGGGGCGGGGGTACTCCCTGGGGCTCCTGGCCACAGTATGAGTTCTGCAAGTTAATGTCTCATTTTCAAGATGGTTGTAGCTAGTCTAGTCATAGTCCCTTCTTTTTCACTGTGAATCTTAGGATCAACTTATCTGGGTGCAATGGAACAAGGCAGCTGAAATTTCCAGAGGTAGCATTAAGTCTCTACATAAATCTGTGGAGTATCGCTGCTTTGACAAGATGAAGTCTTTCAATCCATGACTGTGGATGGCCGTCCATTTATTTAGGCCTTCTTTAACTTTTTTTTTCAGTAATTTAAACAAATATATAGCTTGCATATTACACTGTTCATAAATCTTGTCTTAAATTTGTTCCTAAGTATTTTGTTCTTTTTAATATTAGTGCAATTGAAAGTATTTTCTTAATTGTACTTCCAGGTTGTTTATCACAAATATGTAGAGATACAGTTTTGTATGTTGGTGGTGTATACTGAAAATGAGCCGAATTTGTCTACTCCAGTAGATTTTGAAAGGTTTATTTATTTATTTTCATGTGATTTAAGGTGGCAGGAGAGGAGGAGAGAGAGAGAGATCTTCCATCTTCCGATTCATTTTCTATATGTTAACAGTCAGGGCTGGACTGGACTAAAGGCAGGAGCTCATAATTCAATCCAGATACCCATGTGGATGACAGAAAATCAAGTACTAGATCCATCACCTGATGCCTTCCAGGATGCACGTTAGCAGGAAGTAAATTAGAAGTACAGGAGCTGAGACTAGAAGCCAGCCATTCTGGGCCCAGCACAGTAGCCTAGTGGCTAAATCCTCACTTTGCGACTGCCGGGATCCCATACGGGTGCTGGTTCATATCCTGGCTACTCCACTTCCTTTCCAGTTTCCTGCTTGTGGCCTGGGAGCTGCTTGGGGGAGTGAATCAACAGATGGAAGATCATCTTCTCTGTCTCTCCTCGTCTCTGTATATCTGGCTTTCCAATAAAAATAAATCTTTTTTTTTAAAGATTTATTCATTTTATTACAGCCAGATATATACAGAGGAGGAGAGACAGAGAGGAAGATCTTCCGTCCGATGATTCACTCCCCAAGTGAGCCGCAACGGGCCGATGCGTGCCGATCCGAAGCCGGGAACTTGGAACCTCTTCCGGGTCTCCCACGTGGGTGCAGGGTCCCAATGCATTGGGCCGTCCTCCACTGCTTTCCCAGGCCACAAGCAGGGAGCTGGATGGGAAGTGGAGCTGCCGGGATTAGAACCGGCGCCCATATGGGATCCCGGGGCGTTCAAGGCCAGGACTTTAGCCGAGAGCAGTAGGGATTGGATCTCAGTAACACTGTTTTTTATATGTGATCGTTTTAATTTTTGTAATGATGACATGGCTGATCAGGGTAGGAAGGATCAAGGATTAAGGAAAAGTGGGTGAACTCATTGTTTCCAAATTTGCTGTTTCTTCTTGTTGTTTCTGGGGGAAGGGGAGAAATAAAGCAGGAATCCACACCTGACATTTCCAAATGTCCCAGTACCCAGGGATGGGGAACTACCACCTGATATCAAACCAGGGTCCCGATGTGTGTATATTCTGAGGATTCTGTCCAAGTGATTTAATAGTTCTGAAATGCTGTCAGTTTTGCTGATCCAAGGATGATGCAGCCCTCCCAATGTCCATTGGCTGACATAGTCAACCTCAAATCTCCATTCGCTGAGATTTTTTGCTGTCATAGCTTTGCTGGGGTAGTTATCCAGTTGTTCTGTTCTCTTTCTGCTATGGTACCAAATGAACCACCATATTCCCCATTTGCATCAGGGTCTGTGTCTACTGCTCCGCCTTTTTCACTGAGGAGGACATACTCTTGTAGACGAGCCCAAGGACATGGGCCAGGCAACCCAAGTCCCACCAGATCCCCCACCCCTGATGCTCATGAACCCGGCATCCATCTTGCAGGTGGGCCAAGAGACCCAGGCCAGGCCACCCGAGCTCCTCCAGATCCCTCATCCCCGGGGCTCACGAACCCAGCACCCACCACACAGGTGGGCCCCAGGATCCAGGCCAAGCTATATGAGTCCCACCAGATCCCCTGCCCCCAGGGCTCACAAACCCAGTACCATCTAGTATACAGGCCCCAGGACACAGTCCAGACGACCCAAACCACACCAGATTTCCCACCCTTGGGATTCATGAATTCGGCCCCCACTGATCCCAGGCTGGCATACCACACCTCACCTCAGCATCCATAATCATGTTGCGCAGCCTGGCCCAGTCTAGCCTGCCCCCTGTTCCAGTTCTTGCTGGTGGGTGCTGCAGCCCCACTCAGTCCAGCCTGATAGTTGTCCTGGCCCTAATGTGAGCTGGCTGGTTTTGCAGCCTGATCTGACTCCTGCTGCACCTTGTCTTGGTTCTCAGATCTGCCAGTGGATGTTATGAACTGGTCCAGACTGGTCTGTCCCCAGACCTGATCCACATGTATGCTGGCAGCTACTGTAACCTGGCATGGTCTGGGCTGTTCCTTGCCTTGATTCTTGTGCTTACCTGCAGGGACTACATCCTGATGAAGGAGTTTCCCAAGCTCCTCTCTCAGGTCTCTTCCCAGTGGCAAATCTTGCACACACCAGTGGGTCCTTGGCCCAGGTTGACTTTGTCCACCTCTTGTCCTTGTTCAACTGACCCACACCCATTCTGGTTCTTACTGTTAGGTGTTGCAGCCCAGCCACACTTGGTCCATGCCCATGCACAGCTTTTGTGTGGTTCAGTAGGAGTCAAGACCTAGCCCAGCCCGTTCTACACCCAACCTGGCTCTCACAAGTACCAGTGGGTGCTGGAGTCTAGCTCAATCTGTTGCTCAGTCCACACCTGTGCCAGGGGAGGCTATAGCCATGTCCAGCCCCACCTGCTGTCCCCAGTCCTGCTCTCGTCCTCACCAGTGGGAACCCCAACCCAGCTAGGGCATCCCCAGCCAGGCCTGTTCCCATTTGCTGCTCTTGGGCATGCCAGCAGAGGTTGCAGTTCCACAAGGGTGAGGCCACATATCCCCCACAGATTCTGCTATCAGACCCACTTCTCTCCAGGCTAGCTATTGCCATGGCCCATCCTAACATCACCAGTCCCTTGTTTTGACTCTCACTGGTAGGCCCCAGGTTTGGCTTTAGTGTGCAATTGGATGGTGCTTGGTGCTGGTCAATGCTAACTACCCCAGCTCCGGTATCCAACTTGTGCTCACACTTTAATCTGACCTTTAAAGGCCCTTTTATTTGCCCCCTCCGAGCCATTGGGTCTCAGCCCCCTACTTATATGCACATGCTGTGGCCTTATCCACGGAAGTGCCTCAGCTATAATGCTCACCTGGGCATAAACACAGGTCATCACTCACTACCACCTGTGTGATCTTCCTGTGCCCTTGCAAATCCAAACCCCCAAGCTTCGCCCACCCTGAGCATGCCACTGGGCAGCCAAAGGGCTTCACCCCAATGCTTTTTGGATCATGGGCCGCCCATCCCCTCCAACAGGGAGCCACATGGCCTGGCTGAATGCACCCATGCTGGTCAAAAAGCTTCCAGGCCGGGGAGAACCCAAAAGCCTCCTGAGCCTCCCTTTCCTCAAGGAGCCATTTTGCTCGGCTCTCCAGACCTGTGCCAGTTAGAAAGTCTCCAGGCCAGGGAGAACTCAAAGGCCCACTGAGAGCTCCCCCACCCCCAGGGAGCCATGTGACCCAGATGAATGCACCCGTGCTGCCTCAACACTGTTTTGTTGCTTTGTTTTGTTTTAAATAATGCCCATTGAAACACAGAAGTACATAAAGTAGAAAATTCAGCTCTTCCTCCTATCTCTGGTGCCATTCTTCAGAGGGAGCTACCACTAACAATTTGATGTCTATCCTTCTGTATTATCGTTGGAACAAACTATATGTGGATGTGATATTTGTATGTATAAGTTCATTGGGGCCATTCCATTTCTATTTTTTCACATTATATCTCATGGTCAGCCTTCTGTGTCAGCACATAGATGTCCCCACCTTCCTATTGAAGTATGTGGTAGGCTGTGTCATGAATATATATGTGTCTTTGGTTTCTATGACTCCTGGATTGCTTTTACATGATGTCTTCTTTCTTGGGCAGGGCCAAGAGCAGCATGGGCAACAAAGCCATATCTCATGACAGCATCTTCTTATTGGATCCAGATTCTGAGAGGGCAGCAAGTAAGATGCTCTCAAACCTGGAGCCTCAGAGAGAGACACTTCTCCAGGTAAGAGTACTCAAAACTGCCATGCCTGGCTGGAAGACTGCTCTTCCGTTCCTCCTGCCCTTCTGTGAACCAAAAAGGAGAGCAGAATTCGCTCCTGCTTTGCAGCTGATTCCACCAGACAGAGCTATTGTAGATATTAAATGAAAAAATACATATCTAGCTATATACTTAAATAATAATATATACATGTATATATGTATAGATAGACATGTATTCTCTCCTATACATATTTATACTTATACACATACATATATGCTTATATAAGATACGTATGAAGATAGATAGATAGATTGATAGATATCATGCATATCTATTGCCTGGCACACAGTGTTGATCAGTATGACCATATTCACTTCTTTAAACATACCTCAAGAATAATTATTTTGGTAATGACATCCCATTGTTTATGTGCTGACAAAGCAGCTGCCAAAGTCTTTTATCTTTCTCTTCCATAGAGATCTCATGTTTACAGAACTCTCCCTAGAACTGGCACTAGTGTATGGGGAGTCATGTCTGGATCTGACCTTGGACCTGCCTCTCGACCTGTGCCCAAAAATGGAATCTGGGTGAAAAGTTCCAGGGCTGCTGAGGTAACAGAATGCAATTGGTCAGAATCTGGGCAGCTGAATCAGACAGATCTGTGTTTGAAATCTCATTCTACCTGTTACTGGCTGTGTGACCCTTAGCTAATTGCCTCACCTATCTGAGTCTCTCTTTTTTATAATCTGCAATAAATATAATAAGATCTGTCTTGAGATGTTGCTTGTGGAACTCAAATGAAGATTCAGAGAGGGTAAGGAAATTACTCAGACCCACTGAAATTGTGAGTTGCAAATTTGGAAGTCTCACCCAGATATGTTGAGGTCTAAAGCCATGGTCTTTCCACCGTCCTTGTTTCTAAGATGCTCAGCTTCTTTTAGCAGTCTGGATTTCTCTGTACCTTAGCTCCATACAAGGTAGCCGGTCCATAGGATTGTCTCTTCCAGCAAGCTCTCAGTTGATGGGAATTCTGTGGTGCTCCAGCTGCGTCACCTGGAGCTCTGATAGACGAGGTCTCTGGGGGAGCGCAAGATACTGCCTGGGAGAAACCCTGTAGCAGCAGCACTGCACACAAAGAGCCTGTGTCAACAGGAAGGCCACACAAAGACAAGCCACTTCCCCACTGGGAGAACTAATCATTTTTCAGTATTTTTTATTTGAAAGGCAGAATTACAGAGAGAGAGAGAGAGAGAGAGAGAGAGAGAGAGAGAGAGAAGGAGAGACAGAGAGATAGAAAGAGGTATTCCGATTGCTGGTTCACTTTGGAAACAGCTGCAACAGCCAGAGCTGAGCTCATCTAAAGGCAGGAGCCAGGAACTGTTTCTGGGTCTCCAATGTGGGTGCAAGGGCCCAGGAACTTGGATCATCCTCAGCTACTTTTCCAGGCAATTAGCAGGGAGCTGGATCAGAAATGGAGTACCTGGGATTTGAACCAGTGTCCACATTGATGATGGTGCTTGCAGGAGAATGATTAGCCTACTATGCCACTGCACTAGCCCTGATCATTATTTTTAATGCAGTTCCTTACATTTTAAATATCAGTTTTATTGAGAAATGATATGTATTCCATCTGATTGGTCACTTTTCAAATTCTGAGCGATTTTGATATATGCTTGCAGTGTGAAATCATCGCTACAGTCGTGATGCAGGACACTGCCGTAACCCCTCAGATCTCTCTCATGGCCCTTTGTAGTCAGTTCCCTCTTCCTGTCTTGGCCCCTGGAAGCCACTGATCTGATTTTTTTCTATTTTAATAATTTTTTTTAGCATTTTGATCATATTCACATCATATGGAAACATTATGTAACAGGCACATTACGTTTCTTGAAAGCAAGGATATTAATATCACACTAGTAAGAAATTCATGACAAGGATTATAAAGTGAGGAAAGAAGGCTATGTTCTTATGTGAGAGATATAATTCTGTGAGAACATTTATAAAATATCCAAGTACCACATAATATGGCATCCACACATTTTTATACTGTTATATATATACATATTTTTATTGACTTACACTTATGAGAGAAAACACATAGTATTTGTCTTTCTATGTCTGTCGTATTTTATGTATCATCTAGTTCATCAATTTTTGTTGCAAATACCATGATTCCATTCTTTTTATGGCTGAGTAATATTCCATCATGTTTATATGCCACATTCTCTTTACCCAGTCATCAGTTGACAGGCATCTAGGTTAACGTCAGGCCTTTGGCTTGAACTGCAACAAACATGGGAGTACAGGTGTGTCTTTGATATGCTGACTTCATTTCCTTTGGATATATTCTCAGAAATTGGGATAGCTGAGTCACATGGTAGCTCAATTTTTAATTTTTTAAGGAATCCCCATACTGTCCCCAACATTGTATTACAATTTCATTTGGCCATCAGGGAAATGCAAATGAAACTACAATGAGGTATCATTTCACTCCAGTTGGAATGGCTATTATGCCAAAGTCAAAAAAGAGCAAATGTTCGTGAGGATCAAAAGACCTCAAATGGCAAATGAGGCTTGTCTCTGACATGTGTGCCTATGACTCCAGATGTCTCACTCTGCTTTCTGCAGATATGTGGACATTCTACATCAGCCATGAAAGATAGAAAACACAGCAGGACAGTGGCCAATGATGCTGACCCCGTGGTTGTACTGCAGCCTCCTAGGCCAGCAGATTGTTGCTCTGTTGCACCTTTGAAAAGTCACAGTCATGTGCTTTTCAGCCCTCAGCTTTCAACATTAGTACCAGCTTTCATGTGCTTGATGGCCACACTCATGTGCACAGTGAGGTGCTACATGACTACTGCTCATATTAGGAAAAAGGAAACCTGTTGACTTCTTTTCTTCTCTCAGAATCCCTGAAACAGACTCTTAAAGCAGAGACATTCCGTTTTTAGATGTGTGTGCGTGCATGTGCGTGTGTGTGTGTGTATGAGAGAGAAAGAGAGAGAGAGAGAGAGAGAGAGAGAGAGAGAGAGAGAGAGAAAGAGATACTAAAGGAAACAATTACAGGGGCATTAATTTTCACGTTGAAGAAGGTGATGAAGGCTATAGTAGCCCTTTGGTCAGTTTCCTTACATATTTGATTTGGGCCTGCACCTCTGAACTTTGGCCTGATCCCTGGAAAACAGGACTGAAGACAACACAATGTGTGAATAAGACCTGGATCATTCATTACCCACCAGGTTGACAAGTTCCCGTAAGTACCAAGCTGACAGCTCCCAGTATTGCACTAAGGCAAGGGTGCTATTGCAGGCATTTTGCATTTTCCTCTCCCTCTCTTTCTCATTCTACCTTTCATTTTTTTATTAAAACAATTGAATTCAGTTATTTAAGAAAGAGAGTGGCTGGCACTATGGCTTAGTGTGTGAAGCCTCCACCCACAGTGCCAGCATCCCATATAGGTGCTGGTTAGTGTCCTGGCTGCTCTACTTCCCATGCACCCCCCTGCTGTGACCTGGGAAAACAGTGGAGGAAGAGCCAAAACCTTGAGACTACATCCACATGGGAGGCCTGGAGTAAGCTCCTGACTCCAAGGAGGTTCCTGACTCTTGGCATCAGATCGGCTCAGTTGCAGCTGTTGAGACCATTTGGGTAAATGAACCACTAGGTAGAATCTCTCCTCCCCTCCACTCCCACCCCCACTTTCTCTCTCTCCTTTTCTCTTTGTAACTGCCTTTCAAATACAAAAGTAAAAATTTCTTTTTAAGAAGAAAGTGAGACAGAAAGGTCCTGTTCTTATTGCCCTCAGGCCCTGCTTGCTGCATGTTGTCCTTAAAGAAGCAGGCTTATCACCTGTTCCATTTGTTGCCTTTACATCTTCTGAACTTGACCTTCAGTATCAGTTTCCTCTTCCTGACCTTGTAGTTTGAAGATAGGAGGGTGCAGTGGTTAAGAACACAGGTAAATAAAGCTGGGCCAGCTTTTCAAATGCCTGCACTGCCTGTCTGCCACTGGAGAATTATAGGGTCACTTATATCATCTCTAAAACTTTGTCCTCCCTGTGTATAGAATGGAAGCCATCATACTACAATATGTCATAGGATTGTTGTGAGGTTTCAGTGAGGTACCTCAATGGAAAGCACTCCTTGCCTGCACACTGTAAACCCTCAGTAGAAGTTTGTTTCCATTGCTGCATTGTTAGAGCTGGGATTAGGAATGGTTGAGCTGGCCTCGTCCCAAGATCCCTGAGCGGGGCCTGGTACTAATAAGGGAGCACTGGAAACTCCTAACAGGAATGTTCTGAGGCAAAACTTCAGGAAGAGCTAATTGTGGCCCCTTTTCTTTGGCTACCATTTCTGTAGGGTATTGGTCCCAATTTAAAAACTTCACAGCAGAAACAAGCACTGAAGTAACGACAGCCAAAATTTTGTTTTGTTCATTGTTGTAGGCCCAGTTCATAGAATAGAGTGTAATACTTTGTAGATACTTAGCTAGTAGTTCTAAAAGATAAAATCAAGGATTCTAGCTGCATTGAAGGAGTCATAGCAAGGATCAATGCCTCAAAACTGAGTTTACCACGATATTCCAAATGAAATCAACTGGTTTGTTGAATTCCCCAAGAAAAAAGAAATGGCCAAATTTGAGCTCCTTGGGAAGCCAGAACTAATTCTTTAGCTTTCCTAAAAACAAAACAAAACAAAACAAACAAAAACCCCAGGAAATCAGTCTTGAAATGATTAAAATAAGTCAAGATTCAGTGCAAACAATTCCTGAAATAATAGAAGCAAGGATTATAGTTTCAATGTCATCCCTAGACCACAACCCAAAGGTTCAGTTCTCCAAGAAGCGAACTTCAGAAGACATGGTCAAAATGAAAAACAAAGCTCACAGTCAAGTACAATTTGAAGTTAACATCCATTGGGAGGTAACACCAAGATTCTGGTTTTGCTAAAACTATTTGGAGTTTCTGTGATTGAGATTGGCAGTGCACACCTCCAGAGTAACCCAAGGCTGTTAGTATGCTTTTGGATTGGGTACCAGAAGTGAAAGTTGGGTGGCAGGAGAATCTTTCTTGGGACTATTTCCCCCCCACTTTGGGTTCTAAGTCCTTGAACCACTAAGGAGCAAGAGAGCATTGATCACCAAATGAAAGCCCACAGGTTTTAACTTTTTCCTTTCATTCTGCCTTTTGATAGCCTCCACCAGTACCCCCACGGAAAGCAGGCATCAGCCCACCGCTTATCCAACCTGACATATTTTCTGAGGACTTTAAAGAACTCCCTATTGCCAGTGATCCAACTGACAGTTCACCAGTGAAGGCTTCATCATACAAGACCTTGACACTGAATAAGGTATTCATCCCATCTTATGGGAATTCTTTTTTCTCCTGTTTCATCCTGATGCTAGAGGAAGTGTTTGTGGAAGAAGAAATGCCATTCTTAGCTTTTGTTCCGTATGGTTGCTCATATTTTCCATCCAATTCTAGAAATCAAATAATAAGCATTTCACTTACAGGCAATGCAAAATAATATTTCAGAAAAAACTTCAGACTCATATCATTTTGATTTTAGCTATTTGAAAAGTCTTGTGAATTTTGCTGATCTTTTAATTTTTTTAAATTATTTTTTAATAATCTCACTTAGTTGATTAGGGAACATAGTGTCAAGGGCTACAGGGTGAAAGTGGGTAATACCATTGTTTCCACACCAATATCATTTTACCCTGTATCTGGGGTCAGGGAAAAAAACAAAGGGAAAAGTCCCACCCAACCTCCCACCCAACCTCCCACCCATCCCAGATCCCCAACGGGAGGCGCGCTCTGAGGGTCCTGCTCATACAGTTTTGATAGTTCATCAGTTCTGGATTGCTGCCAATCTCTCAGTTCCAATCGCAATGAAACCTATTCAGGATCCACTGGCTGACAGTCTCTTCATGGTTGGGGTTCTGAGATCAGCAGTTCAGTTGGAGGGATCTCCAAAGAAACTTCATCTGAGATGATCCCAGGCCTGATTCTTGCTCGAGTTTGCTAGTACACAGTCCAACACCGTCCGTCACACCAATCAGCTTATGCTCATGCTGGTCATTGGGATTGCTGGGTTCGTTCTGTTTCCAGGCCTGTCTTCCTCGTGAACCAACAGGTGTCGTAGTCCAGTTCGATCCTGCCCATACTCGGTCCTCACGCAAACCGGTTGGAGCTGCAGCCTAGTTGGGGCGACTCCCCATAACCCCCACCAGTTCTGCCCCCTACCCTGGTTCCCATGCTTGCCAGTACACACCGCAGGCTTGTCAAGTCTGTCCCATATCCTGTTTAGCTCTCGCACATGTCGATGGGCATTGAAGCCCAGCTCAACCCAACCGACCTACTATCCAGCCCACACACCTACTGGCAGGTGCCCTTCTGTACAGCCACCCCTGCCACTGTCCTGGTGTACATGCTGTCCAATGAATGAGAGTGGTAGCCCCGAAGGAGGTGCCCACTATTTCCCTTCTAGGCCACACTCACTCCCAGATTATGCACTCTCCAGGTAGTTCTGGCATTTGAGTTGACAGAATTAGCTCCAAGTGCCAGCCTCTGCCAGCTAGTACTGCGGCTAGCCCAACCAACCCTCACCCACTCTAGTTTTTGCTTGCACCAGTCGAAACAGTCAGCCCACCGTGGCCCTTCCCTTATCTAGCCCACATGAGGCCCACAGGTGTAACAGCCCTGCCTGTTCTGATCTGCCCCCATCCCGACTCACGCCTTCCAATGGAAGTAGTTGTCCAGCAGGGGAGCCCACATTCCCCTGTCAGCTTTGCCTCCTCCCACTGATTATCACATGTGCTGTTTGGGCGCTGCAACCACATCTGGTACGGTTCATCTCACCTTGGCATTCCTTATTGTGTACTAGTATGTGTCGCAGCCGAACCTGGCTCGATCTACACTCTGTTTTGGCGCTCGGACTCACCAGCGGGTGATGTGAACAGGTTCAGCCTGGTCTGCCCCCAATCCATGCCATGTGTATACCAGTGGGATAATTTCCATAGCCTGTTCTGGGCTGTTTCCTACTGTGCTTCTTGCGCTTACCTGCAGGGACTGTGTCCTGCCAGAGGAGTTGCCCAGGCTCCTCCATCAGAAACTCTCCCAGTGCCAGGTTTCGTGCATACCAGTGGGTCCATGAGCCAGCCCTGTTCAGTTCACCTCCTGTCCTAGCAGGAACAGTGGTGTTTCCTGACTGTTCTTCAACCCAATCTGGTTCTTATTGTTGGATGTTTCAACCCAGCCATGGCTCTTCCATACCCCCATACAGCTTACACATGGTTCAGTAAGGGCTGAGACCTAGCCTAGTCTGTCATACATTTCCCCTGGTCCTGCAGAGCACCAGATGTTGTTGGAGTGTGGCCTGGCTTGGTGCTTCCATTCCCAGTCCACACTTGTGCCAAGTGGGACTACACTCGTATCCTGATCGGAACGCAGCCCCATTTACAGCCCATGCGCTCATTGGTGGGAAACTCAGCCCAGCTAGAGTATCCCCTTAGCTGCCCAACCGGGCCTATTCAAAGCCTTAGATCTCGTGAAGGTCAGTGGTTGCTCTGATTCAACTTGGTAGAGCCCCTCTCTTGTCCTGTCCCTTAGATGCTGTGGCTTAGCATTCCTGTCTTACGCAGATCAGTAGGTGCAAGGACCTACTTGGCATGACCTGTGCTCCAACTTGATATCTGTTGTTTCTTGTGAGTTAAGGTTTGTTCAGCCCTGCCCATTCTGTCCCCTTCCAGTGGCAGCATGGCCCACCCCACATCCTGTTAAAGGATGCACTTTCAGGTGCTGCTGCCTTGACCTGCGCTGACTGTTTTGGGTTCCTGCACCCGTGTGTGATGGCAGGTGGCATGGTCACATCTAGCTTAGTCCATCCCAACCCCAGCTTGCGAGCTAACCAGGGGGACTTGTATTTCCACAGGGTTGGGCCCACACAACCCCATAGAGTCTACCCCCAGACCAAGTTCTCTCGCGTGCTGGATACAGTCTTGGCCCTGCCAAATGTGACCACTCCACCACTCCAAACAGTTGGGTAATGGTACCCATCACTGCCAAAGAGACCCCCATCCATAGCATTGGTGTGGGCTGGTGTGTGACGATCAGTGATGTTCTAGGCAAACAGAACATTTCTGTATTCTGAATTGGGTTGGTGTATTTGACTAACCGTAATTGTCTCCTGGGTACTTCCCTCCAAACCACCAGGTCTCAGTCCCCACGCATGCCTAAAACTTTCATGACCCTGTCACTGGGAATCACCCAAGATTCACTACTCACCTACACTAAAATTGGACTTAGTCATGGGTGTCCCCAAACAGCAAACATATCTTAAAAAACCCCAGAGTTTGCCGCCGGGCAGCCAGCAGGCAAAGCCTGGCACCACTTGGTGCACTGGCTGCCCTGGGGGAGGCCAAGGACTCGTTCACTGCCTTGCAGCAGTGTCTTTGGCGTGAGCCCTCAGCATTGGGTCCGACCTGGCAGGGGCACCCCCCACAGCTGCCACACTGTGAGGAGCGGCACTTGCCCCCAAACCCAAGGCCGGAACCCCTCCCAAACTCACCCAGCCACAAGATATTAGCAGCTGGGCGGAGCTAGGAATTTTAACCCAGTTCCCAAGTTCCCTCATGGCGCACTTACCCTGAGGAAAGAGCTTTCTTGGGTCCTGGGGGAGGCCGAGGACTCGTTCACTGCCTTGCGGCAATGTCTTTGGCATGAGCCCTCAGCATTGGGTCCGACCCGGCAGGGGCACCCCCCACAGCCGCCACACTGTGAGGAGCGGCACTTGCCCCCAAACCCAAGGCCCGAACTGCTGATCTTTTTAAAGGAACAATTTCTGGGTTTGTGGATTTTCTCTGTTTATTAATTTTGTATGTACATTTCATTCATTTCTGCTATTAGCAGAAATAGTCTCTATTATGTCCTTCTTTCTACTATCCTTGGATTTATTTGTTCTTACTTTTTTAGTTTCCAGTTCCTTGAGGTGGGAATTGAATTATTGATTTGAGAAGTTTCATCTTCTTTGACATAGCAATATACGGGGGTACTTCAAAAAGTTCACGAAAAGTAGAAATAAATGATAAGTTTGTTTTAATGTGAAAAATTTTAATGTTTGTATCTATTTTTTTTTCATAACACACAATTTCCATAAATGTATTGAAGACATAAAGATATATAACTCTCTTTGAGAACTATTTTTTTACACCCACTAAGTTTTAATGTTTTCCTTTAATTTTAATTTAGCTCCTTTCTTTTTTATTTAATCATTTAAGCAATATTTATTGATTTTTATTTGGAAGGCAAAGTTATACAGAAAAAAGGAAAGAGAGAGAGGAGAATCTTCCACCTGCCAATTCATTTTCCAAATGACTGTAACAGCTACAACTGAGTGGATCCAAAACCAAGATCCAGGAGCTTCTCCTGAGTCTCCCATGTGCATGCAGGGGCCCAAGCACTTGAGTCATCATGTGCTACTTTCCTTGGCCATAAGCAGGGAACCTCCCTATAAATCTGGAACCTATTTTTTTTTACTGAACAGCAACTGGGGATTTAAGCAGAGAACCTAAGCATCAAAACAGGAATGTCAGATTAAAAGATAACTAAATATCCTCTCAGAGGTGTCTTTCAGGGTTGCTGGTTTTTTATTTATTTATTTATTTTTAACCTTCAGAGCTGCTGCCTCCTACTGGTGGTGTATACAAGGGTGCCTCAAAAGCTTCATAAAGCATGGAATTAAAAGATAGGTTTGTTTTGGTGCAAAAAGTTGAAATCTGTGTATATGTTGTGTTTTCAAAACGGTAATGGAAATGTTGTATTACGCAAAAGCTGTGTGCATACTAAAAAATTTCAGAACAAAACTAGCATCTTCTAACTACATTTTCTCCATTAACTCTCTGAGGTGTCCTTTAGTTACCCATTCTGGTCCCAGTTCAGCCTCTCCCCTAGGAAATTCTTAGGCCTCAAAATCCCTTGGGAAAGAGTTGAAGGGCTGCCTTAAGTTTCCTTGGCTGCCTGTTTCCTCGGCTGATGAATTGTGTACTTGGTCCCCTTCAGGTTTAATTAGCTAAGCTTAGCGCTGCTTCCCTGGGTGAGCTCTCCCTCTGAGTCCCAGTGCAGTGGCATTGTTTCTCTAAGACAGGCTGGGGGAATGAATAGATATTGTTGAATGGCACATGTGACATTAGGAGCCTCCATGCTCTCTGACCTCAACTTTTTGCCACCCAGAGAGATAAGTACAGGCCTCTTCCATCAGGTACTCTGTGCTAGGGGTCTCGGATCAGAGGATGCTCCTGCCCTGCCTTTGCCTGAGTCCCAGCAACTGGACAGTTCAGGGACCTCTGTCTGTATTTCATATTGTGTAATTAGAATGTTTTTCTTCAGTGTTGCTTTTAAGGCTAAAAATAACAGTGTGGAAAAGAAGCAATTTAAATATACATCCAAATCTGCTTCCACTTTTTGGAAAAGAGTGGGTCAGCTCAACATTTGAGCTGATTAAATGCCATGGCCTTAGTCTTACTGTGAGATAAATGTTGCTACTTACCGTATTGGGAGCTAAGTAGCAGTTAATTGTCCCATTGTATTAGTCATTGAAGATTTCATTTATGATGCTGTAAGGTTGTCTTCTTACTAGTATTTTTACAAATAAGTGTCTGAAGTACAGGCCAGAAATTTTTTTAAAAGTTGATACATAATGCCCCAGTCCCTAATGTTGCATAGAAATTTGCAGCCTACACAGCAATTTTATTGGTATAGGTGCCCTTGAATCTCACAATAACACTTTAAGTTGCCAAAATTATGGTCATGACAGCATTTTCCTTAAGATTTAAAAAAAATTTTAAGGTTTGTTTATTTTTATTGGAAATGCTGATTTATAGAGACAAGGAGAGACAGAGAGAAAGATCTTCCCATAATGGCTGCTGTGACCAGAGCTGAGCTGATCCAAAGCCAGAAGCCAGGAGCTTGTTCCAGGTTTCTCACACAGGTGTAGGATGTCAAGGCCTTGGGCTATCCTCTACTGTTTTCCAAGGCCACAAGCAGGGAACTGGAAGGGAAGTGAAGCAGCCGGAAACTAACTGGCACCCATATGGGATCCCTACACTTGCAAGAGGAGGATTAACCAATTGAATCATTGTGCCAGATCCCTTAAGATTTATTTTATTTAAAAGGCAGAGTTATAGAAGGAAGGAGTGACACACACAGAGAGAAACAAAGAAAAAAGTATATATAATAATAAATATTATATATATATGTATATATATAGAGACAGAGGGGGGAGAGAGAGAGAGAGAGAGAGAGAGAGGGAGAGAGAGAGGTATCTTCCAGCTGCTGGTTCACTCTGCAAATGCAATGGCTAAAGCTGGGCCGGTCTGAAGCCAGGAGCTTCCTCCAGGTGTTTCACTTGATTGCAAGGGCACAAGGCTTTGTACCCTCTTCTGCTGCTTTCCTAGGCCATAAGCAGGAAGCTGGATCACGAGCGGTGCAGCCAGGAACTGAACCAGCAGCCATATGGGATACTGGTGTAGCAAGTGGTGACTTAGCCTACTAAGCCACAGTGCCAGCCCCTCCCCATCCTCCCCCATGACAGCTTTTACATACCAAGGGTTTGAATTGGAGCAGAAACTTCACAGGAAGCTTCAGGAATGAGTACATGAGCCACTTTAACCCACCCAGGGAGTGAAAGTGTTAACAGCCAGTATTGGTGGCTTTCACACTCTGAGCCAGTGCCTCTTAGTGCTGAAACTTCCCATCAAGGACCACCTTTCCAACTAAGGGTTGCTGCTACTTTTGGAGACATTTGAAAGCTCAGAACAGCTCATCCAGAGTCACTGCTCCACAGCAATTTCAGAGTGAACCAATGTTTGATGAATCCTGGGCCTAGATAGCCACCAGATAATGCTCTTATGACATAACCAGTATTTTCCTTTGTTCCAAGAAGATCACTGAACTGTTTTCTAGTCCTGCACAGGTGCTGACTTACCAGTTAAATGGAAAGGGAAAAATCCTAGTCTCATTCCACAGAAAAAGGAATCGTTGAAGGGATGACCAAAAGGTGTATGATTAACTATTTTGTGCTGGATCTGGGAAATTGATGGAAGGAAAAAGAGTGCTAATGTGTATTTTCATTTCACAAAGAGCATCCCTCACTCCAGCTTAACAGGAAAGAGGAGTCCTGACCTCCATCAGGCACTACTAAGGGATCTCTTCCTCTGGCCCAAGGCCCAGTTCAAGTGCCTTCCCCAGGAAGAGGCCTAGTGAGCATGTGCCAGACCTGGCATACCTTTCAGATGTTGAGGCAAAGTGAGCCTATTTTTTTGTCAGAAGCTGTCTGCTCTGAACACCCTGGAAAACACTGAAGAAAAAATGAAAATATCTAGGCCTTCCTTTACAATATGATCACTGAACCAAGAATGGGTGTATTGGTTTTCAGAGTTCACTAAAGGAGAAGTAGGTTGGACAGGATGGGGTAAGAGAAGTTGAGAAAGGTACTGCATTTCCTCCACCTACTTTTCTTTTAGGAAGTTGTCAGGAAGGGATTTGATTGCTTTTCTTGGGTAAGAAAATTCTGTGCTTGGCTTCCACAGTACATTTTCTAGGTTGTTCCTAACCAACAGAGCTGAGAGAAAGAGTGTATCTAAGAGGGTGTCCTGCTTCTCACTGGGAATCCACATTTCGGACTCCTGTTCTAAGGCAACTGATGGGCTTATTTAAGCATATCTGCCTTTGTTTGGCAATGAGGGTGTTGGACCTCATACCAGATTCTCAGCCCTGTGATTCTCAGCCCTGGCCCCTAAAAGGCTCACATGTACAGTCTGTTAAGCCTACCCTGAAGCCTTTCCTCTGTTATTCTTACTCATTGGGTCTTGATATGTCCCAAAAAATGTACTTTCAAAATTTCATTTTTACTATGCATGCATGCCCATGTGGGCCTCTGATTAGGGTGGGAAGGGTCAGGTATGAAGGAAGGTGGATGGGACACATGTTTCAGTATTTTTTTTCTCCTGTGTCTGCAGAGGAGGAGAGGAGGGGACCACTCCTTACTGTCAAACTACACCAGCACCTGATGATGCCTTAGAGACCCTGATGTCGGAAAGAGTGTTCCGAGGGTGTTACTTCAGTGATTTTGATAGATCAGAGATGTTGTTGGTTTTGTTGCTATAAGGTTAAGAAAATCTTTCTAAGGTCTATTGATTGACATGAACCAACTGGTGCTGCAACCCAGCACAGCCCAGCCAGCCTGCCACAGACCTGTTCCTCATACATACATCGGGAGTCTATCGGGCGACTCCAGATAGACCCCACCAGGCCTACCCTCAACCGCAGTTTTTACATATGCCATCTTCTGCTATAGGCTAGTGTGACCCAGCCAGCATTCCATTCAGCTCTCATGTACACCCATGGATGCTGTGGCTTAGCTCAGCCCAAACCACATCCAGTTGTGGTATTTGCCAGCTGGTGCTACAACTCAGTTTTGTTGGCCCACACCCATTTAGGCTCTCATGCATGTCAGCAGGCACAGCAGCCTAACTCAGCCTGGCCTGCCCCCATACTGGCCCATCCCTAATCCCATCTCTCACACTCAATATTGGAAACAGCAGCCCAGCAATGGAGTCCCTGAAGTTCTTCTACCAGGCCTACTTTCAACCTCAGGTCCTATGTGTGCCAGCAGATGATGTGGTCCAGTCTAAGATGGCCTGCCACAGTCTTGGCATTTGCCAGCATGTACTACAGCCTGACTTAACCTGCCCACCCCCAGTCCCAGCTCTTACAGGTGGGTACAGTAGCCTACCCCAGCCTGGCCCACCCTCAGCCTTCATGTGCACTGGTGAGTGTTAAGTTCCATCCAGGCCTGGGCTGCATCCTGTCCTGGCTCTCACTCATGCTTCTGTGTGCTATGGACTGACCCTTCCCAGCCTGTCCCCAGGCCCAGCTCATACATGTACTATTGGATGCTGTAGCCCAGCCTGGTCAAACCTGCTTCCAGCCCTGAATCTCATGCTCATCAGTGAAAGCTGTGCCTAGCAGTAGAGTTGCCCAAGTTCCTCCACCAAGGCTGCTCCAAACCCCAGATCTCATGTGTGCCATTGGGTCCTGTTGCCCAGACTAACATGGCCGGTCTGCAGTCCTGGCACTCACTGGTGGATATTGCCACCTAGCCCCACTTGGCTGTACCCATTCTGGCTCTCATTAATGGATGCTACAGCCTAGTCTAGGCTGGCCCATGCCCAGACCCAACTCTTGTATGACCCAGTGGGTGCTGTGTCCAAGCCTGTCCTTTCCTGCACCTATTTTGGCACTCATGAGCACCAGCAGGTGCTAGAGCCCAGCCCAGTTTGGCCTACCTCTAGACCCATCACACATGCATGCTGATGGGTGCTATATCCTTGCCTAGCCTGGTCAGTTTACAGCCCCAGCTCTCACACTCACCAGTAGAGCTACATCCAAGCAGGGTAGTCCCAAGAGCTCTCCTACAAGACCTGTTCCTGGCACAGATCTTGTGCACGCTTATGGGTATTGCAACCAGCCTGGCATGGCACACCCACAGTCTCAGCTTTCATTGGCAGATGTTGCAGCCTAGTGCAGCTGGTTATGACCCACACTTTATCCTGGCTCTCATGCATGCCAACGGGTGCTAGGGCCTGACCCTGACAGGCCTGTCCCCAGTTCTGGTCCATACAAACACTGACAGGTGTTGTGGCCTTATCCAAAACACCTGTTACATGAGAAACCAACATGCAACCCTATGTTCATAGCAGCACAATCAATAATTGCAAAAACTTGGAAGCAACCGAAATGCTCATCAACAGAGGACTGGATAAAAAAAGCTATGGTTCATTTACTCCATGGAATACTACTCAGCTATTAAAAAAAACCGAAATGCAGTTCCCCTTTAAAAAAAAAGGAGGGGGGGAAGAATTAGCAATTATGTTGGCACATTGGTATTGTTAACACAAATTTGGCATTTCCCAGGCCCAGAATGCCTGCCAGCTATTGGCTGCTTTTCTCCCAGTAATGTAACATTTGCTTAGGTACAAGACAACCTAGGTAGTTGCCTACAGCTAGGTCCAAAATGTGCTTTTGCAACAATCATTCCAGTTGATTTTGATGTTGGGAGGTTCCCAGACCATATTTGAACTTCTGCTTGGAGTTCAAGAACACTGTATAATTTGTTTAATTCATACAGTATATATATACTGCACTCACAGCATACTCGAAACCCAACAAATGAGATTCTCTTGAGGCTGTTTTGAATCTCGTGTCTGGGCTTGAGCTCCATGATCTCATTGGGATGATACTTGATGGCTTTTTTTCCCCTCTTATTTTAGCTTGGGGTTTGAGGACAGCTGTGTGTCTATGTTTATATCAACTTCCAGGAATAGTTAATGCACATCAAGCTATCACAGGACAAGTAGCTGCTATTCAATTGGAGGCACTCTTGGCTTAGGCAGTGATTGGGAATAGATAAGTTCTCTGCTGCACACACTCAATACACAAATCAACAGTTTTATTATGAACCTGATGTTTCTGTTATAATAATATGGAATTAGTTTCATGACAATTAACAATGCTTTTATTTGCAGTGTCTATACTCTAAGGCTTGGAAGGCCAACTTAGTGGAAAATCATTGTTAAATAAATGTTTGCTTCCTGTCTAGTAATCAAACATTAGATTTCGTGCAAAGCCAATCTGCCTGTTGTCCTTTTAGATTTACTAGTCAGGACTCAAAAGGAACAATTAAAATGATTCACAAATAAGGGAGATTGCTCTGAAGCCAGAAAGACAATTTCTACTGGAAGCTTGTAAAGAATTAATTCACCGATGCAACAAACACCTCATTTATTTAGTACCCACCATTCAGTGTGCTGGAGATAAAGTGATAAATAAAACAGATGAAAACTTTTTCTCATTGAGTTTATATTGCAGTGGGGAATATGGATAATAAAGAAGATAAATAGAGGAAACATCTAGTATGTTAGATGATGATGAAAGTGACAAGAATAAAAACAATGGAGAGATTATTAAATGTCAGGGCTAAACATGTTAAGTAGTTTGGCCAGGGAAGGTCTCAATGAGAAGGTAGTTTTGAATTAAAAGCTAAAGGAAGTGAAGGAGCTATTCACATGGACATGGAGGAAGAACCTGCCCAGCAGCAGGAATGGCAAGTGCAAAGGTCCTGAGGGGAGAGTTTGCCTGAAATGCTTGCAGAACAGTGAGCCAGTGTGGTATCTATTTGTAGTAGAAAATGGTAGCATATGTGGTCAACCCACAGATCACATGAAATTAATAGGCACATAAACGGTTCCATCTAGTTCCAAAAGCCCAGAGCTGTAAGATCCTTGTAATATGAGAGAAGGAACCTGTACAGATGTGGAGTTTCCCTTTTGCAAGATATTGTCCAGAAATGTAGCAAAATTTTACAGTAATTCATGAAGCATTTCTTCTTTAAGAATTCTTCGAACAGAGGCATTTGAAACTCTTGGGATCATTTAATTGACCTGTTTATTTTCTTCTGCTCTCTCCAGAACTTCTCTGAGTCATCATCTGTACCTGATGTATTAAAGTCCTTGGACACTCAGAATTTCAGTGACTTTCCCACTTTATCTACCAGTCAGAGCTGCTTAGATTCTTCAGCTGCTCGACACAAGATGGCTTTGAATCCCCGGAAGCAAAAGAAGAACTTCCAGGTAACTATGAGTTCTTCTAAAGACTTGGAGTCAACTCTTGTGTAGGAAGAGATGATTTCCAGCATTTGCAATCTGGCCCTGTGGAACTGGTGTGGTTTATGAGACTCCTACCCTAAGTGGAGATGGCAGAATGAAAGGTACTGTCCTGGGCTTGATGCCCCAGAGGAGTAAGAAAGCTTCCATCTGTTGGGTGGGGTGTCCTGTCTATTGGAATTTATATAAAAGGTACTGAAGAAGGTAGAAGCAATGACTTATGCTTGCATAAACTCTTCTTATTGGTTATCCTCTGAGAATTCCATCAGCCCTTTTGAGGAAGAGATTCAACCCTAGCCCCAATCAAGATTCTTTCCATTATATTGATCAGATAAATCTTTGAGTTATACATTGCATCACTGTTACACTCATTTGGAAGACAACCTTGGCCCCTCCCAATGCATGAGCAGACTCAGATGGAGTTCCTGGCTTCAGCCTAACCTAGCTTGGGCCATAGTAGCCACTTGAGAATGAACCAGTGAATAGAAGATATTATCTCTCTCTCTCTCTCTCTCTCTCTCTCTCTCTCTCTCTCTGCTTTTCAAAGAAATAAAATTAAATTTTAGGAAAAGATTTATTTACTTTTATTTGAAAGGCAGTTACAGAGAAAGGAGAGAAAAACAGAAAGAGAGAGAGAGATCTTCTGTCTACTGGTTCACCCCCCAAATGGCTTAAACGGTTGGAGCTGGGCCAGTGTGAAGCCAGGATCCAAAAGTTTCTTTCTGGTATCCCACATGAGTGCAGACATCCAAGCATTTGGACCATCTCCTACTGCTTTCCTAAGCTCATTAGCAGGGAGCTTGATCAGAAGTGGAACAGCTGGGACTTCTTTTTGCCTCTGCACCCCCAACATAACCCTTATCAGTTTTCTTCTTTTGAGTTGGAAAGATAGAGTTCATGTTTTCACTACAATGAATTGGCTCACAGGTCTGGTGAATGAAATCTGAGAATTTTGGGTTACTGTTGTGGCATAGTAGGCTAAGCTTCAGCATATGGTGCCAGAATCCCATGGTGTCCTGACTTGTGAGCTAGCTGCATGCTTTATGGTTTGGGAAATCAGCAGAAGATGTAATAAGTGCTTAGGCCCCTGAACCCACATGGGTGATCTGGAAGAACCTTCTTGGCTTCTAGCTTTAGATCCACTTAAATCTGGTCATTGTGGCCATTTTGGGAAACAATGCAGCTAGTGGAAGATTTCTCTCTCTTTCACACTTTCTCTCTCTCTCTCCCTTCTCTCTGTAACTCTGCCTTTAAAAAAAGAAAACAGAAAATCTGAGAAATACAGTGTTGCCAAGGGCACAAGACTGTTGTCAGGTGCAACAGCCCACTTTCCAGATTTATGGCTCTCCAATTTAGTTCAATAGTTTCTGGAGTGTTTTAGATCATTGCCTACTGTCATTTACAGATTAGGAATTTCAGATCTAAAGTCACCACTTCCAATAAGTAAGAAGGTTTCTAGGGATCTCCTAATGGAGGCATTGGAAATAACTTTCATGTTCAATGATGCTGTTAAATACCCTGCTTCAAAGGACTTGCTTTTCCCAATATAGCATAACTCCTTGGTGTACATTCAAGAATGAATAGGGGCCTGGCACAATAGCATAGTGGTTAAAGTCCTTGCCTTGCACGCGCTGGGATCCCATGTGGGCGCTGGTTCTAATCCCAGCAGCCCTGCTTCCCATCCAGCTCCCTGCTTGTGGCCTGGGAAAGCAGTCCAGGATGGCCCAAAGCCTAGGGACCCTGCACCCGCATGGGAGACCTGGAAGAGCTCCTGGTTCCTGGCATCAAATTGGCTCAGCTCCAGCCATTGTGGCCACTTGGGGAGTGAACCACTGGACGGAAGATCTTCCTCTCTGTCTCTCCTCCTCTCTGTATATCTGACTTTCCAATAAAAATAAATAAATCTTTTTTTAAAAAAATAATGAACAGAAATCACTTGAAGCTGTTTCTTTCCTTGTTTTAGGTGATACCAGTGCAGGATGAGCCAAGCTTTTCACTGGTTTCTGAAGACAATAGCATGACCGCAGTGAAAGATGCTGACCAGAAGAATGTGAAAAAAGACAATGAAGGTTGGCATGTTTTCATCTTTCCCCCAGAAACATGTTATAGGCTTTATTGCACAGTGCTATGTGATAGGAACTTGAGATAGGATTATTCAGGACTGCTGTTCTTCCTCCCCAGAGAACTTTACGTTTAGGATGCATACTAGTATGTTCAGATTCACATGTCTAGACTGCTGTATTAATACAATTGAAACTTAAGGCATTTAGATAAAAGATTATGTAAGAATTGCTACTTTACCTATGTGAATTTCAAACTTCCAGGACGAGTTTGGTTTGTTTCTAGATGTGTTTAATCGTTTCTGATACTGGTGTCCATGGTGATTTCCTCAATGAATCCAGATATGAATATACCTTGCAATTTCTGCTGCAATGTTGTTCCTCAAAACAGAACCAGACAGGGATGACAGAAGCAGCCCCCAAAATAATTTGTTAAAGTTATCTTTCTTTTCTGGTAGAAAAAAGGAGGTCTTATGTGAACAGAGAGCTCAGTTTCCATATCCCTGAGCAAAGAGGGCTTGAGTAGTTTAGACAGATGTCCTTGGCAGCCAACAACTGTCAAATCCCTCAAAACAAACACCACCTGACTGAAAACCTGCCTCTGTGTGTGTGTGTGTGTGTGTGTGTGTGTGTGTCTATGGGCAGATGTTGGTCCCAGCTGATGGCAAGATAATTTCAAGCAATCTTTGAGTAAGCAAAATTGCAGTCCTACAAATTAAGTTCAATAATTCTTTCATGTTTTGCCACAGAAGATTTCCTGTGTGAGTTTAACAACAGGAAATCCCTGAATACATTTCCCCCATGAATAGTAACACAAGCATCCTGCTAAAAGAAGATTAACTGAGTAACCCTTCATCTATAGTTTTCAGATTTATCTGTGAATAGTTGCCTCTTTTATTATTTCCTTGCTGTTTTTACACAGACATTGAAAGTAACTTTTTACACAGAGGCTAGAACTGAATCAGTTCTCACGGGAGCAGATATTTCCGCATAATGAGGGTGATGTGGAGCACAATCAGTTATTCTCGGTATTTGCGCTGGATATAAAAATACTGAGTGGGGCAGGGATACAACTGATGGGAAGGAAAGGCAGCAAGGGCCCAGTCCAACTGTGGATCAAAGTTCCTTAGAAAAAATAGCAGAGAGAAAGGGCAGCAATCTATAGAACTGCTACCACGTGTTTAACCTAAGCCTGTAGACTGATGCAATTATTCAGATATTTCAAGATTTTTTTTTCTGCATATATTCAAAGATTGTTTGGTATATAACAGATCATTTTAATACTAGAAAATAAAAAAGGGACCCTAATCCAACTCTCTTTCTTTCTAGAAAGAAAGAAATATGTGCACATAATAGGAAATTTTAAGTAGCTCACATAAACATTAAGCAGAAATTAGAAACGCTAACCGGGAAGTCAAAATTTCTCTGACCATTGCCCCAGTTTCCTTCAGAGTTCATCAAACTTGGCCTCTCAGTGCATCTCAGCTAGTGGTGGACCAGATAATTGATGACATGGTGATGAGTCAACCCTGGGATTAGTTCATAAAACTAAAATTTCCTTTTGATTACAATTTTCCAACTGTAGCAGGTGAATAGTGAATAAGTGCCTATCTTCTATGTAGCTGTGCCTTCACAGTAGAAAAGTCAGTAACAAGTAGCCACTCACTATGTCACAACAGAGTGTTTTTATTCTATGAAGTCAACAGCACACAAATTTGTCCTTTCCTGATTTCTCTTTGGTACAGGACCCACAAACGAAAAACAGAACAGTGAGACAGAGGTTTCTGATAAGATAACAGAACAGGCCTCAAACACTGCTAATTCTGAGAACCTAAACTATCCAACATCAACAGCACATGGAAGAAGGTATAGAATAGGATCAAATGCTTTAGGAACGAGTGAGAATGTCACACAGTCCAGCCAAGGATTTGATGTGGGTGACAGAGGCAAGTCCTCACCTACCAATAAGCTTTCCAGGGATTACTCTTTCTGGAACCTATACTTGGAGAGCAAAGTCACAAAGCAGAAAACAACTCCACAGGTAGAAACCACTGCTGCTCAGGAGTTGTTCTCAAATAAAGCTGACCTGGGAAAGAAAAGTGCTGAAGTCAATTTTGAGGCAAAAAATATATCAACACCCCAGCGTCTACCTGCAGATGTGGAAAAGAAAATGGTGAGTGACCTATCATTATTCTATGAAAATATAGCTTCTGCAGGCAAGAAGCCACAAGCTAGAGTGATGCAAAGCTCTCCTGCAACCACAGGAGAAAATATTCACTCAGTGAGAAAGGGAGTGCAGGCGATGGCAGAGCCTTCTCAGATCTTGTCAGAAGACAAAGGAACTTCTAGTCTTGCTCTGCAGGATGCCCCATGCAAAGTGGAGTCATCCCAGGATGTCTCAGCTCTCTTTAAAGATGATCCTCCCACAAGCATCTTTCAGACTGCCTCACCAAGTGCTTCCAGCATGCCCAGTAAGGCAGGCGGAGTCATTCTGACAGAGAGGCTGCTGCCACCATGCTTTTCTACTCTCTCAGGGAAGTCTGAAGCTAAGGAAATTCCCTCAGATTCAGCCAATGCTCCAGAGAAGAGCAGTAATTATGTACAACCTTCCCAGTGTCTGGGGAATCCTAAAGCTACAGAAATCTCAAATTCAGAGAAGGCGCTAAAGGAGAAGAGTAATTCTGGGGAACTGGGTTCTCCCAATTACTCTCCTGTGTCCAGTTCTGAAGACAAGTCAAAGGTCATCTCAAAATCCAAGCATTTCACTGTGAAATTGAGCGGTTCTGAGAAGCAGCCGGCTCCACAGTACCCTTCCCAGACTTCAGAGGAGTCTGATGTTGAGAAAGTGTCTACAGGATCAAGTAGTCACGTCAAGAAGCACAACTTTGCTGAAGACTGGAGCAGCTTGGAAGGAGACCTCGTTGTTGGACCTCATGGGCAGGCCGCGATGAAGCCCAAAGACAAACAAGAGGCCGTCTGGATGTCCCACAACGCCCCCAAAGAGTGGAGCACTTCTGCTTGGAAGTCTGTGTCACAGCACCAGGGCTCCCGCAGATCAGCGAACGCTGTGGCAGAAGAAAGCATTTCTGGGGAGCCAGTATCTGCCCGAGATGCTTTCAAGCCATGGGAGGGTCAGAAATCCGAGCAGAAAGATTCTTTAGATCCAAAGAGTGCAGCCATGGACTGGGGCATTTCTATGGAGCCGCTACCCCCAAGAAGGACCTTGAAACACCCTTTGATTGTGAGAGAGGCTACTTTAACGGAGATGCTGTCTGCCAGGCAGCGTTCTCAGCCCCTGTTGAAATCAGCAAGTGCACAAGATGCTTCGGATGCAGAGAGCACTGCTGGTGAGGGGAAGCTCTCCGGTGAGGAGAAGCTCTCCGTGGGGCCGTGTCCTTCTCGGAGTCCCTCCGAGCCCTTAAGTGACACTCAAGCTCAACAAGATATGCTCTCTGAGTCACAGGCACTGCCGGCTGAGAGGGACATTTCAGTGGAGCAGTCCCTGGCATCTCCCGAAGTCAATGAAGGTGCTGTGGTGAAGGAGAGCTTCAAGCTGCGCAGGAAGCTAGGCCCAGCGAATGTTTCCACACCACACGGCACTTCACTGCCTCCCAAACACAGTCTCCAGCCTAGGGGGAAGCCTGCCCTCGAGCAAGTCTCTGCTGGTCCAGAGAATGTTGAGGCTGAGGGGCGCGTGGGTGTGCAGCCACAGTCCATGTCCACAAGCGGGCAAAACATTAATGAGTGGCACATTTTGGCAGAAGCGCCTCCTCTCAAGAAGTCTCCGATCCCGAGGAGAGCAGCAATGAAGAAACCCATCTCTGCAGGTTCAGGGAGTGCTTCCACAGAGTGGCGTGATTCCATGCAGCCACGGGGGAGGCTGAGATTGGAGCCCCAAGTCTCTCCTGTGCTGCAGGGCGCTGCGGAAGAGCAGACTTCTCAGCAGCGAGGGAAGCCACCAGGACCAGAGGGTGTGGCCACGGAAAGGGGCGTGACCACAGAGCACCTGCCTTGGGGACCGCTTTCCCAAGCCACAGCAAGAGCTGAGGAGCACAGTTCGGGGAAACCGCTTCCTGTGAAACAGCCTAGTCAGTTCCCAGTGAGGGCCAAAGTACAAGAGATGTCCTCGAGTATGAACAGGGCTAAGATAGGGAAATCGCTGCTTAGCAGTTATTCCATCGTCAAATCACAACCATCCAAGTCATTCGTGAAGTTTATGGCCCAGCAGATCTTTTCTGAGGGCCCTACTACCGAAACAGGCACTTGTGTGAACCCTCCGCCTTCAAGTCATCGTTCCAAGCCTTTGTGGAAGTCTAAAATGGATCACCAGATTGTCTTGGGGCAAGAGAACGCTGACCCCAAGGGAGACAGTGCTTCGAAGATGCTAGAAGTCTCCCAAGGTTCTGAAAGCTCCAGCGAAGGGAGGAAGGGTTCCAGAGAGGTGCTGCCTTCCCGACACTTTGCCCAGAGCTCCAGTGGTTCAGCATGGCAGGCCCAGAATCCCTTGGTGGGCTCAGTGGAAGAACGTGGAAAGCAGAGCATTGCTGAAGCACATCTGCACTCCAGCAATGCTCCGGCTTCTGGGGATGCTGAACCGACCTGTTCAAAGTCCCTGAGCACTTCTGCTAAGGGAACTGTGTGTGAGAACAAGTCTGGCAGCGAGTCCCACCCCAGCAAAACCAAGAAACACAGCTCAGGCTCTGAAGCACTCCTGAAGAGTACCTTCACCCCAACCAACAGGTCTAAGATCAGAGGGGACCCGCCCTTGAAATCACCTACTTCTTCTGGAGACACTCACTCCAACAAGGAAATTCTTGAGAGTGGTGGTGGCAATCGTGACTGCCATTCAAAACTAACCATCTATGAAATCAAGGGGGAAAGATATTTCGGAGTCCAGCTGAGAAGAACCTCTTCTGCACAGAAGTGTGACAGTACAAAGCTGAGTAGTTTCAGCCAGCTTCCTTCACTGTCCCCGTTCTCCATGCCGTTCTCTGAAGGCAGACAACAACAAATGAAAAGAAGTGCTTCCCAGGGTATCCTGGACACCACAGACAGCACTGCCGCCATACCTGACCTGGTGCAGAAGCAGCCAAGCAGGCCCAAATCGGAAGTTATGGCCAGTAACCCAGCTGCCTACAAGATCCCAGGTGAGAGTTTTCTGTCTGGAGATGCCAAGAGGGGGGAAGACGCGGAAAGCAAAGCATTGTCTGGGCCTTGAAATTCACCCTAATCTTGCCGGCTGCACTGATACAGCAGTGGATCTGGGGACAGCCTAGTGCCCTGTTCTGGGTTAGTAGATCTGGAGGTAGTTAATTTTGAGAGTTCCCTTTCCTAGGAGGTGAGGGGGTGGGGAAATGGGAAGGTGGGTTCCCTCTGCACAGCCATTCACATTCTGCAACAGACGTGAGCTTTTTCCCTAACCTCTGTGTTCCTTACATTTGGTTGTCATTTGATGCATTTCTCAAAATACTTTTACGTGTGTCATGTCCCTCCCTAACACTATCTACATTTGAAAAAGCAACTCGTTAGCAAAGCTCCATGTTCAGACTCTCAGCCCAAATCTGAACTGACTGGAAATGTTGACATGTTCATAGCTTCTCCCACTTCCTGAAATGTCTACGAATCTAGGGCTTTGTGATATTTTGAACACTAATATCTCCCCAAACTTTTAGCTTTGCATTAATCACAATATAGTTTTGTGTGTACCTGTGACCACACACTTGCCTGAGGGGATATGACTATGTAACAGATACCAGACTTTCCTTGGAGTCAAAGAAATGACATCCATGGCCAGAGCCTCTTGCTTCTGAGGAGTTTCCTCAGCCCCATTGGCAACCACTGCTGCTATGTTGATTTGGGTATGGGAAGTGAGATGGACAAGGGAAAGGGAGGGTTCACTAAGGGACAGTAGGCCCATTTTGAAGTTCAACTCCTTAGCCTTCCCAAGAACCCTTGCCTTGCTAGATTGTGGGTCGATTCACGTGGGGGAGGGCTTTCTCTACTTCATAGCTGTTTTTTTTTTTTTTCCATTTGGCAGCTAATAAGGATCTGACTCGGCAGCTAATAAGGATCTGACTGTGGGCAAACCTAGCTAGGCTAAGATTCTGACTGACTTACTCCACTTGTAACACTTTTCATTTCTTTGCCAGGAAAGCCACCTGGGCAACAAGCAGATAATGCTGTCTCCGAGCCACTTTGGATAACTGTGGCAAAGCAGAAGCAGAGAGATTTTTCATACTCTGTCTCTATGAAGGAATCAAAATTCAAGATCGGAGCTGCAGCTGAGCCAGAAACAAAGGAGCCTAGTCATGTGGTAGGACCCCGGGCCACCCAGCAAACACTCCAAAAGGTTTCTGGAGCCATCAACTAAGCTTCCATTGGGAACTTGTCCAACATACCTCTGACCCCTCTTTGGGAATATTAAGCCAGGTGGACTCTTTGGAAGTGGGGTGGGGGAATTTCATACTCATAAAAATGTGTCCCAGTTGATGCTCTTCAAGGGTTGTGGGAAGTTATTGACATGAGGAGAGTCTGTCAATCAAAACTTTAAATATGCAAACAGAGGTCCATGAAATCAGTTATGAGATAAGGATTAAGTTGTACCATGTATGGCAAATGTAGCCACTGGGGTAAGAACCAAATGATTATTTTTTTATAGATATTTTATGCTCATAACTATGTATATGTATGCTTATAAATGGAATCAAGGTATAAATATATTAGTCTCAAATTTCTGCAGAGAATGTATTCCAAGATCCCCAGTGAATGCCTGAAACCCCAGATAGTACAAATCCTGTCATTCAATGCCTTTTTTGCCTCTTAACTAAGTATGTACTATGCTCTGTGGCCATAACTTCAGCAACCTAGGTGGAATAGCTAAAGTAGCACTCATATTTTTTTCCCTCTTCACATTTTAAAAGTTCTATTCATTTGAAAAGCAGAATTACAGAGAGAGAGAGAGAGAGAGAGAGAGAGAGAGAGAGAGATCTTGAGAGAGAGATCTTCCATCCAAGGTTCACTCCCCATATGGCCGCAACTACCTGGCCAAGCCTGGCATGGAGACAGGAGCTGGGAGCTTCTTCTGGGTTGCCCACAAAGTGGAGTAGCCAGGACTCAAACTGGTGTCCATATGGCACTACAGGCAGTGGCTTAACCCACCACACCACAGTGCTGGCCCCACCCTGTTCACAATTCAATGGATAGAAAATATTTGCTTGCCATAGATCATGGAAACCTCAGCAAGTGATTTTTTTTCTTTTCGTTTTACGTAAAAAGCTTTCACTGTTTCACTTAAAGGAAGCATTTATAGCTTCTCTTCAACATATTCAAATTGCTAGTATCACTACTTTTGTGCCCTGGGACCATTATTCAATAAAATAAGGGCGACTTGGACATGATCATTATGATGTTATGACAGTTGATGTGATGATCAAGTCAGCTATTAAATGAGTAACAGGCCAGTAGTGCATAAGACATAAATATTCTGGACAAAAGGATGATTCATATCCCCGGCAACAGAGAGATAGATGGCATGAGAGTGCATCACACTATTGAGCATGTGATTTAAAACACTTGAATCATTTATTTATGGAATTTTCTGTGCAAAAATTTTGCCCCTGGGGCAGGTGTTTGTTTGAGGCATTAAGCCAGTGCTTAAGATGTCTGCATCCCACTTTAGAGCACATGGTTCAAGCTCCAACTACTCCACTTCTGACCCAGCTTCCTAACAACGTTTACCTAGGAGACAGCACAATAAGGCTCAATTGCTTGAGCCTTGGCAATCCATGTGAGAAAACTAGGATAGACATTCTGGCTCTCAACTTTGGTCAGCCCCAGCTACTGGGAGGCATTTTGGAAGTGAAAAGCCTAAAGTACAAAATTTTGAAAAGTTCTACAGTTGCATTACTTTTTAATGCAAAGCATGTTTCAAGTGTTATGTCAGAACATTTTACGCAGAGAAATTCTATGGAACTCACTTCAGTGAGTTCAGCAGATTCGTTTGTAATCACCACATTCTGTCATCTTACTGTTAAGCATCAGGAAAGTGCTAAGGAAAAGAAAGTTCGCAAGTTTGCAAGTTAACTAATTTTTATGTTACTCTGTACATACTATTTGCAAGGCACCCTTTTCTTTCAGATTGTGTAAGGTGGTATACATGAACCAGCTTAGGGTGTGTGAACATAAATTACAAACTGTGATATCTCTCCTTATCTAACTGTATCAATATGTGTATCTATTTGTTGTGTTTTAATTAATATGAACTCAAAGTTATTAGGACAGGGCTTGCATCTATAATCTCCTGAATAAATCTTTAATTGTTTCAATGTCAGGACTTACACACTTTTTTTCTGTTTGTATTTTCTTGGATTAAAGGGAGCTGGCCCTGAAAAGGAAAACCAATCAAGAAACATTTTGAGTTCCAATGTCCATCCACAGAAGATGGCACAGACGAAACAAATTAAATCAGGTAAAAGCACATGCTTCCATCCCCCTACTGCACTGAAGGAGCTGTCTAGGCACAGACAGCTCTCATAGCTGGGGATTCAAGAAGAAAGTACCAAGCCGCTTTCACGTCTGTAATAAAGCTTTGCCTTCCTCATCCCCAATGGCACTGTTGAAAATAATCCACCATAAAAGTTCGATGGTGTGGAATTATTCTTTAACTATTTAAAAGACTTTATTTCAGCTCCTTTGTAATCTGAGCAGGGATGTGAAAGGTGGGGAAATGTTGACCATTGGAAAGGCATGGTACAGGGACACAGAGAAAGTCATCTCAATCTGTAAGTTGCGGGCAAGGGGTTTTTTAAAATTCCCCTCATGCATAAATTAGACTAGGAATTTAAGAACCCATTGTCAGACCAGCAGTTGACCTGTTTATAGTGATTAATGGCAACATGGACGCTATATTCCTGTAGAGTGGCTGTCAGTTCTCACTGTGTGTTAGAATAATCAAGTAAACTTTTAAAAAATTACTAAGGGCCTTGGCTTCATCAAGAAATTCTTAGTCATCTTAGCAAATTTGATTTCCAGACCAAATTCTTATTTAGTCAGGAGTTGGTATAGACATTGGTCCTTTACAAACAGTCCTGAGTGATTCTATTGTGTAGTCATGGCTGACAAATGCTAGTTGAGTCTAAGCCCCTGAGCCAATCAGCTATCAAGCAAGAGACAGTGAGCTGAGGAATAGGAACATAGTGGGGCTACCCACTAACCTTGGTTTTTTATGTTGTTGTTTTTAATCAGTCATTTCATTTCACATGACACCATGAATTGGTAAGGCAAAAATATTATCTTAAAAGTGTAAGACAATCCAATAATCATGCAAACAAATATTGGGAGTAACAGATAAAGGTTTTACTTTTCAAGTCATCCCCTGTCCATATCCCTGTGGTCATGTTGATTTTTACTCTTTTGACCTATCACCTGTAGTATGGCTCAGACACTGACTTTTAGAAGCTCAAAAGAGGGAACTGGAAAGTAACAAGTGTAAGGGGGAATTATAAAGGATGAAACACTTATTGCATCTTGTAGATGCTCAGTGTCTCAGGGGTTTCTTACTGTTTGTGTGTGTTGCTTGCTATGATTTCAGCTGCATGTGAAGATCCAATGATAATGCATTCTCCTGCCAAGGAAAAGGAAACTAAAGGATCTTCAGCTCTACCAATCAAGTCCAAACAATCAGTTGAGCCAGTTGAGCCAGTTGAGCCAGTTGAGCCAGTTGAGCCAGTTGAGTCAGCTGAGCTGGTCAAATCAGCTGAGCCTGTCTGGTTCGCCATGGCCAAGGAGAAGGCCAAAGCATGGAGCCATAAACAAGAGATCGTGTGAAGAAATAAGTCCTAGGTGAAGTATCAACATTTTAAATGTTAGTTGACAGCAGCTGTGTTAATTCTGTTAGTGATTTCTTCACTGCAACCATTTTTATTCAACCAAAAGGCCTTAGAAGTGATAGTTAAAAACAGATTTATTTGAAAGGAGTGCTGTGAATGCCTAGCCTTCAGTACACTTACCAGAATGTCTGCAAACCTGGAATTTCCTCTATAAAAACAATGGGAGGTGCTTACACTGGAATAGAATCATGAAAGTTTTAATTTTGGACAATGTGCTTTTGAAAAGAGAAACCAAAAACATTTGGTTGGGGGCAACTGAAAAGCTATCATTTTTCTCATCCAAATAAAGTAACGCTAATGGAAATACACAAGTGATTTAGCTACAAAACTGGCTTTTAGTATTTATGAGCCTGAGAACATGCTTGAAAATTATTTGATCACTTCACTCAGCTTTATAAAGGCTCTTATAAGATACAGTGTGAGTAGACATCTGGGTCTCCAAGAATAATTTAGCACAGTCAGTCTCCTAATCCAATACCCCATGAAACACCTTTTGTGTCCTTGGAGTCCTCCAAAAATGGTAGGGGATAGCAATACACAGATCACCTATATAGAGCTTGCCCTGTGCACATGCCACATGTTAACCTGATGCAGGCCTGGCAATATCATGTGCCATCCAAGAGGTGCAATGTTTCTGGAGGTTGATCACCCTCCTTTGGATGGTTAGTTTATCAGTGTTTGGCCTCTCTTCCCAGGATAACTACAGTCCTCTCCATTTGCTTAGAAATAAAATTGTGCCTCCTTTCATACACGCTTTGTTTAAGTGCTTAAGATCCTGTTGAAATTCCATGTTGTACAGAGATCAAAATCATACTTACCATCAAGTACACAGCAAGTTCACTGTCTTGATGCAAGTCCGGGACCACAGGAGAGCTCCCTTCTCTGGCTCTTACTTCTAGAGAACCTTCTACTTTGTAGCGCAGGTTTTCATCCATTATCCCTAGCAGCTTCTGCCTCACAAGTTTTTGGCCCAAAGCAAGTTTGCAATCCCAAAAGCCGCAGAGAAACGAGCTTCTTGCTAACTGGAAACCGTAAGTGATAAAGTCGGTCTCTGGATGCCCTTGATCCTAGAGGCACATACTCCAAAAGTTACTAGGCTGGAGAGCCCCCCACCCAGCCCAACCATGAAGAAGGAAAGCAGCGGAAGAAAAGTCAGGGTGATAGGATAGGGGGCAAGTAGCCTAGCAAATATGATTTATCCTTTTCATCCTGCCAGGAATTCTTTTTCTTTGGTAGCATCACCTCCACTGAAAACTTCCAGGCAGAAGATATAAGCATCTTCATCCCCAGAATCAGTCCCTGAATTTGGCTGCTTTCTGAGGCATACGCCACCCTAAGTCACCAGAAGTTAGTTAAGTCTTCCTTTTACTTCTCTTTTATTCCCCAAACCCACAAAACATGGAGAGATTTTTCCCTTAGATGCCTTGCCAGTAAGCCTGGTTTATTTTCCTAGATGACCCAGAAGTGACTTCTCATTAGAGTTATCACTGTGTCTGCCTCAGTCGTTTTGGGGCTATTCTGCTCAAACAGACACGCAGGCCTGGATGTGTCTTTACATTCTAAGGAAATAGATAGAGTCCTGCCCCACGCCAGAAAGCCCACAGAGGAGCCAGAGCCAATTTAAACACCTCATTCTGGATTTCGCAGATAGCTGGTATAATGTACACAATATCAACATGCTGGATTTTGCATTTTCTCTATAAACCATCTATTTTTTTCTAATACTGTGCTTTTGCCTTATTGATAAAGCTAGGTTTTTTGATTTGATAGATTGAATATTATTACATTTGTATTATGTAGTGAACAAATCATCCAGTTAGATGCCTTTACCCAGGTAATCCTGGTAGATTACCTGTTATACTTCCTTCCCCCTTTTCTCAGAGTATATCTGTTAGTTTATCTTCTCTGATAACTGTGCATTAACAATATATTTTCCACGGTTAACAAAATTCTTTTATTTGATGAGGTTTTCAGTTTAAAATGCTTAATGACATACTTGGTCAAGTTTTTTAGCTTTTAATTTTAGTTTTCTTGGTCTTTCATATATGCAAAACAAATATACTCATTAAAGCGTATTTAGATCATCTCAGTCTGTCTGGTTCATGGGGGAGGGAAATCAAAATACGGTATTGACAACTCAGACCTGAAGGTGGTCAGGGAAGCAAAATACTCTTGGAGATATGCTGCACAGGAGGGGCCTGCACACAGGTGAGTCTGACAAGTCTGACAGCCTCCAGGTGGGCTTGGTGCTACTGAAGAGGATATACGTATGAACACCTGGAAAGTAAAATGAGACTTGTGGGAGAGGGGTGCAGTTAGGGGTGAGCGGAAGGAAGAGGTGATTGTACTCCAGCTTGGCTCAGAGACTAGATCCAAGTCCTATAACAAGATGGGTTACTGGAATAAGCCCTTTTCAGAAATTTGGACTCCCACATGCTTAGGTGACAGTGACATAGAATGAGGAAGGGAAAGGGGTTTATTTAGCATAGTCTGCTCGTAGCATTTTCAGAGTTCAGACCAAGAATTTAATTGGGAATCTGCTAGGAAAGAGACACAGAAAAAGAGAATGAGACAGAGTAGGAATTCACAACCCAATTCAAATTGATTAGAGAAATAAATCTGCAGAGGATAGCCAACTGCTGGCATCTAAACAGAAGGAATACGTGGCAGTAGCTAAGACCTTTTGCAAGCTGGACTTTTATAATTTGAGGGTCTTATTGATGTTCTGAGGAGTGGGAGAGTTCAGAGAAATGAGGGAGTAGGTAGCTTTTTCTGGACATTTCAACCTTGGTAGGCCTTGCTCCCTGGGGGATGGAGGGTTGGAAGGAATGCAGAGGGTGGGGTGGGGGGTAACACAAGGCACAGATTAGACTGGTCTTTTGGAATCTAGGAACGAGTCCCTGGTGGGAATTCTTCATTTTTAAAAAAGTTTTAATCCCTGCTTGTGGCCCAGGAAGACAATAGAGGATATCGTAAGTCCTTGGGACCCTGCACCCACGTGGGAGACCTGGAAGAGGTTCCTGGATCTTGGCTTTGGATCGGCTCAGCTCTGGCTGTTGGGGCCACTTGGGGGATGAACCAGCGGGTGGAAGATCTCTCTGTCTCTCCTTCTCTCTATGGATTTACCTTTCCAGTAAAATCTTCTCTTTTTCTTTTCAATATTTACCCTTCCAATAAAATCTTTTTTCTTCCAATAAATCTTTTATAAAAAGATTGTTACTTTTACTTGTAAGAGTTATGCAGAGAGAGAGATTTTCCATCTGATGACTGGTTCACTTCTCAAATGGCTGCAATGTCCAGAGCTGAGCTGCTCTAAAGCCAGGATCCAAGAGCTTCTTCCTGGTCTCCCATGTGAGTGCTGGGGTCCAAGGCCTTGAGCCATCCTCTGCTGCCAGTCCACAAGCAAGGAGTTGGATCGGAAGTGGAACAGTCAACATTTGAACAGGCTCTCATATGTGATGCCAGTACCACAGATAGAGGATTAGTCTGTTATACCAGTATACCAACCCTGGATTGTCTATTTATTTTCCTGGAAGCAGGCTGAGGCTTGTGTCCTTGCTCCATCAAGATCCATAAGCTTCAATATCTAAATATCTGAAATGTTTAAACCAACTATTTTAACATGATTTATCTCCTTACATGACAAAGATATCTTCATAATGGCCTGAAAGGTCAGGTTGAGTTTTAGAATTTATGGACTCTTTTAGATTCCGCCTCAGTGGCTTGGAAATGGCTGTTGTCTTCTCTCCTCTCCCTTTGGGAATATTTTAAAATTACACATCATTGTACAAAAATGCAACTATAAACATCTATTTATCCACCAATTTAACGTGTAACAATACTAGTACTTGACATCCAAGATGTAGCCCTTGATATAATCCTAATCCTCCCTTTCCCCTTTCTTTCCCTAAGAGGTAAATACCATCCTACTTGTGTTTGTCTTTCCAGTGTACACCTTTATTCACACCATATCTTCATGCAGATCTCATATGCATGCCTTTAGCCCCCTTAGGTATTTTCTGTTGTCATCAACCAGTCTTTTTCCCTGTATGAATTCTAGCTTACTTCCTGCCCAGCTGTCAATGTCTTGTTCAGTTTACCTGCAACAGGCATAAGCCCGTTAATTTTGACTCCGGCCTTACCTCACCTTAGGTGAGTGTCTAACAGCCTCTTCCCTATTGCTCTAAACCAGTGGTTCTCAAATATCTCATATGAAATGACCCATGGGTGCTAAGGAAATTTCCCAACCCAGCTTGCCACAGGACTAGTCCTCAACCACGACAGTGGGTGTTGCAGCCTAGTTGAGGCGACTCCCAATGACTCCCATCAGGCCCGGTTTGCCAGTGTATACTGGCTTACCCAGTATATCCCACATACCGTCTGCTTTTTGTGTACACCCATGGGTGCTGTGGTTTAGTTCAGCTCGATCCACTCCAGACCTGGCCCACACATATACAGGCTTGGCCTGCCCCCAACCCTTGCTCTCGTACTCACCAGCAGGAGGTACAGCCTAGCATGGGAGTGCTCACAGTTCCCCTACCAGATCTACTCCCAGGTGCAGATCCTATGCTTTCTAGGGTGTACTGTGGTCCAGCCTGGCCTGACTGGCACCCAGTCCCAGCACTTAGCCAGAGTACTATGGTGCAGCCTGACATGACTGGTATCCAATTCCAGCACTTTGCCGGTCGGTATTGACATCTAGCCTGTAACCATTCTGGCTCCTCAATGCGCCAGTGAATACAGCAGCCTAGCACAGCCTGGCACACCCCCAGTCACAGCTCTCATGCTCACCAGTGGAAATAGTGGCCTAGCAGGATAGCTTCTGAAGTTCCCCTACAGACCCTACTCCCAGACCAGGGTCTTGTGCATGTCAGTGGGTGCTGTGGCTGTCTAGCATGGCCTGTTCCTATCTTAACATTCACCAGCAGGTTGGTGCAACCTGGCTCATCTTGGCCCACCCCCAGTCTCAGCTCTCACCAGTGGATGAGCAGCCTAGCACGGCCCAGCCCACCTCCAGTCCTGTCCCTCATGTGAGCTTATGTTGTGGTCCAACCTAGAGTGGTTTTCTAGGGTGTACTGTGGTCCAGCCTGACATGCCTGGCACTCAATTCCAGCACTTTGCAGTGTGTTGACATCATGGCTGGGGCGCCTTAGCCTGACCCAAATATGCCCTCTGATTCCCTGCTCCAAACCACCCAGTCTAAGTTTATTTGCCTACTTTTGAAGTGCAGTGGCCTAAATTGTGGAGGCCCCCCAAAGAAGTCACTCATCCCATCAAAAATGTCCTCAGCAGCTCCCACTCTAAACACATTCTCAGGCCCCCTTCCCTGGGCAATCTACACCCCTCCTCCACTACCTAGTGGCATGCAACGTGCCTGTGGGACAAGTGCAGCTCAACGGCCCACACCTTAGAAAGAAAAAAAAAATAGAATGGGCAATTACGCTGGCACACTGATACAGTAAACACAAATTTGGCATTAACCAGGCCCAGAATGCTTACCTGCTATTGGCTGCTTTTCTCCCAGTAGTTTAATACTTGTCTAGATACAAAGCAACCTAGGCAATTGCCTACTAAAGGTTCTAGTAGTCAGAATAAAAACTAAAACAAAATTTGTGAACATCATTTTATTACTTCATTTTGGTTAACTCAGTATATTCTCATTTCAACACATAACTATTGATGAGACACTTTACATGAATTTTCACTCTAAAAATGCACCTCACATTGACCTAATCACATTTCAAGTGTTCAAGAGCTACAGAAAGCTAGTGACTAGTAGATAGTGTAGCTTTAACTAAAGCTTTGATCTCCTTTTGCAAAAGATGTTTTAAACCTGTCTTTTTCATTACTTCAGCTGCAACAAAATAAATGAAGCTGACGAAATTGTGGAAAAGTGATCCCTTCCAAATGAAAATAAAGTCAACCAAAACAGAAAGTAAACAAACATTTGAATGTTACTTATGTTGATAAACCTGCCTACATTTCAATTTCAGTGTTTTAAACAAACTTTTCTACTTATTTTAACAAATGCTACGTAAATATATCGAAATCAAATTTGTGCTCAGTAGTTTTACTTTGGATTCAAAAATGGAAAACGCGAACAGAACGAGTTCTTTCTTCTTTTGATGTCCTTTTCTATTCTTCCGAACTATGGAATAAAACAAGAGAAAATTAAAAACTGTACAACATTAATCTTCCTAAATCTAAGAAAACAGTTGCTATGTCCTTTTTGCAGTTAAAACCTCCATCAGATTGTTCCTGCGTCTAGTGGCTTCAATCATACGATTACAACATCCCTGCCTGACACCAGATACGGCTTGCTGCTGTTGTTTTCTGGAGAGGTGGAAGATCTCTCTCTCTCTCCATCTTTTAAACAAACAAACAAATACATCTTTTTTAAAAAAAAGAAAGGAAAAAACTGTACACATTCCAGAAATGATACTCCTTTACTCTCCCAGATTCCCACATAGGAAAAACGTTATTACTATGAAAGGTGCAGCTGTGAAAATGTGAAGGGCAAGCAATATACTAGTTTGTTATACTAAAAAAAAAACAGAATTTAAGCCTTAATTATAAATTCAGTGATAAATAATAATTATGCAAGTCTGTTTTCTTTGCCACATAAAATAGAAAAGTCTGCAACTCATCTGAAGAGGTGTCCATCATTAAATATGGTTCTAATTGAAACTCCTACCTATTTACTATTTGGAAATAATCATTTTGAAAGGTATCCTCTCCTGATTAGTATGGGAAATGGCATTTCTGTGGCCAAGTAATGATGGCCCAGCCACATAAACTGCTGCTTCTAGTAACTGTTTCAAAACCAAATATTGGTTTCAGGTACCAGGTACATTTATCAAACATTAGTAGTCTTACAGCTAGAGGACACAAGGCATCCCAAGAACAGATAAGTAGCCATAAAGTGTATTTCAAAATATTGCGTTTTACTAGCTTCCCGAATGTTCTAATAACATGCTATGTCAAACTTAATTTTAAACTGATCTTAGACAAAATTTTTTCTTGATTGGCTTAAGGGTGATTTTTCCCCCTAAAGTTATGAGTAACTGATAAATATCAGGAATGGCTGAATGATTCTTGATACCTTGATTCCTCAGGTTTTCCATCTGTTGCATCAGCATCTTTGTCAGGTCCTTTTTGTTCTTTGTTTTGCTCATTGTTGTCTTTCTCCGCTGCTTTCTCTTCCTCAGCTGTAGCACCTTCATCCCGGTTTTCATCCTGATATTTAGGTACCTCTTTGATGGAAAAAAAAAAAAAAACATTTTGACATGAGACACTCACAGAAAAAAAATATTTCAATATATAATTGGTAGCAACAGCCCTTAATTGTGTGAACAGTCACACACCTTTCATTGAACCCAGGTTGGTGGAGGGCAGCATGGGCTTCAAAGTTGTAAAGCTCATTTTAGAATTGAGCTTCGGCTCAGGGGCAATTTGGAAGTGACACAACCTGTTGCTTCCCTAGTGGAAGTGTGCGTTGAGCAGGGCCCGTCACTTTGGCTCAACCCAGAACCTGACTTAGTCCCAAGCTGCTGCCTACTATCTTCCCCGTGCCAGCCTTGGGTGTCCCCCCATCCCCCAAAGCTTGCCCCTGAAGCCTCTGCCCGGTTCTCACCCTCTGGGCCTGCAGCTTCCTCTGCGGCTTTCCCTGCGACCTCTTCCAATGCCTCGCTGGAAGCCTCCTCTGTGAATTTGCTGAATGCCTGCTCCACCACCTTGCTGACTGCCTCCTTCGCAGCTTCCTCCACAATTTTGCTCATGGCTTCATCCACAGCGTTGCTGGCAACCTCCTCCACAGACCTGCTGATGGCCTCCTCCACAGTGTTGATAGTGGCCTCCTCCACCACCATGCTGGCTGCCTCTTGCACAACCTTGCTGATGACCTCCTCCACAGCCCTGCTGACCGCCATCTTTGCAGCCTCATCTACTGCTTTGCTGGCAGCCTCCCCAATGGCCTTGGTGACAGCCTCTGCCACGGCCTTGCTGACTGCCTCTGCTACAGCTTTGCTGACCGCTTCCGCCACAGCCTCCTCTATGGCCTTGCTAACAGCCTCCCCCACAGCTTTGCTGCCCATCTCCTCCTTGGCCTTTCTGGTAGCCTCCTTCACAGCCTTGCTGGTAGCCTCTTCTGCAGCTTTACTGGCAGCCTCCTCCATGGCCTTGCTAGCAACCTCCTCCACAGCCTTGCTGCTACCCTCTCCCATAGCCCTTCTGCTGGCCTCTTCCACCGCCTTCCTGATCACCTCCTGCGCAGCCTTGCTAACTGCCTCCTCCATGGCCTTGTTGGTGGCCTCCTCCATAGCCTTGCGGACTACCTCTCCCACAGCCTTGCTGGCAGTCTCCTCCACGGCCTTGCTGACTGCCTCCCCCACAGCCTTGCTGGCTGCCTCCTCCACTGCCTTGCTGACTGCCTCCTCTATGGCTTTGCTGACTGCTTCCTCCACAGCCTTGCTGGCGGCATCGCCCACAGCCTTGTTGACCGCCTCCCTCACGGCTTTGCTAATGGCCTCCTCCACGGCCTTGCTGGTGGTCATCCCCACGGCCTTGCTGGTGACCTCTTTTGTGGCCTCCTCCAGGGCCTTGCTGGCCTCCTCCCACAGGGCCTTGCTAGCCGCCTCCCCCACAGCCTTGTTGCTGCCTTCTTTTGTGGCCTCCCCCATTCCCTTGCTGGTCGCCTTTGCCACACCCTTGCTGGTGGCCTCTGCCATGCCTTTGCTGGTGGCCTCCCCCACAGCCTCGTTGTTGCCTTCTTTTGTAGACTGCTCTGCGGCCTTGCTGGCAGCCTCCCCCACCACCTTCTGGATGGCCTCCTCCACAGCCTTGCTGATGACCTCCTCTACGGCCTTGCTGGCAGCCTCCGCCATGGCTTCCTCCACAGCCTTGCTGGTGGCCTCTTTTGTAACCTCCTCCAGGGCCACCTCCATGACCTTGTTGGTAGCCTCCTCTGCAGCCTTGCTGATGGCCGCCTCTCTGATGGCCTCTTCTCTGATGGCCGCCTCTCTGATGACTGCCTCGCTGATGGTTTCCTGGCTGATGGCAGCATTGCTGATGGCTGACTCTCTGATGGTCTCCTCGCTGATGGCCGCCTCGCTGATGGCCACCTGGCTGACGGCTGCCTCACTGATGGCCTCTTCTCTGATGGCCGCCTCTCTGATGACTGCCTCACTGATAGTTTCCTGGCTGATGGCAGCGTTGCTGATGGCTGACTCTCTGATGGTCTCCTCGCTGATGGCCGCCTCGCTGATGGCCTCTTCTCTGGTGGCTGCCTCACTGATGGCCGTCTTGCTGATGGCCTCCTCGCTGATGGCCGCCTCTACAGGCTCTGTGGATTCCCAGGTCGTGGTGACGCCATCTTTGGCCTGCTCAGACTCTTGAGCAGGCCCGACCGCGCCCTCGAGTTGTTGAACGGGCGCGGCCGGAGGCAGGCTGGGGAGGCCGCCATATCCCAGGCTTAATGCGGGTCTGACCCTGGGCAGCTCAGGCACATGGAGCACTGGAGGCTCGGGGGATGCAGGGGCCGTGGGGGCATCGTGCCTGAGATTCACGCGAGCTCTGGGTGCCCGGATCAGGATGTGGTCGTTACGATAGACCCGGTGGAGGAATGAATTGCTCATGTCCAGGAACACCCAGCGGAAGCCCAGCATGGGGAAGTGGTGTGCGTGCAGGACAACATTCACGCCCCTGACGACCAAGGCCTGGTTCCCCTCTCGGGGCACCAGCCCCAAGTCGGGGTCCTCTTCCTCCCGGGGCGCCGGCCCCAAGTCGGGGTCCTCTTCCTCCTGGGGCGCCGGCCCCAAGTCGGGGTCCTCTTCCTCCCGGGGCGCCGGCCCCAAGTCGGGGTCCTCTTCCTCCCGGGGCGCCGGCCCCAAGTCGGGGTCCTCTTCCTCCCGGGGCACCGGCCCCCAGTCAGGGTCCTCTTCAGATCCCCCCGTGGCAGCGGCCTGGGCCCCCTCCTCTCTCTCCTCTGCCTCCTCCTCCCCGGGGCCTCCCTCGAGCTCTGAAGCCTCGGCCTCCTCGGCGGCCATGGGGGCCTGGCCCTCGTCAGGACCCGGGCCGCGGCCCAGCCCCGCTTCAACTGCCCCGGCGCCAGCTCCGATCAGACTTGCCAGGTCTTCTTGGCCCTCTGGCGTTGGTTGGCGATCCCCCGTGGCGGACATGACACCCGTTGGTACCTCAGCAGACACTCGGCCTGGGTTGGTGGCGTCCGCGAGGACGACGGCAGCAAAGATGGCGGCCGCGAGCTGGTGGCCGTTGAGCAGAGGCTAACGGCCGTCGAGCGGAGGCCAACGGCCGCCAAAATCGGGGTGAGGGGAGGCAGAGGCGCCCGCTGTGGAGACACAAACTTCTCTAATGTTGTCTGAGGAGGCTCAGGACAGGAAGGGTCGGGCAGCGGCCATTCCCAAGCACAGCGGGCAAAGGGGCGCCTCAGACGCCAGACAAGGTGGGAAGCGTCTAGCCGCCAAGTGAGGGCGAGGCTCGCAGGGAGCCCCGGATCTAGACAGCGTCACCAAAGGGTCACGCCCCTCTCAATGACCTCAAAGCTCATTTGCTGGAAAAATGAAGATTGACACACCATATGTCCAATGGATGATCAAGGCCCTCAGGTTGTAGAATCACCTACCTTGTTTTTTTTAAGGTGTATTTGAAACAGTTAAGGAGGAGGTAGGGACAAGGAAGTGGGAGGAAGAGATCTATCTGCTTCTTTACTCACAGACTGGCCAATGACCCAGAAAGAGCTTTACCCTCTGTACCACAAGGTCGGCCTCAGAATTGCCTACCTTTGAAAAGAATTACGCATGCACACACCCACCCTGCTAAAATGTCTTCCACCTGCTGGTTCACTCCCTAAATGGCTGCAAAAGCTGCAGCCAGGAGGTTCTTCTTGGTCTCCTACATTGGGGCAGGGACCCAAACACTGGGGCCAACCTTCCCTGCTTCGCCAGGCTGTTAGCACAGAGCTGGATCAGAAGTGGAGCAGTAGCTCTGGGCCGAGTGTACTAAGCCAGGTCCACCTCTCAGAGGACGAGGAGGACAGTGAGGAGTTCCACTCCAATGCTGGGGACAGTGACTTGGACTCTGATGAATGAGGCTTCCTTTGGGCCTCCTTGGTCAGCCTTCCCTGTTCTCCAGCCTAGGTGGTTCACCATTCCCCAATTTAATTTGTTTCTATTTGTATGCTGTCTGATCCTGAAATCACTAGAATAACTAACACCTTTAGCCTTTAAAAAATAGTGAGTAACTAGGAATAAATCATCTCTCCTGGTCTGGGACAATATTACCCTCTGATCAAAACAAAGCAACTCCCTTCCCCCTACCACTACCAGATAGAAAACAAGCTCGTTCTTCGTTGTCTTCCTTTAACTTCATTTGTTGCTCTTGATCTAATTTTCCTCTGGGAAGGAGAAATTATAAAAGGACTAATTATGTCCTCTTGATGTGTTAGGAATTTCCTAGCATAATATCATCTCAGTGTTCTAATTTGCAGGCTGAATAAGTGAGAGTTCCCCTGCTGGGACAGAGAATTGGGATCTGGTAGGCTCTGTGCCACATTTAACAGACCTGCTGGACAAACTACCCGTTATTTTGTGATTTATTTGATTATGCAATGCCTTGTTCCTAAATGAATTTGAGGTAAATGACTATAGATTTTTGAAACCAACTATATGTCAGAAGCAATATGTGGTCTTATAATAAATGTGTTCTGTCCCCCATCCACCCAGGGGAAATAATAGGAAAATGGTAAGTTCCTTAGGACAAAATGGTAAGTTTCTTTTCATGCTTGGGATATGGTTCTGTGCATAGTAGGTACTCAGCAAATGTTCCTAAAGCATTGGTTCCTCAACAGTTAAATTACTGAGTACCTGCTCCAAGATAAACACTCCATCAGATCCTTTGGATGGAAAGGTAACTCAAAACATGTAAATGAATTACTGCAGTACTGTGAGATAAGTACAATTAAGAAGCTAGCTATAAAGTATAGGGGTAAATAGAGAAGTGATTATGTCTTGAAAAAAGTTGGGAAGTCTTGTCTTCTAGAGATCATTTTTAAGCTGATTGTTGGAAGAATTAGGGACTTGCCAGATGGAAAAGTCCAGGCAGAATGTAACAGAAAGTGAAAAGGCCAAAATCTAGGAATGACAGAGTGTGTTCCTAGTTTGTTTGTTTGTTTGTTTGATTATACTGCCTTTGTTTCAGGAAGAATTTAAGGTAATTTATGTTCCAGTCTTTTCATACTGGAGTGGTTAGAGATGAGACTCAAAGATGGCAGGAAGTATATTATCAAGAGTTTTGTAATTGATGCTTGAATATGAATTTTATATACTGGAAAACGAACCCAAGAGGACTGATAATCAGATTTGTTGTGAATTTTCTGTATATTGAATGAATGAAGATAGAAATTGAAGATTAATATGTACATTTACATGATTTCATTTTTGTAAAAGGCAAAAGTGCATTTATGTGTGTTTATATATACTTGTATATACAAAGGAAAATGTTTCAAAGGATATACTTTAACTTGTTCACAGTGATAACCTCTGGGGAAAGGGATTAGAGGGAAGGGGATTTATGTGGCTGTCTGTATACTGGGTGGGATATTGTGCTTTTATTTTTGTATTTGAATTTTTAATAAATATGTATTATTTATAATAATAATAAAAAAGAAGTGGAGCAGTAGAGTGTAGAATTGATATCCATATGGGATGTTAGAATCATAGGCAGCAGCTTAACCAGTATGCCAAATTGCCGACCCCCACACCACCGCCCAGTCTTGCTCTTTTAGGCATATTTTTATCAGAAAAAAAAAGTAGTTCAATTCGTAGGTAACCTGAGTCATAGTGAAGTGTGGATATGTCCTGTTTTCAATCAGGTAAAGGTCATTTAATTACATAAAGCTAGTTATAAATGCTAAATACCGGGCCAGCATGGTGGCTCAATGGCTTTATCCTCACCCTGCATGCCACCAGGATCCCATATTGGAACCGGTTCTAATCCCAGCGGCCCCACTTCCCATCCAGCTCCCTGCTTGTGGCCTGGGAAAGTGGCCGAAGATGGCCCAAAGCCTTGGGACCCTGCACCCATGGGGGAGACCCAAAAGAGGCTCCTGGCTCCCGACTTTGGATTGGGTCAACTCTGGGCATTGTGGCTGCTTGAGGAGTGAACCAGCAGATGGAGGACCTTTCTCCTTCTCTATTAATCTGAGCTGCTTTTTCAATAAAATAATTTAAAAAAATGCTATGTACCTCAGGCTTCAGCAGGGTTAAAAACTTCCCAAGAAAGGAAAATTAGGTAACTTAAACATAGTTAAGCTACTTAGAAAAGAATGGGTACAGTTGAGATAGATACATTCTCCTGAATGTTGAAGTGATAACTGACAGGCACTGGAAGGTGTTCAATGGATTCTGCTAAATTCACTTTAGTGTTCTGAAGAATGAAAAACACTTAAAAATGGATCAGGTTATCTGGTAACTAAGCCTGAAAGTGACAGGGCAAGTTTCTGAAGATGCTTCTGAAGTGACAGCCCATGAGTTTTTGTTAATTTCAAGATGAACTTTTATCAAGAGTTCAAATAGAGGCAATTCAGAAAATTTTGGAGAAATCGGCTGCTATTTTATATGCTACAACAATGTTTTATTATATTAAAATTAGTTTTCTAAAAAACAAGAAACATTTTTCATATATCAATTTTAGGAAACATAATATCATTGAAGTGATCAGGAATATTACTCATTTCATCAACACAACAAAATTTCAGTGTTTTTCTGTTTTTTTTTTAAAGAGATTTGTTTTTATTAGAAATTCAGATATACAGAGAGGAGGAGAGACACAGAGGAAGATCTTCTGTCCAATGATTCACTCCCCAAGCAGCTGCAACAGCCAGAGCTGAGCTGATCCGAAACTAGAAGCCTGGAGCTTCTTCCAGATCTCCCATGCGGGTGCAGGGTCCCAGGCCACAGGCCGGGCTATTCATTCCTCGTTTCATCCCTCCAACTCACCCCAAATTTCAACCTTATATATCCCTATTTTCCCAACTCATGACTTCACATATCATTTCCATAAAACAAAAAAAACATACACCACCACCCCTCACAACTCTCCATCATAATACCCACCAATCAAACCCAACATTCCTATAATCCCCCACCCCCAACACAACCACCCACCCCCCAACATCCTTATAACATCATCTCCCTCCACCCCCAACACTCATCAACATAAATTCCCCATCATTACAACTTTCCCTAACAAACAAACATTTCCACCAATAACACACATATCCTAACTCTACCATCAACCCACTACCACCAACCCACCTAATAACATCCCACCCACCCCCAACACTTACCCCTACCCCCAAACACTCATATCTTATTACACCAATACACATAACCCAACCACCTAAAACAACAACAATCCAACAATATTCTCCTACACCCCCACTAACACTAACCTCCCCTACAACCCACCCAAATTAAAATTCCTCCACCACAAAACCCCTAATCCATTTACACCCCCACACATAACATACCCATTATCCACCAACAATCATCCATCCCTCCATACACATTACCCCTCAAATCTACCCCTACTCACTCATTCAATCATCATCTCAACCCCAACCTTCACAACCATATCCCCACAAAATCAACTCAATCAAAACAAAACCCCCCAATTAACCAACAACCACCCAACACTATCACAAAAATTGTACTAACCCAACTCCCAACAACAAATAACAATAATAATAAAAAATAAAATTACCCAAAACCCACACCTCCCCATACGACAAACCAAAACCTATTCCCATCCAACCACCTACTACTATATCAAACCAACCCTAACAAAAACCCCTCCCAAAATAATCACCCCTACCAACCCACCACCCACTCCCCATCATCCCCCCCCCAAACATCCCCCATAAACCCCCCCCCCCTTACTCTTCTCATTCCCCCCCCAAACCTCCCACTCCCTTTAAACCATAATCCACCCCTCCACAATCCAAACCCTATTTTCCCCCACCCAAACTCTCCCCCTAAAATAAAAACCTCACACAACCACAACAATTCTCCAACCTTCACTCCCCCTCACAAATATAAACTACATTCCACACTCCCATACACCAACAATACCCCATCTCAACCCCTTTACCCAACCACTCCTCCTCATCAACACCCAACCCCCTCTCCTACCCATCCCCACAC